>NC_134875.1:110746231-111119981 GCF_049852395.1 Peromyscus maniculatus bairdii | reverse complement strand
CTTATGTTTCTGGATATTCAGGGAGAAGAAGATGGGCTGCATTGATTTCTTAAGTATATTTAATTTGTTGATGATGAGTGCTAAGCGTTGAGATAATTTTGAAAAATCTGATCATGGATTCATGGTATAGGTATAATTTAAATGATTTTACATACTTTTTAAATATTTGTAATGCCAAGCCCACCCCCCACATACTTGCATACACTTATGTGTGTGTCATTGGTTGGTATAGTATTGACCTACATAGGCCTAGAAGCCAAGAAGATACAAGGGGAGGAGAAGAATTATGGTAATGCAGAGGCTCCCGTATGACAGATGGATGTAACCTACTCAGTATTTTCAAGGCATGTGGCTTGAATGCAGATTAATGTCATTCAAAGTGAATATGCAAATGTTAAGACACCAAGTCACAGAGTAAAATGCCACATCAGAGGAAGATAGGGTTAATTAGGAAACCTTTTTAAAGATGTCAATGTCAGTTTATGAAATGAGGATTATGTCACCTAAGGGGAAAAATAGCCAAAACATGAAAACCACTCAAAGTGTACATTAAAGGATTAAAGGAAAGAACTAAAAAGGTGTGTGTGTGTGTGTGTGTGTGTGTGTGTGTGTGTGTGTGTGTGTGAGAGAGAGAGAGAGAGAGAGAGAGAGAGAGAGAGAGAGAGAGAGAGAGAGAGAGAGAGGTTTGTGTTCTCGTTCACAGACTTTAGGATGAACTCTCTGAAGTTATCTGCTATAAGAACAACTGAAACCTCCTTTTGGACCTGTTTTAATTTGTATCCAGCTTTCTGGCTGGTAGCTGGTTTCTTTGACTTAGAAACCACTGGGAATTCTTTACTTGAATCAGAAATTTGAGTTAGACTCTTAAGCAGTGATTCTCATATTTGAGTACATGGAAGACCCATCTGGAAGATTTGGTAAAGGGTAGTGAGGTGAAGCAGCACTTCCTGAGTTTCTGATTTAGCAGCTCTAGGTTGGGCTTGAGAATCTGGACTATTGGTAAGTTCTCAACATAGTGCTGCTGCTATGGAGACCACACATTGAGGAAGAATGGTCCAGAAGTCTCCAGGGCACCATCCCTAAGCAGTTTTATGGATATAATAACAAAACTCTTCTCAGAACGGACCTTGTCATTTAGAATAACAACACCCAAACTGAAGGGCATTTAATAAATGATGAGCATAGGAAGCTGAGAAAACTAGAAGCTATCTAGAAAAAAACCTGAAAATATCCTTATTTTTGTTTGTGGCTAGAACCCTAGCTACCCACTAAAAATTATTGTTTTAAAAATGTTTGTTTATGTATAATAATAGTGAGTCCCCATCATTGTGATTTAAAAAACAAATAGCTACCTACTCTTTGAAATTAAGAATTTTTATTGTCTTATGTCTTATATATAATAACAGGGTTACCAAATTCTGTCACCTCACTCTCTCTCTCAATATGTGTGTATGTATCTATGTATGTATGTATAAAATGCTTAGCCATCTTTCCATTTGTTAATGACTTTTTAGATACATGAAAATAATTAGGATGCTACTGAGAAGGAAAAAAACAAGAAACTGAGGACCAAGTGTTGGAGACCAATCTGGGTCCTTTCCATATCAGATATATATCACAAGGTGTTAGAAATTCCATTTTTCCATGAAAAGTCCATCTTATTAGATAACCATTAGAACAAATTAGTTTTTTAGAAGCTGTTTTCGAATAAGATAATCCAATCAGTTGTTCAGGAGATGCAGTCCAATTAAAATTACATCTTGAATTAATTTCAGATATATATCTCTATTTGCTGACTTAGGTCGGCTGAACTGCAATGCCTAAAGCAAAATGATTACAAATTTTGCCAGAGTTATAATAGACTCTGCCCATGACTGATCTACCATCTATTATCTCATGGCTCCTGCTACTTCCTCTTCACCTCTCCTCCTCCCTCCTTTCTGTCTCTTTCTTGTGAGACAGAGTCTTGCTATATAGAGCAGGATGTTCTGGTACTTGCTATGTGGTCTAGGTTGGCCTCCAACACTTGGTTCCTAGTTTCTTGTTTCTTCCTTCTAAATAGTATTCTAATTGTTTTCAGGTATCTAAAAAGTCCTTTGTTGGGGCTGGAGAGATGGCTCAGCATTTAAGAGCACTAGCTGGTCCTCCAGAGTACCCAAGTTTGATTCCCAGTATCCATATGTGGGCTCACAGCCACCTATACCTCTAGTTCCAGAGGATCCAAGTCTCTCTTCTGGCCGCCACAAATACCAGGCATGTACATGGTGCACATACATACATGCAGGCAAAGCAATCATGGATTAAAAAAATATACAAAATGAAAGTTACTTGTTTGGGAGTGAAGAAATGAAACAAAAGGCATAGAAGATAATTAAAGATACACTATCAAGGGATTTACCACTGTGTGCTACTGGAGTCAGTCCTTCTGGGGAAGTGAGATGATGCACATGTTTGGTATTTCTATCCTTGGGAACATAGCCTATAACCATGTTGATACACTATTAAGGGATTTACTACTGTGTGCTACTGGGATCAGTCCTGCTGGGGAAGTGAGATGATGCACATGTTTGGGTATCTCTATCATTGAGAACATAGACTATAACCATGTTTTCAAGGATGTTGAGTTACACACTTTCTTGGAATACAGAGATAATGTTTCCATCCAAGCATAGAGAGTAGATCTGTTTTCTTACATAAAAA
The DNA here is from genome assembly GCF_049852395.1 of Peromyscus maniculatus bairdii. NCBI lineage: Eukaryota > Metazoa > Chordata > Mammalia > Rodentia > Cricetidae > Peromyscus > Peromyscus maniculatus. The sequence continues at coordinate 111,117,281 of NC_134875.1, read as the reverse complement.
CATTTTGCTCTGGGATAAAGTTCAGGCAGCTTTTCTAGTTTTCCTTCAAAGGAAGGAAGATTACTAAGACTTTCAGAACCACTGTGTGCCTAGAACCCACTGGGACTTCTCTGTATCGCCACCATGGGATGTATGTCAAAGATAACCTATGACCTCATGAAGTTCATGTTGTCTCCTATAATGTCCTTTGCTCTGGCTCAGGCATCTCATGACTGTAACTACAGTTTCAGGAGATCTTACACCTTCTGGTCTCTGTGGGCATCAGGCACACACATGTAACATATACACATACACAAAAAAAAGACTCATATACGTAAAATACTCTTTATGAAAAATTAAGGTAAATTATAAACATTAATATTAATAATTTTTTGAAAAATAAATATTCCAGCTCTTAAGTCCATCTGTGTTTTCTCAGAAGATCATGGTACTTTCATCATATCATAGCTACTGCTTTTCTTCAAATATTCTTTATGTAAGAATTAAAATGTAATGCCTAGCATGACATGATTCATCTCAGGTATTGGATTGGTTTTGATTAGTTAGTATTTTTCATTTTATTTTTTGAATTAGGGAAATCTTATGTCTTTATTAAGCTAGTATATATAGTGTGGTTATGAAATAACTTATTGCATTTAATATAAGCTTTTTTAAATTGATAGTTGAATGAACTTTCCCTTGATCAGTAAGTTCTTTTAACTCAAATTCAAATATTCAACTATTAGTTTTGAGAGTGATTCCAATCCTTGTTATCTTCTCACATTAAAATAGTCTATGGGCTGGAGAGATGGCCCAGTGACTAAGAGTACTTCATGTTCTTTCAGAGGATTCAAGTTTTGGTTTCAGCATCCACATGGTAGTTTATATCCTGGAACTCCAGTTGCAGGGGATCCAACTGCTCTCTTCTGGTCTCTTCGGGAACCCATACATGTGTGGCAAAGACACACAAATATATACATGTGTTAAGTAAAAACCTTATGAAAACGCTAGAAATTAATATAATAGTATTATATTATAGTATAATATATAGTATAGTATAGTAGAAAATGTTAAATATATTAAAGTTTTCATTTTTAAGTGAAGTATGTTTTTATTGCCATGTAACAATACTCTATTTATTTAGAGTGCATGATTATGTCCCTTACACTGTCTCTATTTATATTGCTAATGGTTCATAAATAAATCTCTTCTACACTCTAAAACCCCAAAAGAATCCCTCTGAGATGAAATATTCTGTGATTTATCTTAGTTCCTGTGTGAGAGTATTGAGAGATGTTGGTAAAAAGTAATCCCATTATTTATGAACAGAGTATAGAGATAAAAGTCAAGAACATCTGCTTTGTGAAAGCTAGCTAGCTGTTCAATATTTTCCCCCTTAATACTTTTCCAAGTTGTTTAAAGACAATGTGGAAATTCAATTGGAAAAAATTCCTACATAAACATGATTAGTGTAGAGATTTTGGGGTTTTGAATGAAAGCCTATCTGGATTACAAAGCATTTCTTGAACTGACTAGATATCAATTTTACTTTGAAAAGGGATACTGGGGATAAAATTTGAATCTGTAATTAAGATATTGCTGAAATTATTTGCTTGGCCACCTATAAAAATTTGCAAATACATTTTAAAATTGTGTATAACAAATGATAACATTTAGAGACTGTTTTACTTTAGGAAATTTGATCTATTCCATACTTAATTATAACAACATACACTTCTGGCAGGTTCCAGGCATTGTTTGATAATCATATTAAAAATTAATTCTCAAAGTGTCTGGGTTTGGTTTGCCATTCATAACTCTGTTGAGGTGAAGACATGGAGGTGGTAAAGCTGCATGAATTAAGCAACTCTAATATGTCATTTGATTTGAACATTCCTGAGAAACACATAGTCAGTTGAAATGTGCACCTACAAGCAAAAATTCAGAATTTGTAATATAAAATGAAGGGATGTGGGAAAAGTCAGAGATGCTTTGTGAAACTGAGAAGTTAAGGTCCTCCTCCAACAATCTCACTTTTCTCATCTCTCCCATGACTCATGAAGGAAATAAGAGAGGCATTTGGGATCCTGAGTTTAATTCTTCAGATACTGGGATCATCATCTCCCTCCCTAAAGGGAGGAAGTCAAGGCTGCTATTCAATTGAAGCAGCTATTCAGGAAAGCTAGGAGGTCACCTGAGAGAGGGCAGAGTTGACGACTAAAAACACCTGACTTTGTGATCTAATGTAAATCTTGGGGAAGGATGTCCATTAACAAAGGACACAAGGCATGATGCCATGAAGAGCAAGCATTATTGGTGACATTCTAGGACACTTGGCTTAAATGTCAGAGAGAAAACTAAAAAATTTAAGAGTAGAATGATGTATGACTTTAGACAGCCAAGGCTGGCCAGAGCAGCTCTGCCTTCAGAGATGATGATGTCCTACTTGAGGCCTGAAGACCTATGACTACAAATATAAACTGGTAGAATGGCAGTTAGAACGTTACCACAGTATGGAAGAGAGAGCGGATTTTTTTCTAGCAGTACCTGGCTAAGTCTTAACCATGAGTCTTAAGCAACCAGGCCAATGATTGATATCACTCAAACTGATAGTTTCTTCTGTGTTTTCTGCTCTGTTGGTGGGTTGAACTGTCTATCCAGTAAACCTGTTCATCAATCCTCATTTCCAATCAGATAAACTCAGCAACTTTCTATTATTCCATGTCTGCACCACCTACCTTGGTTCAGGTGCTTATCTTTCTTCTTATCACTATCAGGCTGTTGGATATAAAATATAGAGAGATCTATAAATCTACTTTGATGAACAATGGTCTTCCCACATTGCCTTTGGGAAAAGAAGCAAACTTTTTTGCATGGCCAAGTGGTTTGTTGGTAAACCAGTTTTACAAACATCCCCTAAAGTCTCTCAATTTTAGTGTTCCCATGTTATAAATACACACATCTTGGCCAATTCCAAATTGCTGCAGTTGAACAATTGGGTCACACATTAAAAATGGGCTTTTAGCTGGTCCTAACACAAGTGTTCCAAAGTGTTGAAGAGATGTTTATGCTGACTTGTTTTATTGGTATGCAATGCTGATGTATTCATTGTTCTGAGATGCACTTGCAGTTCCCTGTGTAGTCTAGGATATTAGACATGAGTATGTCATTGTTCATGCTGTCTGAAATATCTGTCCAAAGCACTGTGGTTTTACTCCCTTACCACCACTGAGAAGGAGACTCATAGTTCCTTCATCTTGCTAGATTTTTTTCCACTCTCTCAGAACCTGGCATAGATGAGGCCTCAAGGAAGATTTCTTTCCTTTTTCTCTGCCTTCATTTGGGCAGCCCAGAAGCCGGCCTTAAAATAAGGATTCATGTACAAGCAACTTATCTGTAGGTATTCTCATGGGAAATCAATAGGAGAGTATGAAAGAGGGACGGTAGGGGAAAGAGGCCAAGCAGAGATGTGATATCATTATGGAGTCACCTCAGTTCCACTGCATAGGAAAGTTTTCAAGACAAGGTAGATATCACATCACAGTTGCATCAATCAGGGATGAAGGAGATTAATACCTGTATGGCATAAGAGCTGTTTCTGGGGAAGCAAACTCACATGTGTATGAAAATACAAAGGGGTTCCAGAAGATTAGGATGGGTCACCCACTGTGTTTACCATAACCCTGCTTTTGAAAACACACATGCATGTCTGTGGACACGTGCATGTAGATGTGTGTGTACTTCTCTGGAGTCTCCTTTCTTGCTATTTCTGTGATATATTGGTATATTAGAATCATTGAAGTTAACCTGTTGTTTGGAACACTTTCTTCATGCATCACTATTCTCCATCTTCCTGTGACTGCCTTGAGGATAGAAATTTTTTTTTGTAGTACAGTGACAGGTTCATAATAGATACTCAATAAATCTGTAGCAATTAAATGTGTAAGGGAGGGAATCTGCTGGGAACAGAAATGGCAGTAGCTGGGGTTGCCTAGAGCATGGGTACAGCAGAGTCTCATAAGACTGAATGGGAAATTAAAACATGGGAACCTTTGAGGCTCCTCCCATGCCCCACTCATCTTAAGCTTTTTTTATTTGATGTAGTCAGCAAAGATAATGCCAATATGACCTAAGTGTGGTAAAATGGAAGACAGTTCTCCAGGTTCTCTGGAGATTAGCCTTTTGCTATTTTTTCTTTTTAAGAAATACTCAGAATTATCAGAAACATCTAGAAATTATGGATAAAGTGTTGGCATGGCAAAGGAACCTATGCCCAGCCGCCAAGCCAAAGGTGAGAGGAGGCTTAGATTCATTGTTTAAAGGGATTTCCCAGAAGTCTGATTAGCATCTAAGTACGCTTCACACTGTAGCTCCCCTGCTTTGCAACATGTAATTACTGATGTTACTAGCATGTCTAATTTGACAAGCAACGTAGAGGGCAAACATTCAGTGGGAGCTGTAACATTTGGCAGTGTACGCCACAGAGCTTAGCTTTTTACCATCACCAGGATCATTTATGTATGCCAAACAACCCTTATGAAGATGATGGATATTAGGAAAGCAGTGAGAGAGCATTTTTTTCTCCTTTTCAAACTTATGGCTTAACATCAGTGGCTAAATTTCACCATCCACAATGAAAACCAGCATTTACTGTTGATACAAACCCATTTATCCTCTGCATTCAAGTAGTAGACTGTTAATTTCTAGCCAACTTTGTTCTCTTATGATTCAAGGCTCTTAAAGCAGCTAGGGGTAGTTGGTAAGTAGGTGAGTAGCATAAAATCCAAGAGGAACAAAAAGAGGTAGGATAATTATCTAGGAAATTATAAGTATTACAAGTACAACAGAGAAATTTGATATTAGGCCCAAGATGAATTATAACCCCATTAACAAATTTTGTTATAACAACCTTGCATTTAGTTAACACTCCATTATCTTCCGTGTCCATAGAATATTACTGTTAGTTATCTTATTAATATTTTGATCACTAAAGCTTGAATATTTGCGATAATCTAATTTTTCAGCCCCTTATCTACTTATTCAAGTCCTTTTTTTCTTATACCTGTGGATTGTCAGGTATATAAAATGGGCCTTGGGTGTAGATAGAGCAGGTAACACACATAGGAATGTTTTAGAACCATCACTGCTTTGGGTCTAGAAGAAGGTGACCGATTGGTTGTTACCTGTAGATTTAAAAGAATCCATTGAACAATATTAAACTAAGGGTTTGAACGTGGGAAGGAGGAAAACATGGAGAACGAGGAGGAAGGAAAGGCAGAGTGCAGGCCTAAGCTGCAAGCAGCAAGGCGTCGGTTCCACTGATGAGTTAGGGTCTACTCACAGCATTGGGCTCTGGATTGGGCTGGTCAAGGGTCCACCCCTTGTCAACCTTTTACACGCTGCCAGGCTGTCTAGAGATGCTAGGCTAGTTTATCTCCATACTTTTATCATCATTTTACTCCTTTATGAATCTTCTGAATCTTTCCCTGGTCCTACATCCTTGCTACTTAAGAGTAAAGATTATTATTTTAATCTAGAAATAGCCACTTACTCTGCTCCAAGATAATTTCCTAATCTTACTTTTAGTTCTGTATCAAGCCTCATTGCCAGGATATCCATCATTTAAAAACAGAATGATGTATGACATTTTCATAAAAATTAAAACTAGAATTGACATGTGACCTAGCATTCCCACTCCAAAGGATATGTACAAAGGGGTTGAAAACAGCATGTCAGAAATATATCTGTACTCCATGATGTTTTCAGGAATATTCACAATAGCGAAGATGTAGAAGAAACCCAAATATACGCTGGGCGGTGGTGGAGCATGCCTTTTATCCCAGCACTTGGGAGGCAGAGCCAGGCGGATCTCTGTGAGTTCGAGGCCATCCTGGGCTACCAAGTGAGTTCCAGGAAAGGTGCAAAGCTACACAGAGAAACCCAGTCTCGAAAAAAAACAAAAAAAAAAAAAGAAAGAAATGAAACCCATATATACATCAACAGAAGAGCAGAGAAACTGTAACACTATACACACATACTATGTACATAATACTCTAGAGCAATGCTTCTCAACCTTCCTGATGCTGCAACTCTTTAATACAGTTCCTCATGTTGTGCTGACCAACATTAAACTATTTTTGTTGCTACTTCATAACTGTAATTTTTCTACTACTATGAATCATAATGTAAATATCTGAAGGCTATCTGATATGCAACCTTCCAAATTGGTCATGGCCCACAGGTTGAGAACTGCTGCTGTAGAGTATGATTTCAGTCTTTTAAAAGGAGGAAAATCCTGTTATTTGCAGCCACAAGATAACTGGGACAACACAAAACATTGTTAAGTAAATAAGCCAGGCACAAAAAGGCAATTTTTTTCCATGCTCTCACTTGCATGTTCAATGTATTTATAAAAATAGTAGAATGGTGATCCTGGGGTTGTGTAAAGATTGGGAGATGCTGGGCAAACTGCATGGGATTTCAGTTAGAGAGAATAAGCTCAAAAACTGTACACAACTATAGTTAAGAGTAAATATATATTTGAAAATTGCAAAGAGTTGATTTTAGGTATTCTCAGTATACCCACACACACACAAAAAAAACCCAGTAAGAATATGAAGTGATATATTTATTAATCAGCTTGATTTAGCCATTCCACAATGTATGCCTTGTCCAAAACATAATATTATATACAATGAATATATGCAATTATTCTTTGCCAATTAAAACTAAATTTAAATAAGACCTTACTGCTATGTTCCCCTCTGATGACAGGCACCTGGCATTGTATCGCCCCTCCCCTTTCCTGCAGCTCTGTGCCCTTATGTTCCCTCTGGCATTCAGACTTTGGCATCCCTTTTGTGGGTTGTTTTGCTTACTTGTGGCCTCAGAAGTGCTCCCTCCTGTTTGAGTCAGCCCCCATCCTCGAATCTTGAAGGAAAAGAAGATGTTCTTGTCTAATTCCCACTGTGAATCTGGGAGCCAATTCTGCCAAAAGAACCATGTGTCATTTTACAGAGACTGAAAGCATGAAAGGGACGGATATGGTGTTCTGTGGTTGGTTGTGTTGAAATGTTCAAATTCATTATTAAAATTGCTTCTTTTATATTAACTACCATTGTATCTTAGAACAGTGTATATTAGCCTTTATGAACAGTTACTTGGCTGACTGTTTGCAATATTTATAAAGCACTTCATAATTTCTGGGTTAGTATTTGCAGCCCTGTTGAGACTTCCTGCATCCTACTAAGAATAGAACGTGATGTGAGTGACCTCCTTGAGAAAGGATCTGGAGCTGCCTCCTCAAACCTGGAAGCACACTACTATCACCTGGGATTCTTGTTCAAAACAGATTCTTGTACAACAGCCAGACACTCACTGTGTTTTCCCATCAAGCCCCTAGATGCTGCAACTGCTGCTGCTGCTACAGGCTACACTTTGGGTGGCCAGGATGCCAATGCCTTTTGATGCTAGAAGTTTGGACCATGATTGATGAACAATAATAATGGGTAATGAAGGTTGAGTTTAAGACCTACCATTCTCTACAGCATGTGTATTGTTTGCCCTGTATTTTGGGAAGAATTTGGTAAAGCTTTGGCTCTTCAGGCAGTTAGTAGCCAACCTATCAGACTCTCTTGTGCATCTTCTCTGAGACTTTATCTGATTGATTTGAAAAAGAAGAAAGATCAAAATATTGATCTGGAACAGTGGTCCTCAACCTGTGGGTTGTGACCCCCTTGGGGTTGCATACCTGATATTTACATTAGGATTCATAACAGTAGTAAGATTATAGTTGTGAAGTAGTAATGAAAATAATTTCATGGTTGGGGGTCCGCACAATATGAGGAACTGTGTTAAAGGGTGGCAGCATTAGGAAGGGTGATAACTACAATGACTTTTGTCCATAGCAATATTTAGATTGACGGTGCCTTCAGAGTTAGTGCTGTCCTGGTGGCTTCATTGGGGGTCTTGCTCAGGTGTTTAAGACCTGGGATCCTGAGAGACACAGATTAACCATTCCTGTCCAAGCCTCCTAGAGTAGCATCCTTTCAAGCCAAAATGACATTCAGGTGTAATTAACAATGACAAATAAGACTGTGACTATTTTTCATCTCCTGTCTTTGACCACTCATTCCTTCTCTTTAGATACTTCTTTTGACTTCAGCTATTGATGCTTTATCACACAGATTTTCAAAGTCACTGCAAAGGGCCTAGGAAATCCTCCATTTCTAGCAGCAAAAATGGCCTTAAGCATGGTAATTGCTCTGGAAACTCTCTACCTGCTAGATATGCTGGTGAAGGGAATAGAAATATTTGGCTCAGAGCTGGCCACAGGGCCCACACCTGTGACATATACAAACACTTGTCTCCATTCAGTCTCTCCATTGTCCTCTTTTCCAGTCCTATTCCCATCCCTCAGTCACATGGCTCTTTTTTTTATCTTCCTGTTTCTCAGAAGGCAGCACAGTAGCTGGAACAGTATTCATGATAAGTAAGATGGAGAATGGGCTTTTTCTCTCTTGTCTTTGATGACAATGCCTGAGCCTAAACTAAAACTCCTTCTTCATCCCTGCCCATCTCCATTACTGTTAAGAAGTGTCCTCATAATGGTTAAGCATTTGCACCTTAGTATTCAAGTTCAAATTGGTCATTTCATGAGATAGTGCTCCTTGCTGAAGCTTCAGCTATATATAGAGAGAGATATAAGAAATTAAAAAATAAAACAAAACAACTTTGGATTGTGGGTGGGGAATTACAATTTCAGAAGCTGGGGACTTTAAGCAAATTTTGCTGAGTTGGATTTCAAAATCCAGGGAGTTATTAACCTTCATTAATTTCCCTACCTCCTACCAGATGGCTTTATCTGTTTTTCTCAATGCCTCATGCTTGATGCAGGAGACTGGGGCTGACCTGCAAGCATTGTTTGCTATTTTGCATGACTGGACTTAAAGTCAACAGGAGATAACACAGGTCTGATAAACCCAAGACACCCCCATGTAAGCAGACTCTGTTTACCCAGATTCTTCTCCTTTTGTGCTCATCTTTCATCTGATAAATAGAACACTCAAAGTTTCTACAGAGACAACAATGGCATGCTTAGTTTCCATTACATTTATTTGCATGTAGTGATTCTGTTTTAGTCTCAGTAGCACAAAGAACAAAGCCCAGGGTACCCAGGAATAGTGCCTTTGTTGCCACTCCAGCTTTAGTTGTTCAGTTTCCTGCCATAGGCTCATCTCACTGCTATGTTTCTAAAGCATTATAATCATCTGTATGAGATGTCTTTGGCCCATGCATTTCTATCCAAATCTACTTGACCCAAGCAAATGAATCCCTATAAGCTCTCCTCCTTCTATACATTAAACACTTCAGCTCTGGACACAATAACATGTATTTGAACTCTGTCTTGTACTTATTGCCCAAATGCCACTCCCTGTAGAGGAGTCTGGCCTTGACATCTATTGTGGAACCACATAGGTGTCTATCAGTTTTGACTGTCTACTTTTTTTTTTTGAGAATTTCATACTGTACTAGTCAGAGTTCTCTAGAGAAACAGAAATTATATAATGAATCTATTATCTATCTGTATTAGTAAGTGTTCTCTAGAGTCACAGAACTTATGGAATGTATCTCTCTCTCTCTCTCTCTCTCTCTCTATATATATATATATATATATATATATATATATATATATATATACTGATTTTTCCTTCTCTTAGCAGTTATCTATTGCAAATAGATTCTTGACTAGGTGCAGGGCTTTGTGCCTACTTTTCCTTCTCCCTGTTGGGATTTTGTCTGGCTTGAACTTCTGTAGGTCTGGTGTATCATCTTTGCTGTGCCTGATAAAGACTGTTTCCTTTGTGACACCTACCAATTCTTACTCTTACAGTCTTTCCAATTCCTCTTCCATATAGATCCCTAAGCCTTGAAGGTAGAGGTAGACGTGTCATATAGATACCCCATTTAGGGCTGAGCACTCCACCATTTCTTATTCTATACATGTTGACCAGGTATAGGTTTCTGGATTAACTGCCATCTACCACAAGAAGAAGCTCTTCTGATGAGGGTTCAGTGATGCATTGATCTATGGGTATAGCAATTGATCATTAGGAGTTGTTTTATTGCTATGTTCATTTAGTAGAATAAAAGAAGTAAATTTTTTCTCTAGGGTTTATGACATAGAACATAGTTTCATGTTCTTGAGTTCATTAACAGTGTCTAGTAAGGGTTCCATGTCATGAAATGGGCCTTGAATCCAATCAACAAGTTGCTGATTATTCCCATAAAATTTGTACTACTATTTCAGCACTGGGCATATCTTGCAGGCAGGTTGCTAGTATAGCTCATAGAGTTAATTCTTGGGATGGACTTTTAATTTTCTCTTCTAGTAGCATATATGGCACTTTCCAGCACTATGAACACTACTCAGTAGGGGTGAAGCTTCCAGTTGAACACCAGCTTGATTTGTCCATGTTTAATGACATAAGTATGTGATATCTTCAGCAATAGGATCTTACCATCAGATTGTGTACAGTAACCAATAACATTAACAATAGTCTGTAATGCTTAGAGGTATCTGCAGAAACCCTTTGACCAACAACTCAAAAAGATGTAACCCATTCCTGGTACTGGAGGTTTTATTTGGTAGCATATATTGTCTAGTTGGGGGTATTTATCCTTTATTACATAACTCCATTAAACTCCTGTTATATATTTTAGAAAACTTTGACAGTAGTGGGTTATGTTTGATATGGCTTTTCAAAAGGCCTTTAGTGTCAGCAATCCCTCTCAATATTCTCTTTTCTATCCTGTCTGCCCAACCCCTCCCCATCAGTCCCCTACTAGCTAACAAACGTTTGTGGATATTCTACCTGTACCATGCACAAATGACCCAATATAATAAATGGGGTATAGAACTAAACAGAGAGCTCTCAAAATATGAAGCAAATGACTGAGAAATATCCAACATCCTCATCTATCAGAGGAATGCAAATCAAAACAACTTTGAGATTCTGTCTCAGACCAGTCACAGTATCGAATGACATCTCCTCGCTGGTGAGGTTGTGGAATAAAGGGAACACTCATCCATTGCTGGTAGGAGTGCAAAATTGGACAGCCACTATGGAAATTTTTGTGGCAGTTTCTCAGGAAGCTGGAAATAGATTTCCTTCAAAATCCAGCTAGTTCATTCTTGGGAATATACCCAAAGGACTCTACATCTTACTACAGGATATTTGTTCCACTGTTGTTCTATTAATAGTAGCCAGAAGTTGGAAACAGCCTTGTTGTCCAGCAAGTGATGAATGGATAATGAAGATGTGACACATTTACAAAGTGGAATATTATTTAGCTGTTAAAAATGAAATAGTGAAATTTACAGGTAAACTAGATGGAGCTAGAAACAATCATACTGAGTGAAATAACCCAGATCCAGAAAGACAAACTTTGTATTTTACTCTAGCTATGAATCTTTGCAATGCAGAAAGAGTCCAGGTTCTGACTACCCAGTTTCTGAGTTCTTGGAATGAAGGGACTAAATCCTTGCTACTCTGTTGCTTGTAGTTTTAGTGCCATAATCTTTGTTTTGGCTTTCCCACATGAAAGTGGTTTCATTATTTTTCTTCTGATTATAAAGCATAATCTTTATTGATGTGAAACTCCCAACAACATGGAATATTATAACAAAGTAAATATGACCCTATCTTCTTTCACTTAGGTATTAAGATTATTGACAGCTTTTCATGCCCTATTCTGCAGATAGATGTAATTTTATCAAATGGGATTGCATGCTTTTAATCAAAACCATGTTATTTCCACAAGTACAGACATTTAAATAGGCATTTATTTCCATTGGGTCGAGCAGAGTATGAACAGAAGCCAATGGCTGTTCATAATTCCCATCAATTTCCTTTATTTCCCTCCCTCTCCCCAATTCTGTCTCTCCCTTACTTTCTTTAACCAAGGCCCCCAGCAGTCTTGGAGGGGCAGCCTTGGCTGTCACCGTTGCCAGGGGGAGGAAGAGAAGGAAGGAGGTGCAGGTGGTCAGGCAGTGGGAGGCAAGCTCCATGCTGTCACTTCTAGGAGAATTGGCGCTCTCTATTCCTGCCAGGTGGGCGTTGAAGTGACGTCAATTTCTCATTTTATACAATCACCTTATTTTTTTTCTTACTTCCTCCACCCCACTACCTACTGCCCAAACAGCAGAAGGGAGGTATCTGAAGAGAGGTATCTGTGTGGTCATCGAGTTCCTCAGGCGATTCCAAGTTAGGGGATGAACAGCTCTTCTCTGAGTCCTGCTGCGCTGATCATTGTAGACAGGTGCATCTCACGGCTGAATAGGAATTGCCTGGGGAGATGGTTAATAATACAAACTCTTGTACCTCATTCCTGGAGATTCTGATTCTGTAGGCCTGGGATGAAGCCCAAAACTTTTTTTTTAAAGAGCCCTAAATGCTCCTGATGAGCAGCCCAGTTGGCCCATTCTCTCCTCTCTGGTTAGGCGGGATGTGATTCATGGACCACCTTCACTGTAATCACCTGGGAGCTTATTAGAAATGCAGGATTTCAGGTGGCATCTGCTATGCCAGAGTCTGTAGTTTAATAAAACCTCTAGATAATTCTTATTGCACATTAAGGTTTGAGGAAGGTTCTGGTGCCCCAGTGGCATAGAATGGATGAATTTTTCTTTGTCGGATTTAAGCAAAAACATCATGACTTACCAAATTCTTACCAAATTATTTGTTAGCGAAATTCCATAAGAACATACTTATGGCTTATGTAGCATTTTCCTAAAAGAGAAATGGCAAACTGTACAGTATCATTCAATTTTAAAGGAAACTCTCATCATTTAAATGCTGGTCTAGCCTTGATTTTATGTATGCTTCATGAAAGAAACAAAGACATATGAATATTTTAGATTAAAGGTTGAAATTGGACCATATTTTTTTCTTCCAAGTGATTTGACATCTCAACTCTTAGATAAAGAAAAACAAAAAACTCTTTGTAAAAATTTCAAGTGGTCTTAGGTACTGTTTGTACCAACTTATGCACTGCTGATGTCCAGCAAATAACAACTGTATTTCAGGAGAATAAAAACAGCAATTCAGTGTTCATTTTAATCAGTGAACTCATGCCCCCTACCAGTTCCTGTGGAGCCATCATTCAGGCAAACCTTTGGCCTTCTTTGTTGTTTGTGAAAGCTTCGTAACTGGAATTGTGACTCACCTAGATGTGTCCCAGAAAAAAAAATTCACCCTTGTGCTTCAGCATGTTGAACATTGAAGTTATTATTTCATAAAGACACTGTAAAGAAATCTTTTCTTTTCTTCTACTTAGAGGGGTTATGAACGTAGTTTTCTATTTATTTAGTTTAGATGCAGGGTAAAATCTGAGAAAAGGTCTTTATGATGATCTGGTATCCAGGGCCTTATATTTCCCACTTTCATGATTTTCTCTTTCAGGGACTCCTTTCCTATGTTCAGGTCTTACAGCCCATAACTCCTCTATGTCCTCTTGCTCATTAAAAAACCCACCCATGGATGATTTTTCAGTACTGCATGCATTTAATATACTTTTGTATTCCTCGAGGATTTCCCTTGACTCTCCCAAGTAGAAACCTGGGTTAGAGGGTTTGGCTTAACCAAGAGGGTATTTGTCACTTATCTGGAAGGGGTTAGCATAGTGGCTTTGTGAGAAATTATGTTTCTTCTGTCTCCCTTGCATGCCATTGATCTTGTCCTTGGGTTTGAAAGATGACTATTGTGCCTTCACAAATTGTGTTCATCTTCCACAAATGAAGAATGGATGAGGGAAAGTACCATTGCATTTATTTTATTATTTTTTATTTTATCTGCATTTTTACTTACATGTATGTCTGTGCCCCATATACATGTGTGTCTGGTACCCACAGAGGTCAGAAGAGGGCATTGGATCCCCTGGAACTGGAGTTACAGTTGGTTGTGAGCCACTATGTAGGTGCTAGAAACTGAATCTAGGTCCTCCACAAGAACAACAAGTGCTTTTAACCATTGGCTCATCCCTCCAGCCTCACCATTGCTTTTAGAAATGCCATTTAGGAAGTTTTCTGGGCATCCCATCCCAGTGATTTTCACTTTTATGATCCCAGTTCACTTGGGCCATATCATCACCTTTAGATGAAATGAAATCTGGGCACTTGGCTCTTCCCAAATCCTGAACTGGAGTTTTATAATCAAAAAGAAAAAGAAAAAAAATGGATGTTGATGGTCACTTAGCAAGACCTACTCCTATCACTGAGTTATAAATAAGATCTTGGTTTTGTAAAGGTCAACAAGACCTTGGGCCAAAGTATAAACCTTAAATAGAATTTCAGGCTTTAGACATTGTGTGCTTAATGTTTGTGTCTAAGGTAAGGATTTTCTATTGTAGCCTGGCTCTTAATATGGACATTTGCCTACTTTCTGGGTATAAGTTGGACCCTGCTTAAAGAAGAGACCATAGACCCCACAGTATGAGACTTAGGTGTCCTGGATATGGCCCAGCTATGCTCAGCTTTGCTTTGGGATGTGATGCTCTTAATTAGAGCCGCTAAAACAGAAATATGCTTTCCATTTCCTGCTTTTATTTTGGGAAGGTGCTAGAATACTTATCTTGAATTGTATTTTCTCTATTTGGTTGTTTTTCTCTGATTGGCATTGTAATGCAATCCATGCTTGCTCCATTTTTAAAGTAATGGCTTGCATTTAAGATAAGGAAATAAGAAAATAAAATTTGTCCGAACCAATCCCTTTTCCAAATGTTTTGCTTTTCTTGCCTGGACAAGTCTTTGATCTGGCACATTAACTGTCTCTGATAGGTGAGAGAAGGGTGACTTCCTTCCTAAGACTTGTGCTTAGTGCTAAGATAACGAGGCAGGCCTCTAGCATGGCTGGGTTTAGATATATATGGAAAGTAGTAAATTCCCCTTAAGGTTGGTGATCTGGCCTAGGAACTGAAAGGAAAAGAAACTAGAGTTACTCCCCCCTGCCCATTCTTTTGGTTTTCCTAGACTGGAGGGCAGAGTATGAAGAAAAGAAGTTCAGTAAATCAGTAAATCACATTGTATAGACTGAACACACAGGTCTGGCATCTCAACCATCAGAAAATAGAGACCGGAAGTTTATGATTTAGAGATCAGCCTCAACTACACCATGTAGCATGGATTTTAAACAGTCTTATTAATAAAAAAACTCGGGAGCCAGATATTGGGGTGAATGCTAAAAAATCAGAGAGACAGAACAAACCACATCCAACCTCACCTTGCTAACTTCTCAGCTGATCATGTTTTCTCAAACTGGAAGCCTCTAAGTCCTCACCTGAATGGATCTCATCTGAACTCCTGCTCAAAAGCCTAAAAGCTTACAAAGTCTAAAAGTCTCTAGTTCCTGGTTCTCAGGCCTTATATACCTTTCTGTTTCCTGCCATCACTTCCTGGGATTAAAGTCATGTGTCTTTTCCAAGAAAGACATGAGATCTCAAGTGCTGGGATTAAAGGTGTGTGCCACCATGCCTGGCTTCTATGTCTGTCTAGTGGCTGTTCTGTTCTCTGACCCCAGATAAGTTTATTAGGGTGCCCAATATATTGGAGGACACAATATCACCACAACATCGTCAGATCCTATCTCAAACAAACAAAGCAACAAATAGGAAGAAAAGAAAGGGAATGCCATTTTCACCTTTCTTTGGAAAGCTAGACACTTGACTGGATTCAAGAGAAGGAGTGAAAGAATAGTTCCTTGTCCACAGCAGAAATGTCAAAGGATGTATGTATGTGAGGCAGCTAAGCAAACAGATACCTGTTCATTCAACTTGCAGTTGGAGCCTGAAAATGTGAGATTTAGTTGTGATTTCCTGGGGGAGGGGGGGGAATGAACACTGTGTCTTAGATAAAATCTCCCTTTGGAGATATTTTGTCTCTGAGCAAATCATCATTGTTCCTGGCTACTGTACCATTTAGCTGACTTGGTGTGACAGTTTTAATTAATCATTGAGAAGGGTAAGTTGCCTGAGGAGATTCTCAAGGGAGTCGGATATGACAGACAGCAGTTGCTACTGAAATATCATACCTCTCTTACCCCAAGAGGAACAGTGATTATAGGTAACACTTTTACCTACATGCTGAAATTTATTGGAAAGGAAGGGCTCCAGTGGGTGAGGGAGAATTCTCACACTCTAACAGGTGACATTGCTCTTGAAAATAAAGGTAAATTAAGACCTGCAAGCCAACTTCTGTCTTTGGAATAATTGGGTTGTTTTTATTTGAAGCGTTCAGCAAGATAAAATTCATCTGAGTATGGAAAAATGATGAAAGCTCAGAATTAGGAGATGAAAATATTTAAATTATGAGATTCTAAAGTGGTCCTTAAAATGTAACCTATGATAACAAAGTACAGCTGATACTTTTTGTGGGCCATTTTTTTTCTCCTCCCTGTGATTTTCTCTGTAGCTGCACTGGCCATTTCCTGCATATACTACAAGAGTTTTCCAAGTCACTGCTTGCATTGTTCCCCGCCTGACTATATAATAGCCCGGGTGTAGGGTAGGGAGTAGGTATGAGAATTAGCATGTTTAGGTGCAACTGTTCAACAGAGGAGGACAAGGAAGGGACCCTAAATGCTTTCTCTTCTAAGAAGGAATAGTTCTAAGGCACAATCATTATTTTCTAGTGGGCCCTAGTAGGTGTTCTCTCCATTTGTCCTCAATCAGTTCAACACACACCTTGGGTCTTCTCCATTCCCTGCTTTACTTTGGCTGCTCTTTCACATCTGACCCCTGCCACCATCTATCAGATGAGCCACCAGAATCCACATCATTATTTCATGTCCTGCTTTGAAAGAACCCCCAATTAAAACACTCTATTAGTTCTTTGCAGTTGCTGTGATCACAATGCCTGAATGAAATAAGGTTTATTTTGTCTCACGGATTCAGAGAATTCCTGACCACCATGATGGTGAAAGGACGGTGGAACAGTTTTGTTCATGGTGGTGGGAATATGTGGCAGATACTGTTCACATCATTGCAAACCAAAAAGCAGAGATCAAGGGGCATGAACTAGTGGCCAACCAAGTATAACCCTCAAAGGGTCTCTACTAGTGACCTACTTTCACCAGCTAAGCTCTCCAACTCTTAAAAGTGCTTTAGCCTTCTAAAATAGCATTACCATCTGGGGACTCAGCATTCCATCCATAAGGCTGTTGCAGAAATTTCAGATTCAAACTGTAGCAAACTCCACATGTCCTGGATAAGTAGGACTTGAATTTAAGATGTTCCCAGGAGAGCAGTCCTTCATGCCCATGTTAGTATCTGTTGCAATGCACTAATAGTTACAGGAGCAAAGAGTGACTTCAAGGACTTACCAAGATGCCATAACATAGATTAGAGGAGGGCATACAGCTACCAAGAGATAATTTACCTAAAGGGATGAGGAGCTGGCTATGGCTTATTAAATTATTGCATAGATATTTATTGAGGCCACAGGTACAGTTCTCTATGTTGTGGCTATACTGGTGAATGAAAGCAACAGAAGTTATTGTACTCACCAAGTTCATATTCCAGTGGAGAAGGCAGACAATATACAATAAAATAATAAGAAAATAAATTTGATATATATATTTTTTTGGTTTTTCGAGACAGAGTTTCTCTGTGTAGCTTTGCGCCTTTCCTGGAACTCACTTGGTAGCCCAGGCTGGCCTCGAACTCACAAAGATCCACCTGCCTCTGCCTCCAGAGTGCTGGGACTAAAGGTGTGCACCACCACTGCCCAGCTGCAAATTTGATATTTTTACATGGTATGAAGAACTAGGGTAGAATAAGGCAAGGGTGTTTAGCAGTATAGACAGAAAGGGGAAATGATGATAAACTATGAATGTAGTGGCATATTGGTTTGTACAGGATACCATAGAAAACAACCATGGACTCAATGACTCATTTTCTCACTGTTGTAGAGGCTAGAATCCCATGATCTGAGGTCCAGAAAACTCAGCTTCTGGTGTGTAAGGTGTCTGTCTTAGTGGTTTGTAGATGGCTGCCCCCTTCACGTGCCCTTTAATGAAAGCACACTGGTTCCTCTTCCTCTTCTAATTCAGCTTGCTTTTTCTTCTGCCTATGGTAGATCCTACTGGGGTGTGCTACCACAAACAGCATTTCCTCTTCTCATAAAAATGCCCATCCTTCTTTGCCTCCTTGTAGAAAGGAAATAATTCAACAAGCCAGTCCATAACAGGTAGTTTGGACAGGCATCCTTTAAAAAGTGACATTTCAGCAAAACCAAGAAATTTAGTAAGTTATCGATGTGGATGTTTGTAAAAAGAAAATTCCATGGAGAGGCAATGACCAGTAAAAATGACCCGAGGAGAAACTTGCATGCCAAACCAAGGTATTCAAGAAGCAGTGAGAACGGTAGTATGGCTGACAAAGTTGTTGAGTGTTATAAGGACTAAGACTGAGGATTGGGCCATCTCAGGCCAGGTACTCTAGGGCATTGGAACAACTTTGCCTTCTATATGGAAAGCCAAGGCTCAGCTATTTTGAGAAAGAACAGTGAGTTTAGGTATAATCAGCATGGTAGCTCTTATTTGACCATATCTTGATTCAGGTACCTATGGCCTGCTGGATGAAATGTATAGTAGGAAGAGTATGATTAATGGTTAAAACAACAACAACAAATCTCTGAATTATGTACTGTGAGAGTCTGCCAGAGTCCAGCTCCAATCTTTCGAAGGGTTCTTGGGGAGAGGAGAGAGGAAGGAGGAAATAACAGAAATTTATAGAAAGAGATGATAAGAAAGACAGAGACACAGGATAGCTTCAGGAGGGCCCTGGGTCAATACCCAGTCATCTAGAGGTTTATTCCAAAGGGCTTTTTATAACAACACCAAGGGGAGAGACAAAAGACTAAAGCACAATGTACAGACAAATATAGACCCTTCAAAACGCCTGGTAACCATGTCCGTGGCCAAATCATCCCATTATTTAGCCCTTCTGGGTAAAGCAAGTTCAGGTTCTCTGATCTTGAGTAATTTGGGCCCCCACAATGTAATTTGTTGGGGGTCTGTTTTGACTAGTTTGTTTTTTAACTTTAACTGGCTAGAGTTATCTGAGAAGAGGGAAGATCAATTGAGAAAATGTCCCCACCACACTGACCTGTGAGGAAACATTTTTCATTAATTATTAATGTGTGAGGATCCAGTCACTGCAGGTGGTTATGAGGTATATAAGAAAGCAGACTGAGCAAGCCATGATGTCCAAGCCAGTAAGCAGTGCTCCTCTATGGACTCTTCATTAGCTCTTGTCTCCAGGATACTGTCTTGAGTTCCTGCCCCGACTTCCCTGGATGATAGACTAGTTGCTACAAGATAAAATAATTCCTTTCCTAGCCAAATTGCTTGTAGTCATGGTGTTTGATCACACTGATAGAAACTCAAGAGAGTGGGGTAGGGTGGAGGGGCAGTGAGATGGGGGAGATTGTGACACACAGTGAGAACATAATGGAAGCCTGGAGATTCCAAGGAGATGGTTGGCAGCCTATTCCCATATACAGGCCTAGGGCCAGGCAGGCAGTTAGCAACTTGGATGCCTTGTTTCTTCTTAGTTAAATTTTTGTCTTCATATCTGGATCCTGCATAAACAGTCATTTCAGCAGATTTTGGTAAGCCATGCTCTCAAGTGAGCCATGACCAAAGTTATGGAATATGGCTGGCATCTTGCATTCAAATACACAGCCAGAGTGTCTGATAGCACAGGCTGGTTTCTGTGAAGAGGATGACCAAAGGATCTTGGCAGCATCAGTCTTAACCCTTCAGAATCTGGGCTTTGGCCTGAGAAATTGGAAGACTCAGAAGTGTACACATAGAAAATGCCACCATAAGATTGGCTTGTAGGCAAGCCTATGGTACATTTTATTGATTGATAATTGATGTGAAAGGGCCAACTCATTGTGGGTGGTGTTACCCTGGGTAGGTGATCCTGGATGTTATAAGAAAGCAGGCTGAGCAAACCATGGGGAGCAAGCCACTAAGTGGTAATCTTCCATATCTGAGTCAGTTCCTGGCTCCAGGTTCCTGCCTTAGCTTCCCTCAGTGATGGATTGTATGACCCAAGAGATGCAAGATAAAATAAATCCTTCCTCAATTTGCTTTTGGTCACAGTGTTTTATCATAGCAATAGAAACCCTACATAAGGCAGGGCTCCAGCCACCTGTTTGTGTCTACCAGTATAACAAAGCAGAGACAAAGTAGAGGTAGAAGCAGCCAATGCTTGCTTCCCCTCACAGACTGTTCTGAGACTGTTCAGCAAGGATGACCAACAGGAGCAGGGAGGTGGAGAGGGCCACGGGTCAAAATGATCAAATTATGTGTCTGAAAATATAGTTAAACTGACTAGTTCATAACTTAATATATAGAAGAATGCTGCTATAAATCTGATATGGAACTTATATAAGTCCTTTGTTAAACCATATCATGAAAGTGAAATTGATTAAAATTGACTTAAATTATTCTAAGGCTGATGTTTACAGGGATCTTCTTCCCTATACACTATCTTCAGTATGTATATTATGAAATTAGTATAGAGTGCCAAAATAATAGAGCTACAAAAAGTATCCTCTCATAAAACCCTATTTTCTTGTGTTTTCTTTCTGAATTTGGTAGTCAGATAATGCTTAAAAATCCCTTCCTATCCAAGTATCTGCTCCCATTGTTCCTCTTCTCAAGTAGTCCCCATCTTCATCTTTTCCACTCCCCCAGACTCTACACATGAGATAAAATAGTCAATACTTTTCTTTGTGTGTCTAGCTTATTTCATTTAATATGCTGATCCCCAGTCCACACATTTTCTTGTAATCAGCAGATTATTTTATCTTCTTGATATATGAATAAAACTCCCAGTGCATTTTATTATCTGTTGATATATCCTTAGGCTGATTCTGTGTTTTATGTATTGTGAATAGTGCCCCAGCAGACATGTGTGAACAGGTATCTTTACTGTGTACTGGTTTTGATTCCTTTGAGTATATATTATACCAAGCTGCAATCATTTGGTAAATATATTTTCAGTTTTTAAAATTTTAATTTTTTTTTATTTTTGAGATTATAATCTAATTAAATCATTTTCCCCTTCTCTTTCCTCCCTCCAAACTTTCCTATATACTTATACTTGCTCTCTTTTGAATTAATTGCCTCTTTTTTCATTAACTAATGTTCATACATGCATACATACATACATACATCCTAAATATATAAGTACATCATACCCAAGCCGTATAATGTTACTAGTCTATATGTTTTCAGGGCTGATCATTTGGTATTGGATAACCAATTGATATGCTCTTTCCTGGAGAAGTCCTTCTCTCTCATTCTCAGCATTCTTTAGTTACTTGAGGAATTTCTAAACAGATTACACAGTGGCTTTATATAGTTTATAGTCCTATCAGCAGCATAGAAGGGCTCATTTTCCCTAATATCCTTGCTAACATTTGCTGCTTTTGGTTTTCTTAGTGGTAGCCTTTCTGATTTGGGTGAGAGAGAATCTCAGTATAGTTTTAATCTACTTTTCCCTGATGGCTAAAGCTATTGATAATTTTTGCATGCCTTTATCAGCCATTTAAAACTGAGACAATTGACCACAAAGATGTCAGATTTAAAACAGTTGTAGTGAAATACATCTGTAATCCTAGTGCTAGGGAAACTGAGGCAAGATCTTGAGTGTGAGGCCAGCTTGGGCTACATGGCAAGACCCTGTCTCAAGAAAGCAGTAAGAAAAAGGTAATAGTTTCCATATTCAAAATACCATATCTGTGAAAGTGGAAAAATATATTTGAAACACTCACAACAGAGTAAAGGTTGATAGCTTTAATATTTAAAGAGTTGTTATAAACCAAAAAGGGAAAGAAAGAAATTAATAAAAATGGATTAAGGCTGTGAGTAATAAACTTACTAGTAGAGACATGTAACATTAAAAATGTGAACTCAATTCACATTAAAAAAATCATGAGAAAGGATTAAAAGATTGCCAACACACGTTTTAGCATAAGACAGTAGAAAATATACTTTTCATTTACTGCTGATTGCTGTAGATAATTTCAATGAGAAACAGAAATATACAGCAAATCTATGTACATATTATTTAGCTGAAAATTTCTACTTCTAATTATTTTCTCAATTCATTATCAATTCTACACATGGATAAAGATGCTTATGAATGTTTATTTTGTATTTATGCAAACAAAAATATTCTAAATGTTTTGACATAACCTAAGTAATATCCAAAATGAATACAAATAATAATATTAAAAATGTATATTTATTGATATGAAATTTTTCTTTATATAATTGTTACAAGAATACCTAAGTCAGAAAATACTATATATTATGTGATCTTATGTACTTGCATATATATCCCAGCATAGAAAAAGTGATAAAATAACATCATTACTACTTTTGGGTAGTGTTAACATTTGTGATTTAAAGCATTTTTCACTAATCTATATTTAATATACAATGAAATTATATAACTTGAATAATAATAGTAACTTGAATAACCAGTTAAGGTTGTATGTTAAAATTGCTAAGCTTTTATATATGTTTTGAAAAGTTTCTGGTACTTCTCAAATTATCTTCTCTGAAATCTAGATGATTTAATTTTTAAAACAATATGTATATCAAAGGGTCTTATGTTTTATACAAATTTAACATTCCCTTAGTTATCAGTTTCATCAGTACATATAATTTTGTATACACACATACTTGTAAAGCCATCATTGACATCAATTTTAGAATATTTTCCTCAAATTTCCTACAAATAAAATCCTCACATATTTAGCAGATAATCATTGTTACTTCCAGATTCTTCTAGTCCTAATCCACCATTCTGTAGATTTGACTTTCCTGGACATTTCATATATGTAGACTTATACAATATATAGCATTTCAAGAATAGTTTCTTTTATTTAGTGTAATATTTTCAGATTAATCTATATTATAGCATCTATCAGCATCCCATTCCTGTTTAGGCTAAATCATTTCACATTGTCAGCTAAGTTACCCTTTATGACCCCATGGACCTTTATGTTGTTTGTACTTTTTTTGTTACTGTGAATAATACTGCTATTAAAATATGTGTTTAAATTTTTGTGTGTAATATATGTCAAATTTTAATCACCAATTTGCTCTTTCGTTCTGTTTTTATTGATATTTTGAGACAGGGTCTTAATCTATAGTTCAAACTAGATTTAGACTCACTATGTAGCCCATGCTGTCCTCAAACTTGTGATGATCTTCTTGTTGAAGCTTTCCTAGTGTTTGGGTTACAGTAGTGAGCCATCATGCCTTGTTTCAATTCAGTCTTTTATATGTTGTGTCTACTCAGATATTCTATTTCTTTTTGAGATCTTTTATAGTTTGTATCTTTCAAATAATGTCTATTTTATCTAAGTTATATAACTGTCTATATTCCTTTCCTTTCTCTTCCAAGCCTATGTATATTTGTACACACGTTGTAAACCGTTTAGAGTTTTATTTTATCTGAATCTCTATTGTGAATCTATTGCTTTAAATTCCAGTATTACTAGGACTAAAATGGCAGCTTTGGCTGCTGGCTCCACCTACCTCAGCTTTCCAACTAGGCTGAACTATGTTTACTGCCAGATTTTGGGAAACCATGCTCACTGCCAGACTCTGGGAGGCAGTGGGTCTATGCTTCCATACAGCATACAGCAGCCGAGAGCCAAGAAGCATCTTTTTTTATTGTCTGTACTAGCAAAGGCTAAATCCACCATGCAGTGTAATGTGCAGCTTGGAGACACCTCTGTATACTGTGTTGGGAATTAGCCATGCAGCAAGTTAAGCCTGCCCATCATGAACCCACCATAGAGTAGCCCAAGCCCACAGGCTGTGGCTGGCCTGAGAGAGACAACTAGGAAGCTGTTTTTAGCTCTGTTTTAGAATTTTTTTTAAAACACTTTCTCAGGTTTTAGGTGCCCCATGTTTTGGCACCATTTGTTTTAGCTGAAAGTTTTTCTGTGTGCTGGCCTGCTGGCAGTTGGGACAAATCTCTCCTACTCATGTCCCCCAAGTAAGCACACAGAGACTTATATTAATTAAAACTGCTCGGCCATTAGCTCAGGCTTACTACTGACTAGCTCTTACACTTAAACTCAGCCCATTTCTGTTAATCTATATGTCGCCATGTGTTCTGTGGCTTTACCTGTGTGCCATTACAGGTTGCTCCCTGGACAGCAGGCTGGCATCTCCTGACTCAGCCTTCCTCTTCCCAGAATTCTCCTTGTCTGCTTATCCCGCCTATACTTCCTGCCTGGCTACTAACCAATAAGCATTTTATTTATCAACCAGTCAGAGCAACACATTCACAGCATACAGAGCAATATCACCCATCATTTCCCCTTTTTTTCTGAAAGCTATGCCAGAGACTCTAGGCCTGTAAGCTGAAGATGGATGCCCCAACATTACAGAGAAACTTTGGATGACTGTCCAGGCAGCCAGATGTCGTGGTCATTTCTAGAATTATGCAAGTTGCTTGCAATACACTTCCTGTTTACTTAGGTAACATTATATCCTTCTGGGGTCTTTGATGTAGTTGAAGACTAGATAGTTATAATTTCCCTAAGTTATGATAAAAGATGAAATAGATATGAAACTTTAGACTCACAAATATAGGATAGAGTATTTTCTTTAATTTTACAAAATACAAGTAGTCTAGATATTGTAACTGTAATTCTTGTTTGATATATATAATTTTACTATGTTAAAGTTAAAACCCTTTTGTTTAGAGAGAAAAAGGGAAGTGATGCTGTGAAAATATGTTGTGCTTGTTGGTTGATAAATAAATCCATTTGGCCTATGGCAAGGCAGCTTAGAGGCAGGCAGAAAATCCAAACAGATAGACAAGAAGAGAAAGGAGAGGAAAAGCAGATGCCAGCCATCACTGCAGGAACAACATGCCAGTTGACTGTTAAGCCACAGCCACATGGCAACTTATAGAAATGGGTTAATTTAAAATATAAGAGCTAGCTAGCAAGAAGCTTGAGCCATAGGGCATGGCCATGCAATTTGTAATTGATATAAGCCTCTGTGTGTTTACTTGGGTCTGAGTAGTTGCAGGACCAGGTGAGACACAGGAATTTTTTTTTTCAGGACAGGGTTTCTCTGTGTAGCTTTGTACCTTTCCTGGAACTCACTCTGTAGCCCAGGCTGGCCTTGAACTCATGAAGATCTGCCTGACTCTGCCTCCTGAGTGCTGGGATTAAAGGCGTGTGCCACTGTCCCCCGGCTGGGACACAGGGATTTTATAAATGACTGTGGGACCTTGGTTTTGGGCAAGACCAGAAAAACTTCTAGCTATAATGTTATCTAATTTATTAGTTATAGGGTTTTGAAAAATATTTGGTGTCTAAGGAAACCTAAGGGATGGTGGCAGCATCCCTGAGATTCCTTTTGAGTTCCCAAAAGCCTTTATTTAATAAGATGACTGAAGTCAAAACATCTTTAGCATGACTTTTCCCCTAATACGTAGCAACAATAATCAAAAGGACAAATATACCACAAACATCAAAGTAAATTGGGCTTGACTAATTAAGAAGCCTGGCCTTGCCACATATTTTGGATTCAAGCAGCTGGCTCTATTTGTTCAGTTGTTGGACTAAAATTTATACTCAAAGGTGTCTTATGTAAATTGAAGTTGGGATGCCAAAAATTTCTTTGTGTGATATAAAAGAAGGAATTCAAAGACTTAAGGAGTTGAGAATGTTGAAATATACTTCCTTTTGCAGCTTGCTTTACTCAATCCACACATATGTCCTCTGAGAAATCCTAGAGGCTATTTCCTTTAATATGGAAAAGAATGAATTGATGAAGTTTGAACCAGGATTCTTGTAAAGCACAATATTATTGAGAGTTGTCTTTCATTTTATTGATATGGTGAATCATGTTTATTGATTTGTGTATATTGAACTATCCTTGCATCTGTGGAATGAACCCCACTTGGTCATGATGAGTAATCTTTTTAATATACTGTGGGATTTGGTCTGATAATATTTTCTTGAGAAACTTGGTGTTTATCTATATCAAGAATATTGGCCTGTAATTTTCTCTTTTGTTGTGCTTTACATGGTTTTGGTGTTAGCCTTGTAGAATGAGTCTAGAATATTTTTTTCCTCCTCTATTTTTTTTGAAATGTAAGGAGAATTGGTATTAGCTATTTTTAAATGTTTGGGAGAGTCAACAGTGAAGCTGTCTGCTTATAGGCCTTTCTTTGATGAGAAACTTTTAATGACTCACCCAGTCTTGTTATTTGCTTTGGTCCCTTCAGGTTGCCAATTTCTTCACTTTCTGTAATTTTTGTTTTTGTAATGTCCCTCCCCCTTTTTAATCTCTGATTTGGTTCATTTTAATCTTCCTTCTTTTCTTAGTCCAGAAAAAGCTTTAAAAATTCTTTTCAAAGTACTAGCTCTTTGAAGGGGGTGGTTTAATGGAGTTTCCATGGTTCAGCCTACAGGTACTGGCTTGGGGGAAGGGTTTTGGGGGCTTTGCTCAGCACTGGATTGATCTTGCCAGGCTGGTACTGGGTTTCAAGTCTCAGGTCTGGACTTAATTTTCTCTCCCTTTCTCAAGCAAGACATCTCTCTGTGTGCTGCTTGAGGTTGAGGGGAGGATTCCACAGGTAACTCTTTTCTTTCTTTCCTTCTTCAATGAATCTTTTTATTCTGTTATATTAAAAGTGATCTCAGTGGTCTCTCACATGATTTCCTTGATTTTTAAAAATTTATTTGGCGGTGGAGGCCAAAAGTTGACATCAGAGGTCTTTCTCATCAATTTCCACTTTAGTTTTTGAGACAGGCTCTCTCAGTGAACTTGAAGCTCACTCTAACTCCCCATGATGGGGTTACAGAGGAGCACCCTGCTTTATTTGAGGTCAGGGTATTTGAACTCAAGTGCTAGATGCTTGCATAGTAAGCACTTTACCAAATAAGCCATTTCCCTCACCCCTGATTATAGACAGTCTATAATCTAATACTAAACAGTCTTAGTAAGTAAGAAACACAGAGCCAAATAAAGAGGTAATAGCCAAGGAGATCAGAGAGCCACGACTACCTTATCTGACCACCTTGCCGTCGTCGCTTTCCCAGAGAAAGTTTCTTCCTGCCTGACTTGTGTTTTTATTGCCTTTCTGTTCTGCCTTCTCATTGGCTCTAAGCACAGCCACATGATTTCCTTGTCACTCTCTGTCTGTACAGACCTCCAGGTCTCTATGGTTGGTACTGGGATTAAAGGCTTATGTCACCACGCTTAGTTGTATCCTTGACCACACAGAGACTCTGCCTGCCATGTGATCAGATTAAGGGCATGTGTTACCACCACTGGATTTTTGCTTAATGGCTATTTGACCTCTGATCTCCAGGCAACTTTATTTATTAACATACAAATAAAATACCACATTTCATCAAAAATAAAATATCACCACACCCGATTTCCTTACTTTTGCTGAGGATTGAACTTAGGACTTTAGATAAACAGTGTATCTATCACTGAGCTATATTCTCAGGCTACTTCTTACTTTTATTTTTGAGATAGTCTCACTAATTTACAAGGCTAGCCATAAACTTGCTCTGTAGCAAAGACCACAAAGAACTTGAGCTTGTGATCCTCCTACCTTAACCTCCCAAGTAGCTGGGATTCCAAATCTCCACCACCACGACCAGCTTCCTTGCCTCTTTCTGTTCTGATAGTTTTGTGTATTAAACAGCTGCTCTATTTGGTATCTGTCGGGGGAAAAGCTGGAGAGCCTACTCAGCTGCCATCTTGCTCTATCTTTCTCATAAGGAGCCATAATTATTACCACTTATATTTGTTAACAGTTTTAAGAGATCACAATATATTACAGATATTAGCCATCATCTTTCTTGCACATATTGTTCTCAGTCATTTTATCAATTTACTTTTTATGTTATTATGATGATTTTTCCTTTATTATTTTAATGGTTATTTTTTTAAACAGTCTCTCTGTTATGTAGCTCAGGCTGTCCTGAACTAGTAGACCAGGTTGGCCTTGAACTAACAGAGATCCATTTGCATCCACCTCTGCATAATTCTGGGATTAAAGGTGTGTGCCACCATGACCAACTCTTAATGATTGTTTTTATATATTTGTTTCTTTTTGTTGAAAATATATTATTTGTATAATATATTTTGATTATAGTTCTCCTCTTCCAACTCTTCCCAGATCCTCCTCACTTCCCCACCCACCCAAATCCACATTCTTTCTTTCTCTCTCTCATTAGAATACATTCAAGTACCTAAAATAATAATGATAGATATTTGGGAATGCAGCTCCCACCTTTTGAAGGGTTCTTAGGTGGAGGAGAGAGGAATTAAGAAACTATAGAGAGAAAGAGAGACCTAGCCAATGAGAAGAAAGACAGAAACACAGGATAGCTTCGGGAGGGCCTGGGTCAATACCTTCCAGCCGTGTCCTTTATTGAAAAGGGCTATTTATAACATGCCAAGGGGTGGGGCAAAATACCTCCCCCTTGCAAGATCAGAGCACACCATACAGCCAAGTGTAGACCCTTCAAACACCTGGTAACCACACCTGTGGTCAAATCATCTCCTTATGCAGCCCTGCTGGGTAAAGCAAGCTCAGATTCTCTGACCCTGAGTATGTTCTCCCTAAGAAGCCTCTGTGGGCTCCTACAAGTAATAATAAAATAAAATAAAATAAAATAAAATGAAATAAAATAAATCAGAATGGGACAAAAAAACAGAAGAAAAAGAGTCAAAGAAAAAACTCAAAAAACACAGACATAGAGTCACATACATTTGCACACACAGAAATCCCATAGATACACACAATTGGAAACCATAATATATATGCAAAGGACCTGTAGGGAAAAAAACAAAGCAAAATATAAAAAACCTTGACAAAGCTATATGAGCCAAAGAACCTGAGGTTTTTTTTTGTTGCTGTTCATCTACTGCTGGGCACGGAGCCTGTCCGTAAGAGTGGTATGTATACCCAGTGAGACTCTGTTGGAGAGAACTAATTTTCATTTGCAAGCAATTATCAATTGCAGATTGCTTCTGGATTAGGTATGGGGGCCTATGTCCACTTCTGTCAGCACTAGGACCCCATCTGGCCCAGACCAGTATAGGCCCTGCACGCATGCTGCCATAGTCTCTGTGAGTTCCTATGTGCATTGGTCCTGTGACATTTAGAAGGCTTTGTTTTCTTGGTATTTTGCATCACCTCTGGCTCTTATATTCTTTTTGCCTCCTCTTCCACAGGGTTCTTTGTGTCCTGAGTGGAAGAATTTGATGGAGACATTCTATTTATGAATGAGTGTTCCAAGGTCTCTCACTCTGCACATTGTCCCCCTGTGGTTCTCTGTATTTGTTCCCATCTACAGCAGAAGGAAGCTTCTCTAATGATGGCTGAGCAAGACACTGATCTCTGAGCATAGAAGAGTCATTTTTATACTACATTCCATTAGAAGAACAGTAGTATGTGGTTTTACCCTAGGTCTCTGTCCTATGTATTTTCACCTGTTCTTGGTCACCTGAGCAGTGTTGGGGAATGGGTTCTGACTCATGGAGTGGGACTTAAGTCTAACCAGATATTGATTGATTACTCCTAAAAGTTTTGTTTCACTATTGCACGAGCTCATCTTGTGTGCATTTCACCCTTTATACATGGAATGGTTTGTAGCTGGATTGGTGGTTACCTTTATTCTTTTTGTAGTGCACAAAGTACCTTCCAGTATTATAAACAGTGGTCAGTAGGGGTGAAGGCTCTAGGTAGGCACCAGCTTGATTTCTCCAAGTTCTATGAGTTGCATAGATGTTGTATTCAGCAATAGGACCTACAATTAGTTTGTGGAGAGCAGCCAATAGCCTTGGCAGCAGCCTGGGTTGTTTGGAGATTCCCATGGGGCCCCTTTGGCCAACAACTCAATTAGATGTAACCTATTCCCAGAACTGGAGGCTTCATTTGGTGATGGGACATGTGCAGGGGCTCCATCTCCCTTTTGTTTGGTAATTCCATTTAGATTACCATTATATATGAATTTATTTTAGGAAGCTTCTTCTGTATTTTCATATGACCTTCAAATGGCCCTTATTTTTAGCTGTCCCTCTCCTTATTTTCTCCCACTTCTCTCCTCTTCCTCATTTGATCTTACTGTTCCAGTCCCTCCTCCCCTGTGCATCCATAATTGCCTGTTCTATATTTCCTTCCTAGGGTTATCCTACCCTTCCCCAAGTCTCTTGCTAGATACCTACCTAAGTAGTAATGCAGATTGTAGGTGGATATAGTAGTCTGGCCTAACATCTTAGGTCTCTTTGAGTTTTTAAAACATCTGTCTAGACCCTTCTTGATTTTAGAGTCTCTATTGAGAAGGCAAATGTTATTGTAATAGATCTATTTATATATGCTACTTGGTCTTTTTCACTTGCAGCTTTTAATATCCTTTCTTTGTTCTGTACATTTAGTATTTTGACAACTATATGTCATGAGGAATTTCTTTTGTGGTCCAGTCTATTTGATGTTCTGTATATTTCTTGTACCTTGATAGACACTTCCTTTTTTAGGCTAAGGGAATTTTCTTCTATGATTTTGTTGAAGATACTTTCTGTGCCTTTGACCTGTGTTTCTTTTCCTTCCTCTATTCCTATTATTTGTAGACTTGGTCTTTTCATAGTGTCCCAGATTTCCTGGATGTTTTGTGCCTAGATTTTTTTTTTAAGATTTAACATTTTCTTTGATTGAAGACTTTATCTTGTCTTCAATGTCTAAGATTCTTTCCTCCATCTCTCTTATGTTGTTGAGGCTGGCCTCTGAGGTTCCTGCTTGAGTTCCTCAATTTATGATTTCCAGTTTTGCCTCATTTCAAACTTTTTTTGTTTATTCTGTTTCCACTTTCAGATCTTGAACAGTTTTCTTTATTTCATTTGACTGTGTTGTCATAGATTTTATTAATAAATTTATTCACATCCTCTTTAAGGTTGCTGGGCTCTACTGGAGACATATTGTCTTGACTATTTTTGACTTTGTTTTTAAGCTGATGTCTAGATATCTGGGCTTGGAATGAGTGTAATTTGAGGTGCTGATATCTGGACCTGTCTTTGTTTGGTGGGTTTTCTTATATTTTTGGTTGTGAGCCTAGCCTTTAACGGCGGAGCCATCTCTCCAGCCCGTTTGGTGGGGTTTCTATTCCATGCTTTCTGTTGCCTCCTCTGGATCTTTAGGAGCATGTGGTATTTGTGCATGGCCTTGTCTGGAGTGCTTCTGAGACCCTGCCAGCTATGACCACTGGGGATTCTGGGTAGAACTTTATTCTAGGTATTAGGAGCTGACACTTAGGAATGGGGATGGACTAGAAAGGTGGGCCTGGTGGTCACTGCAAGGGAGGCACCACAAGTTGCCATACAGATCTGTGGAGTCCCCAGGGAATGGAGGCAGAGAGGGAAGACAGTCCCCTGTAGGTGGTCTACCACAGGTTGGGGATGAGACTGGGGAACTGGAATTGGAGTACAGGAAAGAGTGTATTGCCTGTTTCCCTGGCCTGTGTCATGGCCAGTGGGTTTCCAGGGAGAGACTTCTTCTTGGTGTTGGGGTCTGAGTCAAAGGGATGGGGTGAAGGAGAAAAGCTGTAAGAGAATATCTCTTGAGAATGGGGGCAGAAAGGAAGGAGAAGCTACAACAGGTGGTCTGCTACAAAGCTGGGGCTAAAACTAGGGAGTTGGAATTGGAGGACAGGAAAGAGAGTGAAGATTGCTAACTTGATACCCCGGCCAGTGGCATGGCCAAATGATTGCTTTTAAATGTAAACCTTTCTCCAAATATAAATCAGATGCCTGTTTTTATTTTTATATGATTTGACTATGTTTATTTTTTAATATGTTAGAATTTATTTTGGTATATAATATAATACAATTTTTTATGTAACTGTCAATTCTACTCTAACTCCTTAAGGAAAAATCAATCATTTCTCAACTCTTTCTTCTATCTACTTAATCATAAGGCAAATATGTATACATTATAGAGCTTTTTCCATATCATTTCTTCTGTTTTGCTGCTATGTCTATAAATCTTTTACCTATGTTTCCTTATTTAAGACATTTGACATTCATAAATCATTTTAACATCTGGGAGAGCAAGCCCACTGATTTCTCTTCAACAGTTTTCATGGTTATATTTCCTGCCTGTTTATTGTTTTTGATGAGCTTCGCAAATATATCATTAGATTAAGAAGAATTTTCATGAGATTATGATGGGGATTGCATTATCTTTCATTTAGGAAGAATGGACATCATAACAAGATTAAATCTGCCCACCCACAAACATGGTATTCAAGTCTTCTTTAATAAAGGAATTGATATAATAACCAAACAGTTTTCACCACAATTATTTCTAGGGCATGCTATTGTGTTTTTCTTAATATTTTGAGCTTCTTAATATCTAAATTATTAATTTCAGTTAGTGCCCTGCGTTTGCTACTTTTTAAAATGGGCTTACTAATTATATTTGTTTTCCTATTGATTTTTGCCATATCTAGATATGCTATCTTAATGTCTTCAAATAATAATGACTCCTTCTTCTGCTCATCAGTCATCTTATTTTGACTTGCTGTCGTATTGTATTAATCAGATATTCCAGAACAATATTAAATGGAAATGATCTGATCTGGTTTTTCAAGCAAAAACAAAGACATTCCATTGCCAGAAACCCATTTCCATGTTCCAAATTTCATGCTGCAATGTGCTCTGTTTTGTCAATCATGAGCACCATCCTGCTGTTTATGCTAGTTGATTAAAGTTTTAACATTTTACTGAGCTTATTATGAAGAATATATGCCAGATGTGGTGGAGCACACATTTAATCCCAGAACTCAGGAGAAAGAAACAGGAGAATCTCTTTAACTTTAAGGCTAGCCTGGTCTAGATAGTGAGTTCCAGGCTAACCAGGGATATATATGAGACCCTGTCACTAAAACAAAACCAAACAAACCCCAGAATTTATACAAATTATCTTTGAAAAATCCATACAATTAAATGTCTATTTTTCTCTTCTTTATTTCTCCATTTTATTCTCTATTTTTTGTTTACCAAAGCTTCTTATATGAGAGATTTTCAAGGTTTCAATGTGTCTGTTTCATGTGAAATGTTGAGGGGGTTTAATCCTATCACTATTTGGAAGGCTTAGTTCACAATCCCTTCTAGTTATTTAAGTGTTTTTTGTTTTCTTTCCAATGTGCTCACCTTTTTTGTTTTTCTTGAGACAGGGTTTCTCTGTGTAACAGCCCTGGCTGTCCTGGAACTCGCTATATAGACCAGGCTAGCCTCAAACTCAGAGATCCACCTGCCTCTGACTCCCAAGTGCTGGGATTAAAGACGTGCACCACCACTGTCTGGCTGTGCTCAGCTTTTTATTATATATAATCTACGTGACATAAATTCCTATTTCCTGCTTCGACTTTGATCCCTCCCCAGTGCCAAACTGCAACATTACCAAATAGTCCCCACTAGAGCCACCACTCTACCTCACTTCTCTGTTGCTCTTGGAGGCAAACCTCTCTGAAAGGTCAGTTTCTGTTTGTCTCTGATTCCTTAGCTCATATTCTCTCTGAAACCACTTCCATTTAGTCTGCACTGTGCCATTAAAACTGCACTTATTCAGAACTTCCTCCATAGGGCAGTTTCCTTTGAAGTTTTCAAAATTGTTGATAAATACAATTTCTCGTTTTCTCTTCTGTTGCTCATGCATTTGTTGCTATATAAACTGGCTTCAAACTCATGATCCATCTTGCTTCAGCTTCCCAAGAGATTACAGGTGTGCATCATTTATACTGGGTTGTATTTTTATTAGATTTAATAAAAGTACCACTCTCCCTACCTCTTAGGTCATAAACTTAAATGCTGTCCTTTACTCTTCTCTTTCATATTCTACATGCAATCCATCAGCAATCCTGTGGGCTTGACTTCCCTATTGCAAACCCTATTTAAGCATTTATCAC
The DNA here is from genome assembly GCF_049852395.1 of Peromyscus maniculatus bairdii. Taxonomy (NCBI): domain Eukaryota; kingdom Metazoa; phylum Chordata; class Mammalia; order Rodentia; family Cricetidae; genus Peromyscus; species Peromyscus maniculatus. The sequence continues at coordinate 111,083,263 of NC_134875.1, read as the reverse complement.
CCTACTTCTCCCTTTCGAGATCAGGCTCCCATCCTTTCTTTCAAAATGGGATTTCTGCAGCCATACTTACAAAATTCTAATTGTTTATTGTTGTTTATTTGTTCTATACATTGACCAAAATTGTGAACCAAATCCAATTTTTTTTCAAAGATTCTTCAATGGCTTGCTCTTGTAGACTGGCAAAGAAATTGTTACTGTAGCTCCAAAGTTCAACTTCCAGTTATTATTGTTTTATAGGACATCATTTCAAAACCTAGTGGCTTAGAATAGCGAATATTGTATGAAACTTTAGGAATTCTGGCAGATCTTGGCTGGTTGGTTCTCCTCATCATAGAGTCAGCTATGGTCATGGCTGGACTAAATGGGTTGCTCTGAAGGGTCAACACATTTCCATCCATGTGTCTGAGTCCTTGGCAGAGTGAACAGAAGGATGAGTTTCCCTGCAGCTCTTGACTAGAGCATTTGTCTTATCTCACACTAAGCATTCCTAAACCCAGATGGAAACTGCATGGGCTTTCAGTGACATAGAAAGTAAAGCAAGTCATAGTGTTCTATTGGTCAGAGTGACCAGCAGCTCCCCAGAACTAAGGGGAAAGAATTTATACTTTAAGTATCCATTAAAACAAAACCCTACTGTAGTTGTAGTGACCTTGACATTTTCTACAGCTTCTCTCTGCCTGGTTAACCCTTCTTGAGCAACTCGGCAACTTTGCCAATTCTTTCGTGCCTCATGGATTTGGCTCTTGCTATGCCAACTTCCTTAGTTGCTTTGCCTGCAGCTTCTTTCACAGTTTCTGGTTCACTTTATTTCAGTCTCTGCTCAAATTGTTTTTACAGACTTCCTTAACCTTGCAGCATACTTGCTTATTTTGAGTTGTCTATCAATGCCTCATTCATTAGCATATGGACTTTTGTGAGGGCAAGGACTGGGGGACTGATTTGTTCCCACATCCTTGGCATGTTGAACAATGCAGAGTTGTATTTGTTAAGTGAACAGTTGAATCCATGTGTATATTCTTCTATCGTACAATCTTTCCTTTTCGTTTTGTTCTGAGGACCAAACAGATTGTTCATTTCCCTCTCCTTCATTCTCCTCTTCTACCCCTAATGGCTCTAAACTGTCAGGAATTTGATTTTGAAAGATACTTAATGCATCCATTTAACTTTTGGATAAACATTAGGTTTGAGTTGCAGACCACATTTCTTTATTCTTTGCTTTGCTTTTTAGTTTGTGCTTCTGTTTGGTTTTGTTTGTGCTTATTTATAGTAAACTCAGACGAGACAATAGCTTCATGTTTTCTTTGTACCAAAGTAAAAACCTGAGGTGATTGAAATTTTCTATTAGGAATGTACTTACAAAAATAAAATCTTACAGAAATGCCTTGCATGAGGCTGTTGATCTTTGTAAAGTTGTTAAGGTTGTGGTATAGCATGAAAATTTATATTTTATCTCATTTCAGAAAAAGATTTGAGGCAGAGGACACAAAAGGACAAAATTAGCAAACTGAGGCAAGACAAAAATTAAGTTTCCAGACACAAATTATTTTGTTGTTTTCTATCAACAGTTGGCATTCTGTTGTGGTTTTGCGTGTCATTTAAAAATGTGTAGGGGTGCTTTGCTTGAAGTATGTTTAAGTACTGTGTGCATTCCTGGTATCTGCTAAGGCCAGAAGAAGCCATTGGATTTCTTTGGACTGGAGTTACAAATGGTTGTAAGCTGCCATGTGGGTACAGGAAATTAAAGCAGGGTCCTCTGGAAGAGCAACCAATGCTTTTAACTACTGAGTCATTTCTCCATTCCCTGAGTACTTGTTTTGGAATTAATGTTTTTGCCATTGCTCCAATTCTGGAATGAGGTGTCATATAAATCAATAGAAAATTCCAGTGCATAAACCATAGCATCAGGTGTGTTTGTAATATATTTAAATAAATCACTGTTTGTTGGGTACTTATGATAGAGTCATATACTCAAGGGCCACTACAGACCAAGCAGATAAATTAGGGAAGTAGAACAAACGTGTATGGTCAATTTTGCTTTGTTTTTACTGAAATAAAAGGTAAATAGGTAACATGGTAAACAGTGATGAGGATATTTTACCCTATACATGAGGAAAATGCAAATTTAAAATACCTATAGTAAATTATTAATTACTTTTATGTTTATTTTGATTTCAAAGTGAAAAGTAGATGCTTTAACTTCTGCAAAAATATGAAATGTCAAGTCTTATATTTCATTTGGGGAGATACTGGATAGAATTCAACTTTGAATCTTCAAACTGATTTTGATATTTAATTTAGTTGGAGTTTCCTAACAGAAAGAAGCTCTTTACGAACTGACAGCTCTTTTTGAACATGGAGAAGATTGTTGTGCAGTATTTTTTGTAAATCACTGTCATTATCTTACTTTTCTTACTATGTTGCTCTGCAGTTCAATAGCTTCCCTTTGGAGCTCCCAATTAACACTATTGGCAGGAGCAGAGGAGACTGAACTGACAAATGCCAGCTCATTTTCATAAAGTTTCAGGCCATCAAAGTATACTTGAAATTTGGGATTCAGTTTCCTACTTTAGGGAACGTAAATTCAGCTATGGCCTTCTCTTCTTTTAATGAAAGTAGATATAAAGTTGTTCTTTCACAAATGAAGCTTCTGAAGATTTAGTCTTGAGGATTAATGCAATGATAATGCCTGTATGCAAGTCTTGGCTTTTTTTTACCTATTTGCTTTGAGAGTTTGGGTATGATACTCATCCTCTCTGTTTCAAAATTTTGAATCCACTTATAGGATAAATGATAGTATCTGCCTTGCAGGATTGTACTCAGAATTAGATATGTGATCACATTTAAGTATTTAGAATCCATATAGTGCATGATAAACACCCTACTATTGTGTAACAGTACTTTTCCATGAGATTGAGTTCTCAGTGTCCTAAGGGGCATTTGACAATAGGTGGTCATGGCTTTTGGTTGTTGCAACTTGGGACTTGGGACAATATGGGAAAAGCCTTCATTGTAGAAAATACCCAGCTTTTGTTCTGTTTTGTTGTCTCTTTGTATATTCCAAGGAACACAGTGACAGTTGTGTGAATGGGAGGGAAGAAAGGGTGAGCTAATGTACAAAATTCTTTCAGTTGACTTTTCCAAGACATAAAATCTGTTTCATGTGACTGAAGAGATTTACAAGAGTGCATCACAACAATCAAAATGTTGCACATGAGTTAAAAGAACGGAGTGCAATAGAAAACTTGGGCATGGATGGAACCTTCTTAAAGCATTGAGGCTTCTCTGCACTGGGTCCTCAGAACAGTAGTATCATTTGGAGCTTGTTAGAAAAGAAGAGCCTCAGGCTCTACCTCTGCCTTGATGATCCCAAATCTACATTTTAATATAATCTCTGGGTTTTGTATATGTAAGATAAAATTGGAGAAGTACTAGTATATTTTCTCTATCCCTGACAGATATGGTGTGTGGGCCACTTTTTAATCCATCAATGGGCCTATTATAGGCTAAAGGTAACTGAAGGAAACATTTTAATCAATGAGAAGCTATTTCCCCTTCCATTAAGTAATTTATATGCCATTAAGTTTATTTATAGATTTGCAAATGATCTCATCCTATGAGATGTAATCTTTTTATTAAATTGATGCTCTGGTTAATGATTTGTGTTGCATTTGTAATTTAAAAGTTAAGAATGGAGAGTATAAATGATTTGCAAAGGTACCAAAGTATATTCTACAATCTTTGTAATTTGCAGAGAAGAGTGACACTTGCTATCCACTGATATCACTCTGTAATTCTTATTTCTCTATATTGTATATATATATATATATATATATATATATATATTTGCATAAATCTAAATATGGTTACTCTAATCTACATATTTAGCTGACTTCTACAAGCTGAGACTGAAAAAGGAAGTTAAAGTTGAACAGTGTTAGAAGAGAAGGATATTCCTGTTTAATTAAATGCATTTCCTTATTAAGTAAATTGGATGGGTAGACTAGGATACTGAAAACTGTGTTTCTAGCAGAACTTAAATGGGAGCAGCCAAGGATGGGGGCTTCTTTTATAGTTTCCCAGAGGCATTTAGATCATCACTAGGTGCTTGCTTTTGATTTTGCTTTCTTTCTTATTCTGTCCTCATCTTAAAGAAGAAAGGCCATCTCACTCTTCTACAAGGAGACTAATGCGTGGAGTGTGTAAATGATGTGAATTGGCCGGAGTGGTGTAGCCACTATTCCTTGCCAAATAACATCACTGCCGCTTCCTTCCCCCAGAAAGCATATGGTGACCCTCCCTAGACTTACCCTGACACTGCCTACTAAAACTTCAGCAGTCCCAGAGACACTGATACACTAGGAAAGGTTGAGGCAGATTCAGGATTCTGGCTTCCTAACTAGAAAACAAAAACATACTTGTGCCCTTCTGAATTGAGTGCTTTGCAAATGACTTTAATGTGTGAGCCTTGAAAATGTACAAATGTTTTGGGCTTTAAGCCACCAGTAGCAATAAATTTCAACTTTATCTGCTGCTGGTGAAGGATAATGAGCATTTTCTTATGAAATTTGGGGCCTTTGTCTCCCAGAAACTCACACACTTCCTTTTTTTTATTTAAAAAATGTTTTTTCCCTTTTAGACACTTCTATGGTGCCAGCTTCCATATACTGTCATTATCATTATTAGACACAACAACATCTAAAAGGCCTTTGAAATAAATCTCAAATTGCCTTCTTGAGGTGACTCGGGGGGATTCTGGCATCCGTAAATGGGGGACAGTATGCTGAAATGGACTGTGTGTTGTATCATAACCAAAAAATGAAGCAAGGATCATATCAAACTTGAAGTTTCAACATGAGTTTCTAGATAATTCTGCCACTGTTTCAATTTAAGTAGTCTCTTATGAAACATTGGATTGCATTAAGCTTTCTGTTTTTGAGCCCCAGGATTCACTGTATTTAATTAACTCTCTCTGGCATTAAACCTTCCCAGAAGCTCTAAGCACTGGTAGCCAAATAAAATACTCTCAAAAGTAATCTCAGAAATCCTTCTATCTGTCTGTCATTGGATTTCTTTTTTGACATGTTCTTTTGACAATGTAGTGGATGGAACTAGTATCTCACTTTCTTCTTTCTTTTCTTTCTTTCTTTTTTTAGACAAGGTGTCATTATGTATCCCTAAGCTGATTTCAAAGTTGTGATTCTCCTGCCTCAGCATCATGAGTGCTGGGATTATAGGCATATGCCACTATGCCTGGAAATTGCTCTCATTTTAATTGAGTTTTTTCCAAAAGTAATGATGATGAACACTAATAGTTAAACTAACAAATGGCAATCATTGCCACCTGCTTTTTGAACCCATTTCACAGAATACAAGAGATAAGAACCCCCTTTTTCTTTACATTTTATAATTAATTTAATTTTACATATCAGCCACGGATTCCCCTGCCCTCCCTTCTCCTGCCCCCCCAGCCCTCCCCCAATCCACCTCCCATTCCCACCTCCTCCAAGGTAAGGTAGATTCAGTTGAGGCAGGTCCAGTCCCTTCCTCCCTTCACCTAGGCTGAGCAAAGTGTCCCAGCATAGGCCCCAAGGAACCCCCCTTTTCAATCAGTCTCTAAAGCAGAAGTTTCAAAGTAAAATTTTAAAAATCTTTCCAAACAAATTCTCTTGTCTGACCCTACTAAACATTAGGAGGAAAGGCAACATAGTGGGTAAGTGGCAGTGGGTTGCTGGTGACCCTTGAGGATAGCAGTGGAAAAAAGACTAAGATTGCACTTTGCTAGTCTGAGTAAAAGCAGTGTGGTCAGGTTTGGAAAAATGAAGCTCCTATGAGCTCATTATTAGAACATGTTACTTTATGTGTGAAAACATTAAAACAGGCAAATACACACAAAAATCACTCCTCCTCAGAAGTGTAGTTTGTGAAGGTCACCCAGGTAGAACCAGGCATTCAGAAGGTAAATCGATGGCAAGGGCCAGGGTAGGGTAATGTTCTTGAAATAGAGACAGGCTACATTCAAAGTGCCTGGCTGTACTGGTAGCCAACGTACTCAGAGGAAATTGCAGGAAGGGTTGAGAGGAAATAGGAATGCTAGCAAGAGGCATTGCAATCCGTGTATTAGAATTCAAAGGGAATTAAATAAGAAGTCACCTCAAGAGTCAAGCATGTGTGGATCACAAAATATTTCCCAAAAGAACATCAGCAACAATTAGGATAGGTATGAGCAAAAAACAAAGTAGGGGTAGAAGTTTTCCCATATGAGAATCGTTAACTCAATGTAAGGACCACAAAAAATGAAAACAGTATAAGATTTCTGAACGAGTAGCAACCAAAATTTGATTCAAACTCAATCTCTTAATGAAGCTGAGATGCTTCTGGTGGCACTCATCTGTATTAAACCATGTAACTTCATCTTAGCTTTGGTTGTGAACACTAATGCATGCTCTTCAAGCCTCCTTCATGCCACACAATGCCAATGATGCTGCCTGAAGTACTGTAGCTCAGTATTGAGACTAGTTTATGTTATGTACTACAAGGATTTTCTCTTTATTGCTCTCTCTCTCTCCCTTTCCCTCCTCCTACCCTTTGTGTGTGTATGTCAGGGGTGTCTGTATGCCCATGTGAATGCAATCAGTGTCAGATGTCAATATTGGTCTTCAGTTGTTCTCCACCTTGTTTTTTGAGACTCACTGAACCTGGAACTTGTATATCCAGTTAGACTGGCTAACCAGCAAGCCCCAGGAATTCTCCTGCCTCTATTTACCCAGTGCTGGCTTTACAGATGTTCACTGTTGCACCTAGCTTTTTAATGTGGATGTTGGGGATCCAAACTCAGGTCCTCTTACATGTATGACAAGTACTTTATTAACTGAACCATCTCCTCACCCAATTATATATATATTATATATATATATATATATATATATATATATATTATGGAGTTCTGCTCTTATAGAAACAATGAGTTTCTATGTGGACAATATTTTACCATCATTCCTTATCATATAATGATCAAATTAGTATGTATTTTGGTTGAATTGTATTAAAATGTTTTATTTTTAAAAATGCTTTCAATTTTTGCTTGAGTTTTATAAAACGCCATTAAATAGGGCTAGAGAGATGGCTCAGTGAGTGAAGTGTTGTAAGCTATTATTTTAAGGTGTGTTACTTTTGTTTATGTTGCATTTGCTTAACTCTGTAAAGCTGTGTTACTGTGCCTGTCTAAAACACCTGATGGTCTAATGAGCTAAATGGCCAATGGCAAGGCAGGAGAAAGTATAGGTGGGGCTGGCAGGCACAGAGAATATATAGGAGAAATCTGGGAGAAAAAAAGAAAGAGCAAGAGAGCAAGGAGAGGAGGATTCTAGGGCCCAGCCACCCAGCCACACAGCCAGCCATGGAGTAAGAGTGAAAGTAAGATATACATAAATAAAAAAAGAAAAGGCCCAGAGGCAAAAAGCATGGGATAGTTTAAGTTAGAAAAGCTGGCTAGAAGAAAGCCAAGCTAAGGCAACATGTTTATAAGTAATAATAAGCATCTATGTGTGATTTATCTGGGAGCTGGTTGGTGGGCCCCTCAAAAGAGCAAAAACAACCAACAACATTTTGCCACCCAACATGGGGCTAGAGTAAGAAACTCTAACAACAGTGAAGTGTTTATTGTACAAGTAAGAGGACCTCAATGTGGATCCCTGTCACTCATGTAAAAGCCAGGCATGACAGCACATGCCTATACCCTCAGTGCTGGAGTGGCAGCGATGGGTGGATCCTAGGGTCTTTCTGGTCAGTAAGCCTAGCTAGAATCACAAGCTCCAGGTTTAGCAAGAGACTCTGTCTCAAAAAGTAGTATGGAGGTTGAGAAGATGTAGACCTCTTACTTCCACATGTGTACATATGGGTAAGCATACCTGCAGGCATGTGGGAGCACACACACACACACACACACACACACACACACACACACGTTATTGAATGAAGTTTCGTTTGAGATTAAGACAGAATCTCCAGCAGTTTCAGAAATGGCCCTAAACATATTTTTGTCATTTTGTACCACATATTACATGAAGCAGCATTATAAAATCAACTTTGAAAAAATATTTAAGAGGCTCTGTGTCCTATAAGTATTCAATATTCATCCAAGACTTAATTCTGTATATAAAAACAAGCCTGTCCATTTCATTAGCATGTACATTTTATTTCATCTGTAATGAATGGTGAAATTACATGTATATTAAAGAATTGTTGTAGAATATTGTTTTAAGATGTGTTACATTTGTTTATGCTATGGAATATTTGTTTAACAGTACAAAGATATGTTGCATTCCTTTATGTTGCATTTGTTTAACTCTGTGAAGCTGTGTTACTTTGCCTGTCTAAAACACCTGATAGGTGGGGCTGGCAGACAGAGAGGATAAATAGGAGAAGAAAAAGATCAAGGAGCAAGGGAACAAGAAGAGGAGGACGCTAGGGGCCAGCCACCCAGCCACCCAGCCAGCCATAGAGTAAGAATGAAAGTAAACTATACAGAAGAAAAGGAAAAAGCCCAGAGGCAAAAAGTAAATGGAAAAATTTAAGTTAAGGAATGTTGGCTAGAAATAAGCCAAACTAAGGCTGGGCATTTATAAGTAATAATAAACCTCCATGTGTGATTTATTTGGGAGCTTGGTGGTGGGCCCCCCAAAAGAGCAAAGAGCCAGAAGAGCAAAGAGTGATAAAACAACCAACAACAAATAATTCTTTTTATATTTAATTTATTCATTTTACATTCTAACTGCAGTTCCTCCTCCTTCCTGTCCTCCCATTCCCTCACCCCCATCTCCCCTCTGCCTCCCTGACTCTATCCACTCCTCCTCTGTTTCTGTTCAGAAAGGGACAGGCCTCCCATGGGTGTCAACAAAGCATGGCATATCAAGTTGCTGTAAGACTAAGCATCTCCCCTTGTATTCAGGCTGGCCAAGGCAATGTAGTATGAGGAATAGATTCCCGAGAGCCAGCCAAAGCATTAGTGGCAGTCCCTGCTCCCATTGTTAGGAGTCCTACAATAGACCAAGCTACACAACAGTCACATATATGTAGAGAGCCTATATATAGAGGTCATTCCCATACAGGCTTCCTGGATGTTGGTTCAGACTGTGGGTTTCTATGAACTAGATTATTGGTTTCTGTGGGTTTTCCTGTGAAACCTGATGCCAGGGAAACTCCCACAAATCGACAAGGATGCCTTCAGCTAAGATTCCTAGCAACAGTGCATACATAGCCTGAACTGGCCATCTCCTGTGATGAGATTGGTGACTACCCCAATTGTCATTAGAGAGCCTTCATCTAGTAACTGATGGAAACAGATGCAGAGACCCATGGCCAAACATTAGGCTGAGCTCAGGGAATCCTGTTAAAGAGATGGAGTTAGGAATGTCGGAGCAGAGGGGTCAAGAACACCACAAGAATTTTAAAAAATAAATTTATTTATGGTTTATTATTTTTGTTTGATTTGTATACCTGTTTTATGTATCTATAAACCACAGGACATATAAATATTTCTTAGGCAAAAAGGAAGGGTCAGCAAAGGAAAACCTATGTAGTATGGCTTCTGAGTATCCAGTTTTATGTTAGCATCTCCTTGCAGATTCCCAAATGAAGAAAAGTCACCTTTGAGTACCATCTGAGTCATCATCCAGCCAAGGCTTGGATTTTGTAGTGATCTCTAAGCAGCCAGAGGATCAGATGGTTCATTCAAGAAATTCATGGTGAGCACCTCATATATGCTCAAGGCAGTTATAGATATTACTGAAGCAATGAAAAAGCAGAGAAAAAACATTCTCCTTTGGTGGTCTTTCCATATTGTTTAGATGTAATATATCCAGAGAATTCAGAGTTTCATATAGTAAGAAGAAAAATCTGTTGAAAACCATTTAAACCTACAATGGATAAATGTACACACATCCAATGGCTAACCTAAGAAGATAGACATATCAAACAGTGATCACACATAGCTATACTCTTTGTTGACTCTCTGCCCAGGTGGAGTGCCTTTCATGGGGTCAAACCACCCAGGTTTAAGACCTTTCATGCTGCATGAGTTTGAGGAGTTTGTTCAATTGAGGTCTTAATTTTCTAATTTATTAAATGACAACAATCTGAGTACTTATATTCAAAGGATAAGGGATTTAATATGCTTAGCATCCATCCAAATTTATAATTATGTTTATAATTATTTAATAAGAGTTAATGCATTCTGTATGCTTGAATATTTATAAATCTAGTTTTGAAAATATTTTTCTTTTATTTTTGAGGTTATAATTATATTTCCCCCTTCCCTTTCCACTCTGCAAACCCTCCCATATACCCCCTCCTTACACTCTCAAATTCATGGCCTCTTTTTCATTAATTGATGTTACATGCGTGTGTGTGTGTGTGTGTGTGTGTGTGTGTGTGTGTGTGTGTGTGTGTGTATCCCGAAATACAACCTGCTCAGTCTGTATAATATTTATTACTTGGTTATATGTTTTCAGGGTTGACCACTTGGTATTGGATAACCAGTTGGCATGCTCTTCCCTGGGGAAGTCTATTTCTCCTGCTCTCAGCATTCTTTAGTTGCCTGTAGATCTTTGTGTAGGGCTGAGGCCTTATGGTATTTCCCCTGTCCACTTTGGGCTGTCTATTGGTGCTTTTCTTGTCCTACTCATGACTGGACAGTCATGTTGCTGAGACTTTCTGGGTACAGTTTCTGACATTTCTAGGAGACACAGTCTCACAGCAAACTCCCTGATTCTATGGCTCTTCCACTCTCTTTACCACCTCTTCTGCAATGTTCTATTCATTAGAACTGAAATCTTCTAGCTTTTTTTGAGTGCCTCTTTGTTTTTATTTTTTGTTGTTAGCATGCAAACTTTCTCAAGCTCCCATCTCAATTTTGTAGGATGCCTATAGTTGTCCTACATTCATAAGAATTGCTGAGGTAGGAATACTTTGTTTCCTGGGCATGTCCTCCGTCGTCCAGATTCTTGATCCCCATTCACTAGGCTCCAGTCAGACCTCCCTCATCGTGGCTTATGCACCTTCATTTTACAGCTCTTCAATCCATTTGTCACCAATACAAGGCTGCTAAATGTCATGAACTTTGCTAGAAGAGACAACTAGAGGAGCAAGTGTCCTTGCCTTGACTGGATCATCTTCATGGAGAATTCCTTATTGACTTTCGTTCCTGAAGATTGGGGATTCTTTTCCAAGCCATCAGGAAATCTATTGTCTTCACCTTTCAGATACATAATGCAAGCAGCATTCTTCTTGATGCTTTCCAAGTGCCAGGGCAATGTCTGGCCTGAAGCAGGTGCTTCACAATTATTTGTTGAACAAACTAATCAAAATTGGTTTATAATGGTGCTTGTTATGCTGAAATAGAAGAAAATTTAAATTTTTATTAATATGATTGCCTATGAGCTGTTATCTGGCCTCTCAGGCAGTTAGTGTCAAGAGTAAGTTTCCTCTGTGGAAAACTATCACAAACCTCACTCTTCAATTCAATTAATTAGCACTTGGGTGGACTAGCTTGATCTTGCTTCTTCAGGACTGGGTATCCTGAGTGCTTGATAAATTCAGTTCTTGGGTTTGCAAAGCCACAGGGGAAAGATCAAATCCTTAGAGGCGCAAGAGGCAGGGGCATTGTGAGGATCAGCTTGAAACTAGATGAAAAGACTGTTTCCTACCCACACGTGCCATCTTCCTATTTTTAAATAGCATCAGGTTGATTGAGGAAAGGGAACCATCTGAACTGTCAGGTGTTAGCAATTAAAAATAAAACGGCAACAGCCGAGAAATCATTATCACAAGGCATGCACGTGTTAGACATTTCAAGTTCTACCAAGTGCAAGTGCATAGCAAGAGGTATTGAGAATATGAAAAATGCATACACCTGAATTTTAGTGCAGGGAGGCAGCCTTTCTTATTGCTGCCTCAATGAAATGCTAGCTTTAGATGCATTAACATATCTCTGTCCCGCTCAAAATCCTTTATGATTCTTCATAAAATATATGAACCATGTTCCTTCAATCTAACACTGCAGAAAACCAGTACAGGGGTGGAAAGTACTGCATTCAAGAGATTCCAGCTCTGATTTCGTTCCTTCCATGTCCACAGTGAATCGGTGGTAACCTTCTTTACTGTTGAGTACGGATTGGATCTCAGCATTCTCAATAAAGCATTTTGACCAATTGTAAAGCTGATTATTCCTTATATTCTTTTTTCCTTGTGACAGCTAGAGAAAACCTTTAACATTCAAAGCGGATCAATGTCTCAACTTTAATCCTTGACTCTAATTGATCTGCCTTGCCTGCTTGCATTTTGACTTTATCTGTTGGTACTCTCCCTTTCACCATGCTAGCTGTGGTAGGTCCTTGTTTTTTTAAACACAATAGGAACCCATCAGCCCCAGGACCTTTGCACTGGCTGTTATTTCCAGAACAATCTCTACCAGTGTATGTTAATAGTCACCCAAATTTAGTTCAACTTTTACCTATCAACATGAGACTTATTGTGATCTTCAGTTCACAATTACAGCCATCCTGTGGCAGGTGAGTCATGGCCACCTAAACATTTGTAGTTTCTAGAAGCAGTTAATACATTTCCTTCCATGGTGAAAGTGACTTTGAAGGTGTGATTAAGGTTCTCTAATGTGAACAATTATATGAGACTATGTGGGCTTGAAACAATGGCAGGAGGTTTTATAAGAGGGTCAGAGTAAAAGGACACCTGACAGGGATCAGAGGAGAGGGGGCTTTGAAGATGCCACTTTGGTAGCTTTGAAGATGGAAAAAGACCACAAGGGAGGGAATAAAGGTATCCTCTAGCAGCTTCAAAATGCAAAAGCATGATTCTCCCTTGGAGCCTGTAGCAGAAACGCAGTCCTGCTGACATCTTAACTGCAGGAATGCTGGCCTCCAAACTCTTAAGATAATACATTTGTGTTGTTTTAAGCTGCTGTGTATGGTAATTTATTTCAGAAGCAAGAGGAAGCCAAGATACATCCACTCTACTTTTTCTTATTTTCATTTCCTTTGTTAAGCCCTAGAAATATGTTGTCATGCTTATGTTTACTGTCACTTTTCTGCAGTGGCTCCTGAGTTCCACTAGGATGGAAGCCCCCTAGGTCATGTGGCCTGTCCCTTGATCCACTGGAAACTTGAACCTGGAACCTGCCATAGTGGAGATACTCAGTGCCTAGTTCTTGATTTAAGTACTTAGTTCATTTTAATCTAGTTTCGCCCACTAAAATTACTTCTTAAAAACCAGGCAGTGGTGGCAAACACATTTAATCTCAGCACCCAGGAGGCAGAGGCAGGTGGATGTTTGTGACTTTGAGGCTAGCCTGGTCTGCAGAACAAGTTCTAGGACAACCAGGACTACACAGATAAACCAAAGACAAATCAAACAACAAGAAATTGCTTCTCACAACTTTAAGAATGAATTAATCTGATGCTTGTCCTAAAGTTTGTCCTAACCTCTTTCTTTCTGTCATTTTCTCCATATCCCTATCTTTGCCCATGTCTGTAGGTATCTGTCATCTCCGTCTCTGTCTGTGTCTTCCCACACCCTCCCCCACAAACTCACACTTAGGATTTAGAATTTTCTTTCCCCATAGACTGGATCCATTTCAGGTTATAGTTCTTCATGAAGCCCTTTCTGGACTCAGTAATCTACATTAAATTCTACATTTTTCTGAATTCCTGAGGTATTTTTATCACCCCTCACCAAGCCATACAGCAAATTATAATAAGCATAGTTAAATGTAAAATGTTATTAACTACTAACTCAGAATTAACTACCAAGGACTATAAAGGCTGATTCTAAAGAATAAAAAGGATAGACAGGCATGGTGGTACACATCTTTAATCTCAGGACCTGGGAGACAAATCTGTGTGAGTTCAGGGCCAGCATGGTCTACATAGTGAGTTCTAGGACAGACAGGGCTATGTAGTGAGAACACCCCCAGTTATAAAAAAAATGGGTAAGTGTTGGCTCTGGGGCTAAAGCAAATTACCCAAGACAGAAACATACACGGCACATACACTGAGCTTCCATCAGCTCCCACCAGGGCTGAGATTCATATCTGGCTGAAAGGGTATGATCCTGGTCCATTGGATGGTGGACAATTTCACATAAGTGTTGCAGACAGGTCTAGCCAACAAGTAGTTATTTCAGGCATCAACTAAGCTTATTGAGAATCTTCCCACTGGATTGCTGGTGAGACTCATGAGGAAATTGACCATGAGTACTAACTAAAGCACTCTGAAAGGCTGTCCTCTATGTGAAGCTGTTTATGGGGATATTGTTGAAACTGGCTGGGAATCCATTTGCAGGGGTACTGGCTCATTAAGGGGTGAACCCCTATGGGGGCTCTTTGTATTATTGGCTATTATTTACCTATGAAATGAGGGAGAAATAGAAAACACATTAGGAAAATGAGCCCCTTGCCCTGCCATCTATCTCTATGCCTTTGACTGACAAATCCTAACTCTCAACAAGCTGGCAAAGAAGAAATGTTTACTTGGGGTCCAGTTCTAGTACAACAAATCAAGGTGAAACTGTGGCTTTGTAACTAAAGGGTAAAATACTGATAACTGGCATACTTTGTAATTTCTCTTGAATGTTACCACTATCCTAAGCTCCTTGAGGGCAACAAGAGTGACACACTTTCCCTCTCTGTCACCCTACTGTGGTTTATAAGGCATTTAACATAGTGCTGACCACATGTAAGAAGTAGTTGATTGACTGTAAATAAGATTCCCCTAAGCTCTTATTTGCTCAATAACCTAGGAAGCTGATGGCACCATCCTCTCCCTTTGTGTTACCCTATTCTGAAATCTAATGACAGAGCAGTTCAACCATGAGTGAGCAACAGCTGCCACCAACGTAGCAATTTCCAACTGCAAACCATGCTGTGATTTTCTCCACAGCGATTATGCCATCTTGGATGTCATTCTTGAAAACACTAACGCCAAGCTGGGGCCAATTGTGATTTTGTTTATTAAACTCTCACTTGGTGGGAAACAGCCATGTCAGCTGCTGGTTCTCCCAAAGTCAATTCTCACTCAGGCTTTCAAAGCCAACCCACCAAGAAAGTATGTGCCAGTCTGTTCCACCTTCACTTTTTCTTATAAAGACTTTTACTTTATCTACCAATTCATTTAGAATCAAAACAAAATAATTCATACAAGCCTCCTTCATAGACAAAAGGTCAAGTGTACAGTCTAATGGTGATGTTCACTTAAATGCATGACCTTCAAAATCTTATTTTGTGTGAACCTAAGAAGCTCTTATTCTACAGACTTCCATCATTGAAAAGTCTATCCTAAAACATCCTAAATATCACATTGCCTGGTCCTAATTTTAACCCTAACTTTAGTCTTTTCTATTTCCTTGTCCATGTTTAAAATACAAAGGCACTTTTTTCTTATCCTGAATGTAATAGCTTTGTCTCAAATATTAGCCTAACAACAATAATTATGGCTTATATTTCTTGGGAGGTAAAATAGCTCTGAGCATTGAGCTAGATAAATTTTTTATGAGCTAAGGGTCTGTGTTGTTGGTTGTTTTTGCTCTTTTGGGGGGCCCACCACCAGCTCCCAAATAAATCACACTGGGGGCTTATTATTACTTATAAATGCCCAGCCTTAGCTTGGCTTGTTTCTTGCTAGCTTTTCTTAAATTAAGTTATCCCATCTACCTTTTGCCTCTGGGCTTTTTTCTTTCCTTACTACTGTATATCTTACTTTTACTCTTACTCCATGGCTGGCTGTGTGGCTGTGTGGCTGGCTCCTAGCATCTTCCTCTCCTTGTTCATTTGCTCCTCCTTCTTTTCCTCCCAGATTTCTCCTTCTATCTATTCTCTTGGCCTGCCAGCCCTGCCTATCCTTTCTTCTGCTCTTTATTAGACCATCAGGTGTTTTAGACAGGCAAAATAACACAGCTTCACCGAGTTAAACAAATGCAACATAAAAGAATACAATACATCTCTTCATCATTAAACAAATGTTCCATAGCATAAACTAATGTAACACATCTTAAAAATAATATTCTACAGCAGGTCTGTTATTTATTACCCGTGTGCCCTTGAATATAATAGTTTACTCTCTTTAAATACCAGATTCTTTTTTTTTTTGTCCTGGGTTCTATAAGAAAGCAAATTTCAAATTCTTTAATGATAGATATGGTACATTTGGATATGAAGGCTACCCAACAAAGGCTCATATGTTAAAAGATTGTTTCTCATTGTTTGCAAAAGTGTTGGCAACTTCAGGAGATGGGGCCTACTTAGAGGAAATGGGTCACTGAGGGACTTAATCTTATTCTGGCTCCTTTCTATTGAGGTATGAATGTGAAATGTTAGATCATGTATTTGAACACTTGGTCACCAGCTGGTGTGGAACCTTTAAGATGTGGAGCCTTGCTGGAGGAAGTATGTCATTGGGTGTGGACCTTGAGGGTTTATAGCCTGGCCTCCCTTTCAGTTCTCTCTCTGCTTCCTGACTGCTGGACTCATGCTCTTGCTACCAAGTCTTTCCCCACCATCATAGACTCAATCCCTCTGAAACTATAAGCCTAAATAAACCATTTTCCCATTAAGTTGCTTTATCTGTACATTGTATCACAGTACCAAAAAGTAATTGAGATACTGCCTCTGTTTCCTGTATGACATGAGGTCAGCTGCTTTGTTCTTCCTACATCTTGCCACCATTGTATTCTGTCTTGCTTTAGAGCCAGATACTCATAGAGATAGCTTTGAAACCATGAGCCAAAATACATTGTCCTTCATTTTAAATTCATTTTTTCAGCTATCTGTCACAGCAATGAAAGTCTGACTAATGTAAGAAGCTAATGATGGTTACTCTGCCAGCTTGTTATGAGGGAAATGTTTGAAAACTCTTAGCCAGTGATTGCTCAGTAAATGTTAACTGTATTTCCATTAAAACTAGACAGCATTAACCTTTCTAGTCCAAGCTACCATCATCTCCTCTCTGAACTGCTGCAGTGGGCTCCTAAATGCTAAATTAGATACACAGTTTACTAGTCTATTTTCCATGCAGGGGCATGAAGAATCTTTTCTGATATCAGGTCCTGTGACACCATTAATAAGTGCCCTACATTGGATTCTTATCATATTTAAATCCAAAGTCCCTGCTTTGGTCCATATGCCCTCATGTCACTTGGTTTCAAACTATACTTCTTTTTCTTTTTCTTTCCTTTTCTTTTATTTTTTTGAGACAGAGTTTCTTTGTGTAACAGCCCTGACTGTCCTGGAACTCTCACTCTGTAGACCAGGTTGTTCTGAATCTGCCTCCCAAGTGCTGGGATTAAAAGCATGCACTTTTATACCCAGCTCACACTATACTTCTGATTTCCTTTATCAATGATTTCTCCTATCCATTATTTCCATCTTGTCATGATTTTCATGTTGATACCTGTTTACATAAGTATTTTCTAGCTCAGGGCTATTTTATATGTTTATATTTCTAGCCTGAATGCTCTTCATCTCAGATATTCAGGGGTATATCGTTTACTCCACATCTTATTTCAGCTATTGTTTTACTCAAAGACAGCCTTTTTTGATCCTGTAAATTGGCTCTTATTTCCCACAATAATCTTTAGTCCCCTTTATTTTATTCACTTTTGTGTTAGTAAAGACTAGGCATTGTTTGGTTTACCATGGTTCAGTGTGTGGCATATACAAGGCAGACAATAAATGTTTATGTTATAAACATTGCTTTTATTTACTTGTTTTATTTTGTATATGTGTATGTGTGCATATGAACATGTACACACATGTTTAAGTCTGTGGAGTCCAGAGGTTGACATTGGATGGCTTTCTTAAGTATTTCCCGGCATACTTTTTGATATAGTATCTCTGTCAAACCTGGAGCTCACTGATCCAGGAAGACTTAGTGGCAGTGAGCTCCAGGAATTCTCCTGGATGCATTCTCATTGCTAGGGTTGTAGGAGTGTACCATCACACTAGCTTCTTTACTTGGATTCTGGGAATCAAAGTCAAGTCCTCATGCTTGCATTCTAAGCACTTTACTGACTAACTCATCTCCTCAGTCTCATTTTATCTTACTTTAATTTTTAAAACAGGGTCTCATGTAGATCAGATCATGTACTTGCTATGTAGTTGGAGCTGACCTTGAATTACTAACCCTTCTGTTTACATTTCCCAAGTGATGGAATTGCAGACCTGTGCTACCATGCCTGGCTTGTTTCTATTATTCTTCATGATTTATTTTGGATACTGGGTCATATTATGTAGCTGAAGACTTTGCATTCTCCATCCTCTAGCCTCTATCTTCCTCCCGAGAGTGTGGATTATAAGTGTAATATCCTGTCCTATACATGATTTTGAGTGTTGTGGGACTTTTGTGACACTGCTTTTGGAGTGCTTTTACCTCTAAAGTGGCCAACTTACTGAGTCTTTCTCTGTCCCACCAGCCAGCTCCCAAATAATGACAGAGACTTATTAATTATGAAAGCTTGGCCTTAGCTTAAGCCTGCCCCCATTAGCTCTTATAACTTAAATAACCCATTTAAATTAATCTATGTTTTGCCTTGTGGCTTTTTACCTTTCTTTCATTCTGTATGTCTGACTCCTTCCATGTCTCCTTGGCATCTGACATACACCTAGATTCATCTCTTACTTCCTTTCTCTCTGCCCAGAAGTCACACCTATACCTCCTGCCTAGCTATTGGCTATTCAGCTCTTTAATAAACCAATCACAGTAATATATCTTCACACAGTGTACAATTATCCCACAACAGACAGCTCAGTCCATTCTTGGTGAATTGTGTGTTTTCATTGTGATGTTCAGAAATGAGATTCATGGCTTGACTCCCAGTCTTTAGAGAAATACAAAGCAAAAATAAGATAAAATAAAGAAGAAAATAAAAACAAAAAAGCCTATAGTAAATATGAGACTATCTCCAAAACATCTTCTCATAATTTATTATTTTGTCTAGAGCTATCCCTGGGTACTTGCTCAAACTAGGGTTTTATATGAAAGAAAAACTTCCCTTTTTTCTGCCTCCTTTCCTAAAATCTACTTATATTTTGTCCACACACATAAATGCAATGTCAATTGCTGCAGATGAGCCAAGTCTACCACTTTTTAAGCTGTCTGAAAACAAAATGGAAGAATTTAGTTTTGTTGTTGCTATTATTTTTGAAATGGAAGCCATGTCTTATCATCAGTAAAACAAGCTGAAACACTTATAAGTCACAATGAGAGAGTCTACCTGGGATTCTTCCAGTCCATTCCTAGGAACCATTATTGCGATTTGAAAACACTTTGGCTCTTAAGGCTGCCAAGGACTTTGAGGCCTCTGTTTCAAGGCTGAATACAGGCTGTTTCTTCTAACTTGGTTGTATTGTACTTTGGGGATATTATTGATATTAGTTATGGGTGAAGGGCAAACCTCAGAGTACTGAGAAGTACTGAAAGTTACTGGGAATAACATACCATAACTTCATGATACTGAGACCGAGTATTATTGAATTTTGATTAGTAACTGTCACTTGTTCTCCTCCAATCTTGTTTCTCTCTAAGAATGAGATATTTTTTTTTATTAAGAGTGAGAGTAGATGGAAAATGTTATGAACCAAAGAGGGCCACGAGATAAATACCAGCTTACCCTGTTTGGGGGAGCTACAAAGTAGGTGGTGGCTGCTAGAATTTCTACTATTCTACTAACCTCATTTTTGTGTATTGAGCTGACAAGAATTTATGCCAAATGGAAAGAGAAATGCTCAAAAATGCCACTGTCCTATGTACTTACAGAACAGAATTATTCCCATGACCTATTAAGTCTACAATTTAATTAGTGGGTGTCAGTATATGACCTGAATTGGATGTATTCAGATGATACACTTTGAACCCCTGGAACTTCTGGCAAGTCAGATTTACAAGTTCATGTTACATTTTTATTAACCCTTTGATAATGTGCATCTTTATTTCACATAATGGATACACTGACCCCATTTCTTCACATGTTACTTATTTAATGTCCATTTTCAGTCACCTTATGATGCAAGTTCTTTTGTGGTATAAGCTGCTTTTCTTATGCCTAGGACATAGTGACCACTCGCTTATATTTGTCCAGGATATAAGTGAATGGATAAGAGAGAGAGTGGGTATCAGGTACTATATAGGGTATGGAGGGGAGTGATACAGGCTTTCTCTGAAGTAACAGACTATACAGACCACTACTGGCTGGTAAATAACCCGCCATGTTGTTATTCTGGGGCTGAAATGAGCTAGAGGAACTAAGGAATGACTGACTCTTTTTTTTTACAGAATTGAATCTCCCAGGTTGCTACTTCCTGCTTCATGCATTGTATACCTATCTGGAGTTTGTGACTGCTGTTTTTGTAAGGCAGGATTTAGATTTGGAATTAATATGTTCCTAACCACGGTCCCAGTGGTGAAAAAAGTGACAGACAGACTAATAACCTTGACATTAAGCTATGACCCAAATGGATCATATCCAAGAACCAAATAATGAATATTTCTAAGGATCCCATGAGAAACAAACTGCTAGTCCTTCTTCTCCTGAATGTATTGAAATTTGAATAGCTATAAAATGTTGACATAACCTAGGAGTTAGGGATGCCAATTTACCTAACAATAAAGTTTTAGTGAGACAAAAGTAGAATTTTAATTATAGAAGCATAAAGTTTCATTTATTGCATGCCTAAGTTTGTGATCTAGTCACCCCTAAACTTCTACACTATTGACACATTTACTATAGAACTAAAAATCAAGAAGTATTTTTAAGCATATTCTCATTATAGTTGGCTATATTTCAATTGACAATTAGAATAAAAGAATAATCCACTTGCTTGGAGATGCTGCTCATGGAGTTAAAAGCATTTCCTGCTCTTGTAGAAGACCTGAGTTCCATTCCAAGCACCCACATGACAGCTCACAACTGCCTGTAGCTCCAGTTCCAGGGGATTTCATGCCATCTTTAAGTCTCTATGGGCATTCACAGACATACACTGCACAAAAACTCACATGGGCACATACATATGCACATAAATAAATGAGAAAGAAAATTAAAAAAAAACAGCTCCACTGACAAAAAGTAACATATTTGGTACTTGAGTTTGTACTTATTTTTTGTAGTTTCCATTAATATTTTATTTCTAGGAATCTTCGTGTTATACTTCATCTTAACGGAGTCTCCTTTCTTTTTAGAATTTATTCTTTAAATTTTTAAATTACATTTTACTTATTTCTTGTGTACATGAGAGTGCACGTGAAAGGCAGAGGACAACTTCTGGAACTCTTCTCTCCTTCCACCATATGAGTGCAGAGGTTCCAACTCCAGTCACTGGTCTGGGTCACAAGCACCCTGAGCCTCTGGGCCATCTTGTAGGCCTTTTTCTGAAATTTGTTAAAAAAATATGAAGTTTAAGGGGTGAAAAGGTAATTTATTCTTGCTGAATCTCAATTAACTAAAGGAAATGAACCCGACTGGTGCCTCTCAAACTCCTGGAATAGAGTTGCCAGCAAGCTTCCAAGTGATGTCAGTGCTATTGGTTGAGGGACCACACTGTAAACAGGGCCTAGCTGACTTCCAATGTTCTTTTTCTTTACCTTTCTAGGTAATTCATGGTATGTTACTTAATTCAGATTCAAATATGATATTCTACAAGTTATGTATGTATATATATATGGTTAGTGCATATACATATAGATACATAAAATTATATATTACATTTAATCTGTCCCAACAAATAAGTCAATATAAGGACACTACTTTAGTTTATAGCTATTGAATATAATAACATACTGATTCTCTCTCTCTCTCTCTCTCTCTCTCTCTCTCTCTCTCTCTCTCTCTCTCTGTATGAAAGTTTTGTCTGCTTGTATGTCTGTGTACCACATGTATACAGTACTCTTGGAGGACAGAAGAGGGCATTTGATGCCCTGGGACTAGAATTTCAGATGATTATGAGCTGCCATGTGAGTACTGGGAATTGAATCCCAGTCCTCTGGAAGAATAGCCAGTGCTCCCCAGCCTCTGAATTTATGTTAATACTCTGTAGTGATAGCTTATGTCTCATGGGATAAAACAAGGCTATTAAAATATGTTACTTGTATATGTTCAGAATATTTATCATCCGGTCCAAAGGAAAGGATATATTTGTAATGGTGTTGTTAACTGAGTAGGAAGTTGAGTAGCTGAATCTTTTGGTTTTTCGGGACAGGGTTTCTCTGTGTAGTTTTGCGCCTTTCCTGGAGCTCACTTGGTAGCCCAGGCTGGCCTCGAACTCAGCAATCCGCTTGGCTCTGCCTCTCGAGTGCTGGGATTAAAGGCGTGCACCACCACCACCCGGCTTTTTTTTTTTAAAGATTTATTTATTTATTATGTATAGTGTTCTGCCTGCATGTATGTCTGCAGTCCAGAAGAGGGCTGAATCTTAGCCACTAATGAAAAGGGTAAGACTGACACAGAATGATGTTCATATTATTTTCGTTACTGAGTTTGGTGCCACCAGGAAAACAAGACTGATCCATTAGCCACTGGCAAATGACATAGCATTTAGATTATATTTTACTGAAGCATATGTTTCTTTTTAAAGAATATTTTATTTTATGTGTATGAGTGATTTCCCTATATATAAATGTTTACTATTTGCATGCCTGATACCCACGGAAGTCAGAAGAGAGCATAGAATTCCATAAAACTAGAGTTACTGATGGCTGTGAGCCACCACATAGATTCTGGGAACTAAGCCTGGCCTCTTTGGAAGAGCAACAAGTGCTCTTAACCACTAACCCATCTCCAGCTCTGAAACATGTTTCATATCAGGACTTAAATGAAGACCAGTGTCAGTCAGATTAAACAGTCATATCTGCATGTATGAAGTGCTTGATAGTCCATAGATTAATGCCGCCATTGTAGTTCCCAGACTGATTTCTTGGTTCTTCTTTGTGCAATTCACATTTATCCTAAAAGTCTTTGGAAATCTTGGGGAAGTGAATCAGGGTTTTAGTGATAGTTAAATCTCTAGAGGTATCTTTTATTTTTTGTTTGTTTGTTTGGGTTTTATGCAGGGTTGGGGGTTGAGATAGGGTCTTTCTAGGTAGCCCAGGCTGGCCTGGAATTCACTGTGTGAGTTGAAGCCAGCTAGCTCCAAATTTGTGGCACTCTCCTTGCCTTAGCCCATGTTCTTATCATCAAACTATCCCTAAAAATCTCTTAGAGATCCTTTAAAATATTTGTTTTATGTGTATGAGTGTTTTGCCTGCATGTAAATTGTGTATCATGTGCATGTAGTGCCCACAGAGGCCAGGAGAAAGCTTCAGATTCCCTGGAACTGGAGTTACAGGCAGTTTTCAATTACCATGTGGGTGCTGGGAATTGAACCCTGGTCCTTTATGTGAGCAGTCAGTGCTCCTAACCACTAAGCCATTACTCTAGTCCCTAACATTGTTTTCTTTTTTTCTACTAGTTTAAAACAAAATAAAAATGAAACATACAAGCTCTTAGGATCAATGACAAAATCCCTGTGGACTTCAGTTTCTTCACCTGTGAATAATAGTAGGATTGGATGCTTTTTCAAAGACCTTTTCTACTTTTGTGTATATTTCACTGAAGCACTGATCAAAATTATTTGATACTTTCAGGTTCATGACTCCCCAAAATATAGAGTAGATTCATTGTTTAATCAGAATGTATGTCCATTGCTGGGAAGTTCAAAGAATTCTGTCAGTCTTGAGAAGTAAATCACAGTCATCAGAAGCTTCTGTAATTAAGTTTATTACAGAGAGTACAATATAATTTACATCTGCAAACTCTGAACCACCGAAAGTAATGGGATGTCAACGTTCACAAAGTGCTCGGCGAAGTCACTTCTGTTGAAACAGCACTAATGTAAATGAGGCTGCCATGTCAGGCCCAAAGAGCTGGAGAGCAGCTAGCTGCAGTGTCGAGTTAAATGGCTGAGGATGGAAAACCAGGTAGCCAAGCGAGTGCTCCAACTTCAGGAAATGGTCCAGGAATAGTCTTCTTGAAGTGAACCATGCCAATTTTCTGGGGATAGACTATTTTTTCTCATTGTACACCTATGTCTGCCAGTCCCCAGCCTAATAGCATACTGTGGTATATTCGAAAATGCCTTCATAGTCTCACTGCAAATTGGAGGGGCACAATAAAGTTAGACATGTGGATGTTTTGAAACTGCCTTTATTGTAACAATTGAGAAGTCAAATAATATGCAGTTTCCCCTCAGAATTTTCAGTTGTTCCAGGACCTTTTAAAGATTGTAAAATCTGTGGATGTTCAAGTGTTTTGTATGAAATGGAGTACTATTTACATGTACAGCCTCTTGCATGCTTAAGTCATCTTTATGTAACTTATCATTAACACAACAGTTGCCATATGTTGTATTGTATAGAGAAAATGACAAGAAAAGGGTTCATAGATGCTCATTACAGATGCAATAATTTCTAGTATTTTCAATCCATTTTTGGTTAAATCCTTGAACAGAAATCCCCAAAAATATGAAAGGTTCACCTTATCTTTGTACTTCACTTTTTTCCTGTTGTTTTTCTGCTGCATGTAACAGAAAATTTGTCTAACAGTATCTAATATCAAAAAGACTCAAACTGTTTATTTGACCAAAAGCTCAGAAGTAGGTAGCTCACTGCAGTGACATTGCTCTGTGATGCCACAAACTTAAATGATGTCTTCCTTAAAGCTACGTCACCTTTGGTGTAGTCAGAAACATATCCTCTTATGAATTCAAAACAGGAGCTTCAGCTTTGTTCAACACCATCACAACAACAACAACAACACTTAGAAGATGATGTGGAAAGAGACATTCTCTTCGTTATTTTTCAGAGAAAATGATTTTCCCCAGTAATCCTCAGTAGACTTATGTTTTGTTTATTAGCACTGATGTAGATACTCACTCCTATAATAATTACTGACAGAGTGATATGGAAAATGCCATAAATGTTGGAGATTAATCAGAATTCGTTTCCTGAGAATTTCAAATGTTTGAAAACAACAGGACTTTCATCAATAGTCCAAAAAGATAGTCCTTGAAACTTATCTCTAAGTGCATACTGTGAGCACATGTCAAAGGTAATTCTTTAATGAGCAAGCCAACCAAACAGTAAAACTCTTTTAAAGGTGGTTGGTACATAGGGCTAAGAGAGGAAAGAATGCTGAAAAGCAGATGCCAGATGAGATGCAAAATGGATTAGAATCATCTTTAAGTACAGAACTGGGGGTTACCTTTATTTTTTAAAACAGACAGAGATTCCTTACCACATATTAAGTTTTTTACAAGTGTTTTTTTTTTTATCTTTACATAGTCAAGAGAAAAGTGTAAGCTAAAAAATAATTCCCTAAATAAGCAGATACTCTTGGTTGGATCCTATTAGGCATAGAAGGAAGGTAGTCCTTGCTGTGCTTTATTCCCACACTTGAGATACTAATTCTTGGCAGCACCGAGCTACAGGAATAGGAGGATTTTCTTAGCAAAGATCAAGTAGGAAATGTTTGTAGGCAATCAGTAATGTCTGCTACAAGTCTCTTATTTCAAATGACAATCATGAGGTAGTGAAATTGTTTTCAGAGTATCATCTTAAACATGGATAACAACACCAAGCCTTCTGAAGCTATGCATATATCTCCTATTGTTAGTAATAGTCACACACTGTGTTTTGAGCAGTATCTCGAGTGTTGCACAGAGCAGTTTTTATTGACATTTCAGTCTAGGCTCTAATTTGGGGTGGACATTAGGTTTCTTCTTCCACTCAGCTTCCTTGTCACTGATGAAATGATCGTGTTACTAGGAGGCACTTTCTTGACTTTCTCTAGAGAGGGTTTTGCCGTTTGTGATTTATTTTCTTTGATGATAGTCCTTGAAACTTATCTCTAAGAAGAGATTGCTTCCTTCTTCCCACAAGCTCATCTCTGGGTAATAAATCTCAATAGACATTGAAGTTACCAAGGAGCCCGCACTGTGTGGGCTTGTTTGTTTTTTCTTCTGTTATTTCACCTATTGACTCACTAAAGCCAAATCTTGAGCTTTATGTCATGACTCAAATTCTGAAAGGCCCAAGCAGAACAGGATACTGCCTGTAAGAATGCAATTCTGTAATCTACTCCATTCCTTGGGATAAAATTCACAGTTGAGATGTGAGTATTATAATGTGTCATACATTGGAGGATGTGCATAGCAGTTTTAAGTGAACAGGTCATGCTCTCTCTGGTAACTGCTCTTTGTATCATGAATCGCTAGAAGGTCTTATTAATAAAAAAAAAAACCTCAGAGGCAGGTATTGGGGTAAAAGCTAGAAGATCAGAGAAGCAGAACAAGCTATAGCCACCTCACCTTGCCAGTTCATCAGCTGATTCTGTTTCCTCAGACCGGAAGCCTCTGAGTTCTCATCCAAATGGATCTCTGCTGAACTTCTGCTAAAAGCCTAAAAGCTTAATCATGTCTCTAGTTCCTGGTCCTCACACCTTATATACCTTTCTGTTTCTGCCATCACTTCCTGGAATTAAAGGCGTGTGTCACCATGCCTGGCTGCTTCCAGTGTGGCTTTGAACTCACAGAGATCTGGATGGATCTATGCCTCCCAAGTGATAGGATTAAAGGCATGTGTGCCACCATGTTCTGGCTTCTATGTCTATCTAGTGGCTGTTCTGTTCTCTGACCCCAGATAAGTAAAGTGCACAATATATTGGGGGACACAATATCACCACAGCTCTTATATGAAAGTCATTCAACAGGGTCATATGAGAAACAGCTTGTGTAATTGGTGTTTCCTTTACAGCATTTCATGAACCTATATTTCCCTTTTTATGACTTACAAAATCAATTAGTTAAAAAAGTATTTTGTGTTTGTGTATGATGTTTGCAAGAATGGGCACATGCATGCTGCAATGCAGATGCGGAGGTCAAAGGATAGCTTTGTGTAGTTGGTCTCTTCTTTTGCCTTTATGTGGTTTCTGGGGATTGAACTTAGGCTTCTGGATTGCGCAGTAAGTGCCTTTATCAGCTGAGCCATTTTCCTCCCTTGGTTTACAAATTCTTAATGAATGGGAATTGCAATATTGTCCAAAATGCCAAAAACTGGTTAAATGGCACTTTGGAGAAGGGAATAGTGGTACTGACTTTATCTTAATATCATATATGAATATTTACAAGCTAGGGCATTTTGCCCTCAGTAATAGGAAAACCTCAAAAAAATTCCTGTATTCATGAGATAGCTCAGTAGAATAGCACTTGCAGAGCAAGTGTGAGGCTCTGGGTCAGTTCCCCCAGCACTACCAAAATTAAAGTGAATACAAACTTAAAAACTATAAATAAAGAACAAAAAATTCAACATTTTGAGAACAAGTGACAGTTGAGTGCTCAGGCCTAAATATGACAGTTATGCCATCCCCTCCAAGATTCAGGGAACATTGCAGAAGAATGGGCCAGGGAGGATTATAAGAGCCAGAGGAATGGGATGGGGTTGTAAAACAGCTTCTAGCTGCAATTCACAGTCACTGCAATAACAAGCTCTCAAGGTCTGTGGATGACTGCACTTGGTCTGTACGAGAACAAACTGATCAGCAGTGACATGCGCATGGGGGGCTATCTAAGGTGTGCTACCCCTCATTGCGGATCTGTTTTCAAAGGTTGAATTCAAGGAAAGGGCAGTCATTGCCTTCAGTTGTGTACACACTAGTGACTCTCCAGATTACGGTGGATAATCCCAATGTAGTGGTCACACAGAGAATTCAGTTAAACTAAATGGGTCACAAAATAAGACCAAAAGTCATGAGTCTGGGAAAGGGACTATTAGGGTGTGGTAGGAGAAAATAAAGATGGCAGAGGGAGAAAGTAAGAATTCATTATAGACATATATAAAATTGCCAAAGAACCAATTTAATACAAAAGTGAAAACCAGCATTTTATTAATCCCCCCTCCTCGATAATGTTGACTAATCTATCTATGGTTGAGGCTTCCCCATAGGTCAAGTGACTACAAGGTTAAGAAATGTAAAGTGCTCATTTTTGGCAACACATACTTTTTAAAAAATGAATATCATATTCATTAGATTTGGAAGCAAAATAGTGTATCATGATGGAGATGGTAGGAGATGAATACGATGTTTTACAAATTATACAAAAAAAATTTAAAAGCCGTGAAATCACTGTTGTTTTATAAAAGCAATTCCTTCTTTGTGGTTTTATCAAATAAGCTTCACTTACATCTAGGTTTTATATATTGAGCAAATGTTACTGTTCTTTTTGATTTTTGTAGCTCTAATAAATATATTTACAGAACATTTGGAAGGGAGTTGTTGGTTTGTTTAGTTTTTGAGATAGGGTCTCTCTACATAGGCCTGGCTGTCCTGGAGCTCACTATGTAGACCAGGCTAGCCTTGATCTCACAGAGATCCTCCTGCTTCTGTCTCCTGGGTGCTGATGGGTTGGGAGGGATTTTTATATAGTCTCCCTGTGTTTAGTGCTATGATACATAACAATTATTATTTTGAGCTAAAAGCAATAGATTGTAGCTCTGTAGTGATACATAAATACAGTCAATGGGTACTGATAGTGTGATAGGGCAAGGGGCCTAAAAGAAAGCAGAAATGCATGTCTCTGGGAACATAAGAATTCATCAATTTTACTTGGGTACCTTGGAGAGTTTTCAGAGGAGGGGGATTTGAATGAGCCTTGGTACTTGAGAAAAGCTTCAATCTGGAACTATATTCCAGAAAAGGGGAGGACATAAGCAAAAAACACAAAGAAAGGATAGGGAGTGCTGCTTGGATTCTCTTCTATAGGCACTCAGAAGCCAGGGGAGATATTGATCAGGAGGTTGACATATTCTGATCAGTGCTCTAGCTACATAAAAGCTAGATTTTCTAAGAAAGACTGGGTAAGAGAATATAGTTAGAAGGAGGTTATAATGATTCAGGAAAACAAAACAAAAAGATAGGCCTGCCAGAACCAATAAAATCGTCAGTCTTTCCAGGGAAGAAGACACAGCTCCATTTATGATTTAGTCTGACAAGCAGAAGATAAACAAAGAAAAAGAGAGATAGAGTTGCTAAGGCAGGAATTGTTGGGTGAGTCCCACTTCCTTAGAGCATAAAAAGCTATTTGCTGAGTAAGAGGATTGATTGAAGACTTTAAGAAAGTCAAGTCTAGAATTTCAATTTCTGAGACTGAGATAGTGGTATCTTTAGGCATGAGCAGCAAAAAAGAGTCAAGAAGCAGTGAGAAGTGGGTGATAGCACTTGGGGTGAGGAGGGGAAACTGGCAGCCAGACCACTGTTGGTGACAGTGTAAAGTGCCAAAGTACCTCTTGAGGCTAAGTTGCTGTTACCTATTGCAATTTTTCTAGTTCATTATCTCTGATAAAAAAAACTTGTAAATAAAATAAATACCTACTTAATAGACAGTTGAGGAATTATAGTATATTCACACAATATGATCTTATTTAGATTGCAATCTGGCATAGGTGGTGGTATATATACATGCTGATACATAAGTATAAAAAATTCAAAATGCAGAATATCATGTATAGCATGTCCCCTTGTTTCAAAAAAAATGTCTACTTAAAATGTATGCTCTCCAGAGGTACACCTATGATCTTAATGAATTTTATGTGTATATGATATATTTGCCTTCTGGGAGTTGGTCTGGTTCCATCATATGATTCCTAGTGTTGCTATGAGCACACCAGATACTCAAGGGTGAGTCTGTCCTATTGACCATAATGGATCAAACCCACATTTGAGTACAGAAAAGAAGAAACACTGTTCAAGCTACAGGAATAAGCAAACATATTTCTCTCCCAGTGAATATAACTTCTCCTGCTTTAGCAACCACAGCTTTTTTTGTCTTGTTCTAGTCTTCCCACCTTCTAGATTTACTGAGCATTCTAGCCATGGAATTACTTCTGTTTTCTGAGAGCATTCAATCTAGAGCAGAACCCTGCTTTGTTAAATTCTCCTCCAAACATCTAGCATAACCAAATCCAGAGACAAACCTTTGTTAAATTCTCTTGATGAGGTGCCCTATAGTTCCCTAGGTTGCATGTTTTCTCATTGACTTGAATAATAAATCCAGCATGTTTCACTGTAGGCATGTTCCTGGTGGTCTGAGGAATGAAACCCCTGCTTGATTTTGGAATTGGTATTTTGCCCACAATTCTCATGTGAACCTCAGCTGGGCTGCCCTAGGCTTCTTGGAGGAAATGCTGCTCTGAATTACAGACTCTGGATTTATCCCATCACTCTACCTGCCAGGGCCCAAGAAATGCTAAGCAAAATCAGGATCCCTTTGACAAAAATGGAAGTTTAGGGAGAGTCACAGGTATAGGCACTAAAAAAGTACAAAGGAAAGAGTTGGATAAATGGGTTGTAGGAGATGGAATAGTGAATTAATCTAGACAGTAATTTAGCACATAGTAAATGCTCAGGTAATATTTTAAAAAAGAAATTGCTAGTTAATGGCAATTATCTCTTTCATTTACTCTTTTAAAAACACGTTATGTGTACATAAGTAAAGAGATGCTGTAGTAGGTATTGTCATTCAGGTTATTTTCCCTACATGAATATCTGTGTACCATGTGTGTCTGGTGCCTGAGGGGAACAGAAGAGGATATCACATCCCCTGGAACTGGAGTTGCCTACAACTTTGAGACACGATGTGGGTAGTCTGAACCAAACCTAGGTCCTCTGAAAGACCTGAGACATCTCTCCAGCCCCAAATGCTCAGGTAATCTTATAGTTCTCTATTACACTTATTATTACAGTTAAGGTGATTAAAGCAAAATGCTGATTAAGTCTTCATTAATGAATATAAACAAATGGGGAACTGATGGTTATAACTACAGAGGAAGATTTTTTAGGTATAAAAGCTATGCCAGTTTCAGATGATTAGTTATAGTTTGTTTCTATGCTTGAGTGACTAAACTAGAGTTGAAAAACAAATCAAAGAATTATGTCAATGTCTTCCTCAGAAATAAAGCTTGCAAAGAATTTGGTTCAGCGGTTTATACAGGAGATGAGGCATATTTGCTCCATATATGAAGGTCAATAGAAGGTGTATTTATAAATGAGTTACTTCCGTGAGAAAGTGAGGCTCAGCCCTGTGAGGGATATCTGAGAGACTACACAGTTCTTGCCTCAAAATTATTCCATCCAAGTGAAGGGAAAGTTGGGGTATCTATCCATCACCTTCCATTTTTCCTTAGCTGAGAATTGCCCCTGGAGAGATGTTAACTCTCTAAATGTGGCCATGTTTATGCAGCCAGAAAAGCTCAGGCCAAATTTCTTACTTGGTACTTAAAGCAAAAGTTGGTAGACTTTGAATAGCTGACTATCAATATCTGCTATGGCATCTCTGAAGCTGCATTAGTCAGTTCTAGTTTTTGAAGTGGGCCAAAATGATAACAGAAAATTTCTGCCAATCCTGTTACCAAGAAGCACCAAGTTTCATATAACTCTCCCAAACTAAGTTCTTTCTTCATTTAGCAATTCATTTACATATTTTGAGGTTCTATTATGTGTCAGAGACTAATTAGTCACTGTGGAAAGAATAACAAATGAGACAATTCTTGACTTTATTAACTCTGTAGTAGTGATGTTGATATAGAAATGATTGACTACATTTTTTGGTGAAAGTTACCATAATGTGCAATGTGGGAGATGGTCAAGAAAAGTTGTCAGCAGGAAGAAGCAATTGGGATATGAGAGATGATAATTATCCAGTGTGAGAAAGGTAAGATGCTCTGAGGAGACAGAGCAATCTGTACAGAATAAAAGAGATAGGGAGAATGAGTGAGCTGGTAAGTGCCTAGGGACACTATATAGTTGGAAGCTTATTGAGGAGTGTGTCTTGTGGAATATGATTGTGTTAATAAGGAAGCCTGGAAATATAAGAAGGGACCAGATTAGGAAGGACTTTAAGATCATATGAAGAATTTAGACGTTATCCAGAGAGCAATTCAGTCACTGAGAAATTGTTAATTGGAGGAACATCTTGGCTAGATTTATTTCTTAGAAGTTATTCTAGTTGCTACTGGAGAGTGAGGTGAATGAGAAGAAGATGGATAGATGGGATGGTGTGGGTTCTGTCGAAAAGGTACAGAGGAAAGAGTGGTGTCTATGCATTTTGCAGTACACAGAAAAAAGAAACAGCAAATGATACTGGCAGGCAAGTTACTTAACTAAGATGACAAGAAAAGGAAGGAAGTGAGCTGAGAGACCTGGAACAAAATAAAAGAGGTGGTTAATGATTGCAGAGCAAGTATAGTATACTGAGAGTAATTTAATAGAGGAGTAGAAAGGCTAGGCGACTTTTCTTATATAGCTCCTGGTGGTAACAATTCTAGGGTACAGTGTGACCATGGAAGTTAATTGGTGGGAAGAAGGTACTTGGAGAAGAAAACACAGGAAATAGGAGGACTGAAAACTTGGTGGGTGGTGAGCTCTTGAACTCAGAGATACAAAGACAGAGGTAGGAGGCTGGGTAAATGAGATGGAATGGGGAAATTGAAATATTCTCTTATTCATCTTAATGTATACTACACAAGGTTCCAAGCTTTTCCCTTGTAGCAAGCCTTTTGTGTGTGTGCATGTCTCTCTCTCTCTCTCTCTCTCTCTCTCTCTCTCTCTCTCTCTCTCTCTCTCTCTCTCTCTCTCTCTCTCTCTCTGTATCTCCCTGCCTGTCTATCTCTCTGTGTCTGTGTTTCTCTCCCCCCTTCTCTCCTCACCTCTCTCTCTATGTATGTATAGAAACAAATATACCCAGGCTATAGCTACTGGGATTGAGCACAATGCCTGCCCTTGCTTCACTCCATTTTCTGGGGACTTCTGTATTTGTTTCACATCCTTGTTACTCAGTTTCTACTCCAAAATGCAAATTAACAGGAATAAAAGAATCTCAGACACATGCCACATTGGGAACAGTGCATTGAGACAAGCGCCTTGGGATTTGGGCAAGTTTTATATGAATGTGGAGAAGTACTTTGAGAAGCACAGGACTTAGGGGCCTGATGAAGGAGATGGTCAGCCTCCAGTGAACAAGGAGCCAGATTAGAGTATAGGAAAAGATGAGGGATGAAGAAAATTCCTCTAGTATAGCCACAAGGTGGAGATTTGGTGAGGGAGAGAGCAGTCGGTGGCTGGCGGGAAAGCCATAATAGGAGCTGGAAATGTTTCCTTCAAATGTGTAAACATGCTTTGCTTTTGTACCACCTTTGGATGACAGAGATGTAAATGAAATAGCTCTTCTCTGGGGATGGAGGTGGAACAAGGACACTGCTTGTCTCCAGGAGCTGGGTGCCTGGATAGGTTCTTTCTCTGTGAAAGGTTTGCTTTGGGCAAGCAGCTTGCATCCCTGTGCACTGCACATTAATTAATTCAATAGATCCAGTCAATGCCATTCAATATTTTGAAAAAGCTAGCCATGTGTAAAATGAATTAGGGACTCATTTTTATCAACAATAAGTGGGTGACCTGTCTTCAGGGTAGCAATGCTCACAACAGAGAAACAATTTAATATTGCATGACTATAATATTCTATGGGACAAATGAATTCACGGCAGGATTCCTTTAGTTTTTCAGACAAAATTGAATGTTTAATAATTTCATTTACTGAAAAAAATGTGTTTGGAATGAGTTGTTGTTGGCTTTTTTTAAAAAAGATATATCTGTTGTAAAGAAATCTTTTTACATCAAGTGGGCTCAATATATCTCTCTCTCCTCTCCTCTCCTTTAATGGATGTATATGACAGCAAAATTCGCCAGGGAGTACCATATGGCAGTTGAAAGTATAGAACAGAGTTGGGGTTAGTAAAATCTAGCTTCACCATTTACCAGCCACTGACTTATGGCAGGTCATTTTCTCTTTCTATGCCTTGTTTTCTTCATCTATAAAATGAATATAATAATGTTGTATACTTCAGAAAACTGCTATAAGCATTAAATTAACACTTGTGAAATACTGAGAGCAGTAGGTACTAGATATGTGCTGAACAAAATCAGGGCAAGCAAGGACAGAAATTATGGATCTCTGTTCTAATCCTCTCTAACTTAAATTAAGATATTCCATTCATTTATTTATCTTCTGTTCTTTGAACTTCCCTGGAGCAGATAGTAAATAATTACTAGCATAGAGGCATGAAAATTGGCTGTGGTCCTGGATATAATATGGTGACCTTAGTAATAGCTTTTTTTTTTTTTTTTTTTTTTTTTTTACTTTTTATAGTACAAAGTTTCCCTGTATACCCTAAGTGCTGTTTAAGAGCAAGAGCAGGCATTCTGCTCTATGGAGGCCGAACAGCAGGATTCTGATGTCAGGGGTGATTTGAGGATAGCAGACAGATCTGAGCTTGTTCAGCAGGAGCATTCCCTGGGGCTTGCTGTGTCTCCTTTCCCTGACACTGATGCATAGTGACTGCCCTCCCCTCTCCTCCCTAGCCAATGGTAACTATTTGGGGCTGAGTGTTTTGGGGCCTGTGAAGGTCTTGATGTCAACACATCTCTACAATGAATCTCAGTATCACATGAATAAAAGGGAAAGAAAAAAAGCAAGCCAACAGAAGGAGACAAATAACCTAGTGTAGAAATGGGCAAAGAATCAGATATTTCTCTAAAGAAGATATATGAGTGAACAATGAGCTCATGACAAAATGCTCAGGGTCATTGGTCATCAGGCAAATTGGAATTCAGACCATGAGAAAAATTCTTCATACTTACTGGGATGCCTATGTTAAAAAAGACAGACAAGAGCAAGTGTTTGGTAAGAATGTGGGGAAGTTGGCATCCTTATATACTTTTGGCAAAGATGAAATGGTGAATCCACTTTGGAAAACAGTTTGGCATTTTCTAAAAATGTTAATCAGAATTACCAAGATGAACCAACAATCCCACTTCTAGGCATATTTCTGAAAGAAATGATAAATTCTGTTCACACAAAAAATGTATAAATCAATGTTCATACAGCATTATTTGTAACAGTCCAAAGGTGGAAATAGTTTAAATATCCATCAATGGATAACTGGAAAATACAGTGTGTCATACACATACCATGAAATACTATGTGGCCATAAAAAGGAGTGTGGTACTGATATATGCTACGTCATGGCTGGACTTTGCATATACTATTCTAAGTGAAAGAAGCCAGATGTAAGGGGCCACATATTATATCATTCCATTAATGTAAAGTTTGTAGATTAGGCAATTCCTTAAAGATCAGTGGCTGCTTGATGGGAAGGTTGTGGGAGAAATGGAGAGTGACAGGCTAATGGAGCAAGGATTTCATTTGTGGATGATGAAAAGGTTCTGAAGTTGCTTGTGGTGATGGTGGCATGACTCTGTAAATACACTAAAAATTACAGGGCTGTATAACATAAAAGGATCACTCTTATGTCAATAATACAATATTTTAAAATAAAAATTATCAATTAGGAAAAGAAACATTACATCTGATTAGATTTGTGTCAAGCTAATATCCATAATTTAAAAAACAAAGTTCTAATCAGCTTGTATCTTGTTATTTTTAATCTGGTGTCTATTAAAAGCTGGTAGAAATTCAGAGAAGTCTACATTCTATTCTTCTTCCAGGCAGAGAGGTAAACATATAGGGGTATGGATTTTAAAATTCACTACTCTCAATTTTAATTTTCCCACATGATTAGATTATGAAGTGCTCTTAAAGCAGTGGAATATGAAGATGAAATAATAAGTGTATGAGGTGCACTTAAGGTAGGGAATTCCTCAGGAGATACTTCATAGGTTGCTGCTACTAGGGAATTTCACTGCAGAAAAGTTCACCTGTTGCTAGGCAACAATGCAGCTTGAATTGAATTCATGGTGATCAGAATGCCTCACATAAACTCACGATTCATATTCCTATCTCCAATAAGAACAGTGCAGATTAAAAATATTCTTCAAATTGAAAGGGGCTATAATCACAGTGCTGAAGCAAAAACAAAAAAAAAAACAGGAGTTAGTCATATAGCCCCCATTTAAACAGCTCTATTACAATTTCTGTATGTTTTTTAGACTCCTTTTTATTCACAACTATATATTTTACAGGATTATAATTGTAATGCAGGTACCACCTAAATAATTTTTTTCTTTATTACAGAAAAATCATTATATACTCCTAAAGATTGCCTAATGATTATATTAAATGATTACATAACATCGCTTTTAGTTGATGTTTATAGCTTGCTAATTTTTTATCAGTGGAAACTTATATTCTTTTCTATTTTCACTCATTTATAGAAAATTCCAGAGCACATGGCTTCTTTGAAAAGAATGTATAATACAAATGCTTGATGAGTTAAGTAGCCCCCAGCCCCACCCACTTTTTTAAGATCTTTGGAAATGACTTTGGAAGCACATTTAATCTGTCCTTTCAGTCATTTCTCTAAAGTGGGAACACTGTCTCAATGTTTAGATGAATCTTAAAGCTTCCTGTATGCCTGGCAAGGGGTCTGATAGAAGCTTTGAATTTTGGAGATTGGCCTTTGCTTGTAATGTGGCTGGAGGAATTAGCAAAATTATTTGAAAAGCATTCCACAGGAATGAAAGAGGAATTCTCTCAACTAAATGAAATGTGGCTTGTAGTCAGAAGTTTTCCTGTGTCCCACCCGGCCCACGGTTGGGACAAATCTCTCCCTCCTGCATCCTGCAGCCACTTGATCCTAAGTAAACATACAGAAGCTTATATTATTTGCAAACTGTATGACCTATGGGTCAGGCTTCTTGCTAGATAGCTCTTATAACTTAACTCAGCCCATTTCTCTTAATCTATATGTCATTATGTGTTCTGTGGCTTTATCTGTGTGCCACTACATGCTGCTTCCTTGACTAAGGGATGGTGTCTCTTTTGCTCTCCCTTCTCCTTACTCTCCTTCTAGTTGGAATGTCCAGCCTAACCTTATTCTGCCTCACCATTGGCCAAACAGCTTTATTTATCAACCAGTCAGAACAACACATATTCACAGCATACAGAACCACATCACCCATCAGTGGCTCCCTCCCACAAGAAGTTAACATGCAAAAAAGTAGTCAAATGCAGAGCCTGTGTATTTTAAAAGATTTAAAAAATGATTAAGAAAGTAAAAGGAAGTTTGTCTTCCATTGCCAGATTGTTGTAATTGCTAATCAGAGGGTACAAAGGTTTGCTCAAGATTGGAGCTCTCTGGTTAAATATTGTAGGTTCCAACTGCCTCATTCCCTTGCCTTACTAGAGAAAAAAAGGTACAGATCACAGCAGTTGTGAGAAAAACACGAACTATTTCATATAAATCTGAATGTTGTGGATTTTAAACATGCACCTTCACTTACTGCCATTGTCAAGACTTTCAGAAACAAATCATGTAGAAAAATTGAAATAGTTTTCCCAAGTTCAAACAAAACAAAACTGGAAATCCCTAGCCAGATGTGGTAATATATTGTGTACCCTAATAAACTTTGCCTGAAGATCAGAGGACAGAACAAGCCACTAGATTAAACATAGAGGCCAGGAAGTGGTGGCACACACCTTTAATCCTAGCACTTGGGAGGCAGAGCTCCATCTGGATCTCTGTGAGTTTAAAGCCATCCTGGACTACATGAAATTGATTCAGTCTAAGAGAGAAACAGAGCCAGGCAGTGGTAGCACACACCTTTAATTACAATACTTGGGAGTCACATGCCTTTAATCCAAGCACCTGAGATCTCACACCTTTAATCCCAGTATTTGGGAAGCACACCTGCCATTAATCCCAGCACTAAGTAAGGAAGTGATGGTTAAGCAGTGAAAGGTATATAAGATATGAGGAGACAGAAACTAAGGCTTTTCAATTGAGGAAGCTCATTCAGCTAGAGGCCTATGGGCTGAGGAATGCTTTTCAGGTAGAGGAGTTGGTGAGGTAAGAGGTGGTGGCTGTGACTTGCTCTTCCTCTTTGATCTTTCAGCTTTCACCCCAATACCAGGCTCCAGTTTTTTTTTTTTTTTTATTAAAAGACCTTTAGGGATTCGTGTTACAGCCAGAGTGCATGGGTTCTTTTTAAATAAATCTCTTAGATTAGAAAGGCAATGCAGTCCTGTTGTCAAAAACCAAAACAACAACAATAACAAAAAACCTGAGCTCTTATCCCTTTGGCCTTTGCTGTTCAAAACTGAAATGTTGCAAATTGATTTTGAGATGGGAAGCCCTGCTAATGTCAGTTGAATGCTTACCCTGGAAATTTTTTGCCATTTCAAATAGTAAAAGTCTCTATAGGCTTTTCTTCTGATTCAGCAGCAGCCTGCTTTGCATTAAGAAAGGGCAAGCCAGACTCCTGAGTCTGGTAATTATGGCTAAGCTCTTAGATATTCTCTTTGGGAGATAACAAGTTCAGGTCTTCCTATATTATAAAGAGCTAGGAGGTGCTGGCTGTCTGGCTGATCCCTGAATTTGGAAACCAATTCAGCTCAGAACACTTTTGAAGCCTAAAGTAAAGGCATGCCTCTTGCCAAAAGGAGATTGCTTTAAAAAGAAACTGACCTGGAATGTGGCTCTCACCAAAGCATCTGCAGAGATCTTCGAGCAGGAGGCCATATTAATCATTCATGATCATGAAAATGCTGTACAACCCATAGCAAATGTTTCCTCCAAAGGAACTAAAACATCTTGGGGCATTGGGATGCAAATGGATCCTCAAAGAAATTGAACAAGCATTTTATGACTAGTTAGAATTAAGTGTTTGGCACCCATTTTTACTTTATTCCCCCAGTTTGGTTTATTGAGATGAAGTTTATGCTTTTTAATGTGGCCAGTGCTGTGTATCTTGACAAACACATATCGTCACATAACTGGCATCACATTTAAGATGGAGAACACGTGTATCATACTCCAAAGTTCTCTCATGCCCTTTTGGATTCAGCCCTTTCCAGCTACCCTCATGTCCTTGGCAATCACTGATGTATTCTGTCTCAACAACCTTGCTTTTTTCCAGAATGTCGTATAAATGGAACCATATATCTTGTAGCCTTCAGAGTCTGGTTTCTTTGATGGATATTTGGGTTGTGTAGTTCATTTCAATTTTACTACTATTTTCCTTTTCCACCATGGTGTACAGTTTAAAGAATGATTTACACTGACTTTCCCCCTATCTTACAATATTATTATTTTACTTTTTCTGATACTCAGTGAATGCTACAGAAAGTTTAAATGGCTTGCGAAGTTTACTAGTTGAGGCTACATCTTTGAATGTCATTATCTTAGAATAACCTTCTATCTCATATATCATGCCATGTCTCTGGCATGCAGTGAATGTTGTCAACTGAAGACCTACCTCTGTCTATTGAAAGTTACTGATGTACTATCTGTTTAACAGAATTTGGAGGGAGAAAATAGAGACTTAAAAAAACGAGGATCCTAATTGTGTTAATGCATATGGTATCAAGAAAATCAGTTTTGGACTTAGCCTTGGATGCATAGCCTAGCTCTTTCCATGATTAATTCTGTGCCCTGGGGGAAGCCTTTAACTTCTCTGAGCCTCAATTTCTTCATGCAGTCATTGCTTTCTATTGTATTGATCTCTGAGC
This sequence comes from Peromyscus maniculatus bairdii, assembly GCF_049852395.1. NCBI lineage: Eukaryota > Metazoa > Chordata > Mammalia > Rodentia > Cricetidae > Peromyscus > Peromyscus maniculatus. The sequence continues at coordinate 111,043,662 of NC_134875.1, read as the reverse complement.
CTTGTAATGATGAAGCTGTGTGTCCACAGTGCATTAAATACAGCAGCGGGGACAGGCTAATCTCTTCCTTTTGTTATTTTCCTTCTTTTCCTAGTGTATGAACAAACTCATACAACAGACACCTACCGTGTACATACATTTGTCTACTAATATGAGGATAAACTGCTAGTAAACTTATGCAAGGAGGGATCACTGAGATTGGAGAGAGGACAGATGAACTCAGAGCACTAGACATATCAGTCTCAGAATTGCAGGACAGATGGATATGAAAGCCTTTCCCACCAGAGATCCCTTGGGCCTCCTCTCATGCCTAATCCCATCTGTATTGAGAGGAAGCCTGTGTGGCTGCCATCTTTGGCTCATTTACATTATTTATTTACTGTCTGTTTTCTGCTGAATGAGGCTAGGGGCTGGTCTTAGATGAAATTTTGGGTAATATTTAGTTAGTGTGGTACTGTTTTGTGCTTATAGTGACTTGTCCTCCTGGGTCTGGGAAAGGAAGGTATTTGGAGCTCCATGATTTAGGGCTTGGATAAGGGGGAAGACCTTTTGCTTACAATGTGGGAAGGCCTGGGTTTATTTTCCATGACTGTAAAACTAACTAACCAACCAACTGAACAAAAGGCCCTATCTCTACACTCAGACCTCCTATTTCTACCATCAATACTGCCCATTTAATCATTAGAAAAAATTGATAATGTAAATGACAAGAATCTTTTCAGTTCCTGTACATAAATTTTCATAGTAGCTAATAGTTTAAATCATAGACTTTTGGGGAACACTTAACTTTTTACCAACAGATACTTGTACAGGAAAAGAATGCCCATGATAGAATTTCAGCAGTATTTTGTAGTAGGAAGAGGTCTGGAATAGACACCTGGGCCCTTTCACTTGTGTTTTGAGCAAGTCTAGGACCTGAGATAAATACCATATGTGTAAGTGTATAAGATGTCCCTATATTGGGCTGGGGAGATGGCTCAGGGGTTGGGAGCACTGGCTGTTCTTCCAAAGGACCAGGTTTAATTCCCAGCACCCACATGGAAGCTCACAACTGTTTGTAACTCCAGTTCCAGGAGATCTGATACCTTCACACTAGTGCACATAAAACAAACTATTAAAAATAAAGAAGCCTGCTGAGTAACCCAGGGGTAGCAAGCTGTACTCTTTCAAGGCCTCTGCTTCTTCCAAAGATGTCCCTATATCTTTTGGGTCTGTTTTCTGGCTCTATCTGGAACATTTCACATTATTCTGTATGCTAGTAACTAGTTAGCTCATTCTTAAGACCAAGTCCTCTTTATTCTAGTACCCAAATACACATAGACTGTGCCATTTAAAAAATGTATCATGATGACTCCTTTGGAGGCACTCAGTTCTGCTTCTTTGTTCTGTATGGGAAGCTTGATGTTAAGGACCACAGTTGTCACCATTTTTGGTCTTTCTTTTGTGCAGCAGTTAAAACATTGGTCACAGTGAGAAAACACTGGTCTTTCCACTATTATTCATCACCTGTGACTCAGAGTCCAAAGGAACAAGGTTAGTGACTCACGGAAGGAAGAAAATCAAGTGTATGTTGACATACCAGAGGAACTTGACTTCTTTGTAAATGGAAGATTAGAAGAGCACTTTTTTTTTCAAATCTGTGCTAATAGTTTTAAAATACGTGTTTGAAAAAATAAAGACTTTGGGAAGCAAGATCAGTTTTCTCTTAGTACATTTTTTCCTGTATAATAAATCCTGTCCCTTTGAATAGAATGTAATCTAATACATTAAAAAGTCCTGAGGCTTTTATTTTAAAGGCAGTGATATTGCTACAGGCAAAGTAATTATACCCATTATCTTCTCAAAATGTCAGTGGAGCTTTGGCATCAAAATCCCAGAGGAATCCCAAATTGCCTAACTAGTTTGAAAATTTTAAGAAATGTATTCTTGGAGGGGAAAAAAGGTACTTAAGAGACAAGGAACTCTGAAGCCTACATTATACAAAAAGTCACAATAACTCATACTTCTTTTTCAAAATTCATTCTTACATTGCTTTGGGACTTTGTTTTTACAGTACGCCTTATATAGTTTGCAAACAATTAACATACTCTTTGAACTTCAAGAGTGAACCATTATTTGAACTATGTGATTGAAAGTATCACTTATTAACAATCCATCATCACAAAGATTACCCTTTTAGTAAAAATAAAGTGAACATGTCATAAAAATTGGAGTGTTTCTTTTTTAACAGGAAATAGCTATAAAGTGTTATTGTTATTAACTACAGTTTTCTACGATTTGCTGGTCCACCTCAGTAAGCTGAAACAGTTAAAACTGGTGTGAGGAAGAAAAAATAGTTAATTTTAAAGTTCCTAAGAATTGAGCTAAATATGGTGGATATGTGGCAGAGAGAATATGTCTGACTTACCTAAGATATTACTGACCTCAGCACTGAAAGTTCCTTAATTGATATCTTCCTCTGCCTTAGGCAAATTGAGAAGGTGGTTTACCCTAAATAAAGTTAAATTGCCTCATAAACTCCTACTCACAAGGAAACTAGTCTACTAGAGGAGATGATATAGATCTGTGCAATGAGAAGTTTAATAACTGTATTAATAATAGTGTTGATAATGTACTGTCAAAGTTAGTGCAAATACTGCATGTAAATTACTAGTTTTTCAAAGTATTGAATCTAAGAGCCAGAAAGATGGCTCAGGGGTTAAGAGCATATACTGCTCTTACAGATGATGAACCCAATTTCTAGCACCCATGTTGGGCCGCTCACAACTGCCTCTAACTCTAATTCCAGGGAATCAAATATCTTCTTCTGGCCACCACAGGCTCCTGCACTCAGGTGTATACACCCACATGCAGATAGATATACCACATATACATAATTAAAAATAACTCCTTTTAATTTATTGGACCATGGAGATAGAGTTCAAGAATTGGATACCTGTTATATAGTAAGGTAGTTATTGTATTAGTAAGTTTTCCTCAGAAAACCATATATCAGACAAACCCAGTAGCTTGTAGATTTCCCAGTGTCAGTAAATAGTTAAGCTGGAATTAAGACTCAGATCTTGGTCAAGTCTGTGTCCACCTGAGAGCACAAGCCTCTGGCAACCAGTCTGCTACAGGTCTACACCTGCTATCAATTCAGTCATGGATGATGCAATATCCCTGCAATTTGTTCTGGACAATGGTTCTGACATGGGCAAAGCCAGCTTTATGGGTGACAATGCTCCCTGGGCCAAATTCTTCTCCATTATGGACTGCCCTAGGTGCCTGGGCATGATGGTGAGACTCCTACCTGGACAACTAGCCCCAGAACAAGAGAAGAATCCTCATCTGAAGTACCCCATTTATCACAGCATTGTCACCAACTAGGAGGACATGGAGAAGACCTTGCACCATATCTTCTGCAACAATCTGCATGTGGCCCCCAAGGAACAACCCATGCTGCTCACTGAGGCACCCTTGAACCTCAAGTCCAACTGTGAAAAGATGACCCAGATTATGTTTGAGACTTCATTACCCCAGCCATGTATGTAACAGTCTAAGCTGTGCTGTTCCTATTCACCTCTGGCCATGCCACCATCAATTAGAGATAGGGTTTTACACACTGTGCCCATCTATGAGGGCTAAGCAATTCCCATGCCATTCTGCATCTGGTCCTGTCTGACTAGGACCTGGCAGACTACATCATGAAGATTCTGACTGAGTCTGGCTACAGTTTCACCACCAGAGACAGTGGGAAATCAGGCTTGACATCAAGAAGAAGCTGTGTTATGTTGCCATAGACTTTGAGCAAGAGATGGCCATTGCTGCATCCTCTTTCTCCCTGGAGTAGAACAACCAGCTGCCTGATGGCCAAGTCTTCACTATTGGCAATAAGTAGTTCTCTTGCCCTGAGGTTCTCTTCCAGTCTTCTTTCCTGGTATGGAATCCTGTGCAGTCACAAAACTATATTCAATTCCATCATGAAGAGTGACATTAACATCCACAAAGACTTCTGTCTGGTGGCACCACCATGTACCCAAACATGTCTGAACAGATGTAGAAGGAGATCACTGCTCTGCCTCCCAGCATCATGAAGATCAAGATAATTGCTCCTCTTGATTACAAGTACTAAGTAGATTGGTGGCTCCATCTTGCCCTCACTATCCACCTTCTTGTAGATGTGGATCAGCAAGCAGGAGAAGGATGAGTCAGGCCCATCCATTATGCACACTGAATGCTTCTAGTGAGGCTGTTACTGAGCTGTGCTTTACACCCTTTCTTGACAAAACCTGATTTTCATAGGAAGAGCCTTGAGGGGTGGGGCAAGGAAGAGAAGAAGAGAGGAAGTGATGGAGAGACACTGTTGCCATAGCCTTATTTTTTAATTAAAAATAGTGTTGTTTTGTTTGGAACTTCTGACTGAGAGTTTAAAAACTGGACTGTAACTGAACTTTTCTCCGATCCTGCCCCAGCCCACAGGCCCCACAGCCACTTATAAAATAATCACTCAGAGGCTTATATTAATCAAAATTGCTTGGCCATTAGCTCAGGCCTACCATAGACTAGCTCTTACATTTAAACTTAGCCTATTGCTGTTCATCTATATGTCACCACGTGTTCTGTGGCTTTACCTTGTACAATTACATACTCCATGAACAGCAGACTGGCATCTTCTGACTCAGCCTTCCACTTCCCAGAATTCTTCTTGTCTGTTTATCCCACCTATACTTCCTGCCTGGCTACTGGCCAATCAGTGTTTTATTTATCAACCAATCAGAGCAACACATTCACAGCATACAGAACATGCCACAGCACCTCACCCTTTTACCTTTTTTTTTTTCAAAAAGGAAGGTTTTAACTTTAACATAGTAAAATTACATATAACAAAACAGTTATCAAGCAAGAATTATAATATCTAGTCTATTTGTATTTGTCAAAATTAAAGAAGATATCTTATCTATCCTATATTTGTGAGTCTAAGGTTTCATTTCTAATTTATCTTTTATGATAACTAAGGAAATTATAGCTTTCTAGTCTTAAACTATATCAAAGACCTCAGAAGGATATAACCTGAGAAATGGGAGAAGGATGCAAACAACTTTCGGGAGTCTTGAGAGAGTAGACAGAGACAGCTGATAGCCTGATAGTCATTCAAAGTTCTTTTGTAAAGTTGGGGCATCTGTCTTCAGCCCATAGGCCTAGAGTCTCTCAGTTACTTCTCTCTGTGTCCTGTAGAATGTCTGGTAGTTTCCTCTGTGAAGCAAGAACCTGAAGGACCATTTTGTCAAGCAAAGTTCAGTGGTCACCTTTCTATGGGTCCTGTATGTCCAGGCAAGATCAAACAGTCCAGGCAAGAACAGTTTTTTTTCCCAAATGGCTATTTTTGCCAAGAAGAAGATAAACTCCATATAGAGTGTTTTCAATGCCCATCTTTCTCTCTGAAGTAAATCGGTGCTGCCAGGAGCAACATGTTTCACTGTCCAGAAAGTCTAAATTTTTTAAAACATTTTAAATGCCATATTCTGTAGATCTTTGAAGAGTTTGAAAATTACCTACCTAATTGAATTATATCTGTGTATACCTAGAAAACTTAACATGACTATAAGTTTGACTATCAAAGAAGACTAATTATTAATTATCCATTATAATCTAAATGAGTTACATAAACATGAAACATTTCTGAACAAGTTGTTCTTTAAAAGTAGGTTCATTAATCTACCCCTTCATGCTATCATTATCTATACTATCCCCTTTCTTCTTTAGAAAGAGATTGCATTTATAATCAACCTGGTTTAAATAAAAATAAACATTCATAAACAATATTTTGGGAATTTGGGCATAGCTTCTCATACTAGTTCCTGCTGGATGAGGGTGCTGTATTCTCATGGGGACACAAAGAAAAATTTCTAATTATGGAGTAGTCCATGAGGCTGTATTATCTGAGCCAGTTGCCTTGAAACTGTTCTGTATGTTGGATCATCTGGGCCATGGTGTCATTGGAGACCTTTCAGGTGGTCTTGGCTGGTCAAACTTGATGTATCTTAACCTGAAACAAATCCATAACCTCTTGTTTCCTGTGGAAACACAAACAGAGCCTCCTTTCCAAAGCAATATATACTTATATCCAAATTTTGAAGTCAAAGTACCTTTAAAATACACATATTGGAGCTGGGCGGTGGTGGCGCACGCCTTTAATCCCAGCACTCGGGAGGCAGAGCCAGGCGGATCTCTGTGAGTTCGAGGCCAGCCTGGGCTACAGAGTGAGTTCCAGGAAAAGGTGCAAAGCTACACAGAGAAACCCTGTCTCAAAAACACACAAAAAAAATACACATATTGGTTTAACTCAGCAGCCTTTACAATCAAATGTCTCTCTGGAGTTAAAAATCCCAAAGACAACACAATCCAGATTCTCTGTGTGATATCCATCTTTACATGGGTTATTTTTTATATTACTTTTACTTTCTCTTTAAAGACTTTATTTTTTAAAACTATCTACTTCTTTATACAACTGCATATATTACTTTTTTCTCTCTTCCAAGCCTACGTAGATTTTTACACACATTGTAAATCATTTAGAGGTTTATCCCATATCAATCTGTCTTATTCTGAATCTATTGCTTTAAACTGCAGCAGTTAGTACTGAATGACACCGCCCACCTCAGCTTTTCAACGTGGTGGGGATAATTCACTGCTAGTTCTGGGAGCCATGCTGTCCTCTGACTCTGAGGGGCAGTCAGTCTATGCTTCCATTCAGCAGTGTGTAGCCCAAAAACCTTCCCTTCCTTCCTTCCTTCCTTCCTTCCTTCCTTCCTTCCTTCCTTCCTTCCTTCCTTCCTTCCTTCCTTCCTTCCTTTCTTTTTGTATTAGCAAAGGCTAAATCCACCGTGCTGTATGCTGCACAGCTTGGAGACACCTCTGTGTAACATGGCGTAGATCAAGCCCACATGCTATGAACCCTCCATAGAGTAGCTCAAGCCTGCATGTTGCGGCGTCTCACCACCTGCATGAGACATGAAGAAGGAACCTGGTTTTGGCTGCATTTAGAATTCCTTATTAAGTATTCCCAGGTTTCAGGTGGAAACTCAAGCCATTGGGCACCATTTGTAGCTGGAGTTTTCTCCAGTCCCACTTGGGCCCGCAGCTGCTCAGATCCAAGTAAACACACAGAGACTTATATTACTTATAAACTGTATAGCAGTGGTAGGCTTCTTGCTATCTAGTTCTTATATCTTAAATTAACTCATTTCTATTAATCTATAAGTTGCCACATGGCTCATGGCTTACTGGTATCTTACATTTTGTTTTTCATGGTGGCGGCTGGCAGCATCTTTTTACTCAGCCTTTCTCTTCCCAGCCCAGGGCTGATGAAATAATAGTATGACTGGTCTCACAGTTTGAAGCAGTTGATGAACCTTTGAGTAAAAGAATTACGTTTTGTGCTATGTTTCCTTTTTTTAAAAAAAATTTTCCTCCAAGACACTTGGTTGGCATCTTCCTCTGTCTAATCCATAGCATCATTGGAGGGCTGAGTCTGTGCACCTGTTAGACTGGTCTTAAGTGTGCACCATAATGTCTCCTCTGGTTTTAACCCGTCATCCCATTTATAGGTCTGGTCCTGCTTCCAGGTTAATTGTTGCCAAATATGAAGTCTGTGGCATCCTGAATTACCATAATATTAAAATTGTTGATGCCCTAACAATCACCATAGGCTCTGAAATAGGCCAAAAGTCTGTACTGTGGTTATTTTCTTTTTTATTTTATAATTTAATTTAATTTTACATATCAGCCACAGATTCCCCTGTCCTCGCTCCCCCCACCCTTCCCACCCTCCACCCAGCCCACCCCCTGTACCTATCTCCTCCAGAGAAATTAAAGGTACTCTGCTCTAGGGCTAAGTACCATTTCGTTTTACTTTTTTCATTGTATATAGTCATTGTACATGGTACTTTGCTACATAAGGGCACATTCACACAATTATAAATTGTGCATTGAGCACATTCTACTCATATCCTCTTTACTCTTCCCTCTCCTCTTCCCCTGCATGCTAGTCCCCTCTATTAGACAGCTTTGCTTATACTGTAATATCATATATACATACATGATTTTTTGAATCTCTATAAAATCTAGGAACCACACATGAGAGAAAATATATACCTATATTTCTGAGACTGCCTTAATTTACTTAACATGACTATCTCCAGGTGCATATATTTTTCCTGAAAAGGACATAAGTTCATCATTTTTTCTGACCAAAGACCATTCTATTGTGTATACACCACTTTTGTTTTATACATTCATTTATTGTTCCTAGTTTGGTTCCATAACTTAGCTATTGCCAACAACGATGTAGTAAGTATTTTTGTAATACATTGACTTTGAGTCCTTTGGTAGTTTTATTTTCAGGAAGCTACATATTGACTTATTCATAGTGGCTGAATTAGTAAATTCCCACCACCACTATATAAAGAACTTTTCTTGATCCATGTTCTGAACGTGAGAGAGCATTATTGCTTTCCTTAAGTCTTCAATCTTAGCATCAGGTGTATCCTGTCATTTATGCACAGGTTCATTCATTCATTCATTCATTCATTTGTTTATGCTCCTGTGAGCCAGTCATTCTGCCCCTGTTGTCTGTATTAGTCCTTTATTTACAGCTTTAATCATTGCTCATGGCCTGGATTCTTTCATGTAGTGCCTTTCTCACATGATTCAACTTGTAAAATTACTTATTTATGTATAAATCCTGAACTTCACCTTGTCTGAATGAACCATTTGGACATGGATACTGCTTTGATCATCTAGCTAACCTATAGAATCAGCTCCTGAATTACTTGAAGTCCTAGTTACAAACTGAATGCATTTTACTCACATGTCTTCTTTCACCCTCTCCTCAATAACCATATTTTCATAGGCTTCATGGCCTAAATTTTATGGAAAATAACCAGAGTACTAATACATGAAAGAGAGATTGACTGATTCAGTAATTCTTTACAAACAGAAGACAGTCTGTGAAACTTTTAGTGAGAAATACTAAGTGACTGACTTACCATTGCTAAAGTGTAGAATTCACAATGAATTAGTTACAATAGTTACAAACCTTTGTGCACCAAGTAACATAGCATCAACATATATTTTTGAAAACAATGCTTATAGGGTTCACAACTAGGTGAGGCTGATGGTTAGTCTTCTCTGTTGGTATGCTTTTGGGTTGGAGCCAGCTTGATTTCTCCATGTTCTAAGACTCAAATTGGTATCCTCAGCAACAGGTTCTTACTGTTAATTTTTAGAGGGTAACCAGAATGAGTGGCAATAGACTGCAATGTTGGGCATCTATAGGATATTACTTGTTAACAATACAAAAAATGGTAACCCATTCCTGAGACTAGTGTATTTATTTAATAGCCTGTGATGTCTCAGAGGGATATTATCACTCTGTTACTGGTTAACTCCATTTCAATTCTTTTTATTTATGTGTGTATATATATAGGAAGTTTCTATACCAGCAGGATGCCATATGACTTTTTCCCAAAGGTCTTTAATGTTATTTATCCCTCTTTGTATTCCATTTTCTACCCTAACCTCTCATCTCCCATCCAATTGAACACTTTCTGTTTCTATTATTTCCCTTTAACACTTTATATCATTGGTTTCTATCTGTGCACTTTTGAAAGGCCCTATCCATGCTCAGTTACTAATTTCCTGACCTCTATGGGTATTCCAAGTAAAACAAACATACCTAAAGATTCAAAGCTAACATCTACAAATGAGAGAAAATGTGATGTTTGTCTTTTTGTATCTGAGTTACATCACTCAGAATGATTGTTTCAAGTTCTATCCATTCACCTATGATCCACAACCTCATTGTTAACAACTGAATAATAGTTCATTGTGTAAATATACAACATTTTTGTTACTCAATTTTGCAATTTTGGGCTATTATGAATAGAGCAGAAATGAACATGGATGAGCAAGTGTCTCTATAGTAGAATGTAGAATCCTTTGGCTATATGTCCAAGAGTGGCATAGATGGATCTTAAGGTAGATTGATTCCTATCTTTCTGAGAAACCTCCACAATATTTTCCATAGTGGCTACACCAGTTTGCACTCCTAACACAGTGGATGAGTGTTCCCTTTATTCCATATCCTTGCCAGCATGAACTGTCATTTGTTTTATTGATCTTGGCCATTCTGACTGGTATAAGATGAAATCTCAAAGTAGTTTTAATTTGTATCTCCCTGGTGACTAAGTATATTGAACATTAAAAAAATGTTTCTGAGCCATTTGTATTTCATTTTTTTAGAACTCTGTTTAGTTCCATGCCACAGTTTTAAATTTATTTGCTTGTTTTCTTGATGATTAGGGTTTTGATTTTTCTTGGTTTGGGTTTTTATTATCTATCTATCTATCTATCTATCTATCTATCTATCTATCTATCTATCTATCTATCTATCTACCTATCTATTTATTAACTTGTTTTATTTTAGGCAGGGTCTCATTGTGTAGCTCTGGCTAGTCTTGTAAGGATTTTTCTTCATTCTTCAGGCTGCCTCTTAATGCAAACAATGGTGTCTTTTGCTGTACAGAACCTAGTTTTGTTGAAGACACTGTCTTTTTCCAGTGTGTAATTTTGACTTCTTTATAAAAAAAAATCAGGTGTCCACAGATGTGTGGATTTATTTCTGGGTCTTCAATTCAATTCTATTGATCAGTATGTCTGGTTTTATACCAATACTATGCTGTTTTTATTACTGTAGCTCTGTAGTATCACTTGAAATTGGGGGCTGGTGATGTGCCTGGTTCTTTTATTATTCAGGATTGTTTCAGCTATCCTGTTTTTTGTGTGTGTATGTTTCTATAGGAAGCTGTAAATTGTCTTTTTAATTTCTGTGAAGAATTGTGTTGAAATGTTGATTGGTGGTGTGTTGAATCTATAGATTGCCTTTGGTAGGGTGGCCATGTTTGCAAAATTAATTCTGCCAACCCATGAGCATTCAAGGTCTTTCTGACTTTTAGAATCACCTTCGGTTTCTTTATTCAGTGTCTTAAAGTTTTCATTGTAGAAGTCTTTCACTTTCTGGGTTGTTTTATTCCAAGATTTTTTTTTTGAGGCTAGTATGGATGGTATTATTTCTCTGATTTCTTTATTTCTTTCTCAGTATGATTCTTTAGGATCTTTTAAGTATAGAATCACATCATCTGAAAATTAGGATAGTTTGACTTCTACCTATCCTATTTGCATCCTCTTGATATCCTCCATTTGTTTATTGCTCTAGCTAAAATTTCAAATTCTATATTGAACAGTAAAGGGGAAATGGACATTCTTGTTTGTTTCTGATTTTAGTGCAAATGTGTTGAATTTTTTTCTGAGATGTTGGTGTATATATTACCTTCATTATCTTGAGATATACTGCCTTATTTTTATTGCCATATATTAGTGAAGCTCTTGACTCTCATCAAAGAAGATTATTTGTTTAATAGATAGCTATTGACAGACAAATCCACAACTGGTCAAGATGCATAGAATGAGAGACTATGGTATGCTCAGCCCTAAATGGGACATCTATGTCACATGTCACCCCTCTTTCTCCCAAGGCTCAGGGATCATTGTACTAAAAGATTATAAGAGCCACAGATGGTGGATGACTATAGGAAACAACATTTTCTGGAAACAGCATGGTTATTGCACACAGAAACTCACAGCAGTTGTGACAGCATGTACAAGTCTTACTCAAGGACCAGCATAGAGAGGGGTGGTGAGCGTGAGTTCCCACTCTTAGCTGAGGAGCTATTGGTCCTTGATTGCTTCTGGGAGGGAGGGAGTCAGTTTTCGTTAAGGATGTGTTGTGGCCTTGGTAGGTGGAATGCACTCCAGGAAATGGATACACGCCAATGAATGTATGGGCAGCACAAATTAGACTTGCTAGGTTTTAAAAGGGGGAACACAAAGTTGGGTGAGTAGGGATCGGGGGTAGATTTTGGAGAAGCTAGAGGGATGAATATAATCAAAATACATTGTATGCAATTCTCAAAGAACTAATAAAAACTGCTGTAAATATCAAAGTAATTTCAGGAGAACGCAATCAACTGATACTCTTAATTCTTAGAAATATAACTGTATAGCTTTTAATGGTAACAGATACCATCTCTCAGATGGTCTCCCATTTATTAGACATCCAAGAGACATTTTTAAACATTAACTAATCAATACAGATACAATGTACTTCTGTAAAAGTTTCACAAACAGAAATTGTATCATCTTATCTAACTAAGGGTGATGCCATAAGAATGAGAAATTGACTAAAATGCCCAGGCGAAATCAGAAATTAAACTTTGCACCAAAATTTTTGGATGAAAAGTGACCTGAAAATAAAGTTTTAAATTAAAATATGCTACATGTTAAACCACATAAATGTAGATAGATAGCAGTGTGCAAGTGTATGCAAAACCACTGATGAACTGACATTCTAGAATCAGGTTCCAATGTTCCAGTAGTTGTTCAAGCAGTCAGAAGCTTCTGACTTGAAAGCCTATGAATCTATTTGATAGGCCACATGATGGCCACTGGAGTCAGCTACTGCTGAATTTAAAGCTGCCTCACAAAGTGGATATTTTAAGGAAATTTTATTGTTAAAATGATGTCATTATTAGTCTTCTCTCAATTCTGCCCCATAGAATCACCTTCACAGTCCTCCCAGCAAAAGTAGCCACAGAAGAGAAACAATGACATACAAGTGCTTTGGGGGCTTCTTCTTTGGTATCAGTAGCAGGTCAGGATAACGAAAACTATTCCAGCACACCAGAGAAGAGTTTATACAGAGAAACAGGTTACAACAGTGTTTGGAAGGGTAAAGGTGGGCTACATATGTATGTCCCAACATAGCCATTGAAGGCATTTCCAAAGACCTTGGTTTTGACCTACTTCCTGCTTTCCAATCTGCTAGGAAGGAGTACCTCCTTTTGGCAAAATCGAAGTGGAATCCAAATGACAAGAGTGTTTATGCTTACTCTCTCTTTTCACTTTATTTCTTCTCTCCCTCCTATCCTTTCTCTCTCCTTCCTTTCTTATGTTTGCCTCATAAATCATAGCTTTTTTTGCCCAGAGTGGTTTATTTTATTTTATTTATTTTTACTATTTTGTGCATGAATGCCATGATCATTTCATCCTCCACTTCCCTTCCACCACTGTCCATCCCTCTCCATCTCCACACATCTGTCTCTCACACGCCTGTCTGTTTTCTTTTGAGAGCCAACTGATATTCTCTCAAGGCCCTAAATATATGGAATGTTTTAAACTATCCTTTGCTATTTGTGGCTGATTTTTCAGTGTTATGTTTAGAAAAAGCAGAATGTAAGACTTTTGCTTGCCCTAGACCACGGTCAAATTTTATTCCACTTGTGATGACAAAGAATATGTTTCCTGCTTACTTCATATAAAACTAGATATGTTCTTCACATGGACCAAAGTCCACTTCCTTCTATAAATCTATTCAATTTCTGCTCTGACCTCAGCCTGTGGGAAATCCAAGTAGTAGAATGACTAACAGTAATTTATGAATTTTGAAATAAACACTTTCTGATTACATGGCTCATCAGCACATCTAATGTGTATAATAGCATTTATAATGTAAATTTAGTGTGTTGTTTGGATTTTTTTTAAAAAGTGTTCTCTTCTGGCCTTAGGGGCATGGGAGCAGGAGAGCTGGTGCTGCCCCTCACCAGCTGCAGCACTTGGGAGAGTGGGCCATGCGGCTTGCCTGGGCAGCACAGTAGAGCTGGCGCTGGTGGCGTGTGTGAAAGTGAGCCAGCTAATTTTCCTGCAGCAGCCCAGGAGAACTGACCCCACCCCTTACTGCCAGCTACTTTGGGTGGGCTAGCCAAGGCAGTGCTGGAGAGCTGGCCCTGATTGTGAGACTGAGGAAGAGCTGGCAGGCTGACCAACCCACCTACTACCAAGTCCCAGAACTGCTGGAATATATGAAAGGGCTGGTCTTGCAGATCCAAAGCTGCAGGATCTCCAAGACACAGAGTGACAACAGGGTATCCAACAGGAGTCCCAGGGAGGGCCCGGTATCAATATTATAGCAGAAGCCAGACCAATGACTCACTGCAATGAACAATGGGGTTTACAACACTATGTCACACTGCATCTTCTACACTGAGACTTTTTAAATTGTATTTTATTGGGGGGGGTATTGCAATGGCAGAGGACAGATACAAAGGAATGGGAAGAATGGGATCAGGATGTGAAATCCACAAAGAATCAATAGAAAGGTTTTTTTAAGTGATCTCTTTCAAATACAGGAAAGGGAGGGGGCTTGGTGGCTGGGAGCCTTGCTGCTCTTCCAGATGGCCTGAGTTCAGTTTCCAGTACCTATCTCTGCAGACTCAGAACTGTCTGTAACTGTAGCTCCATGAGATCTAACATCTCTGGCCTCCACAGACACAAAGCACTCATATGCACAACCCCATGTGCAGGCACACATACCTGCAAATAATTAATAATAACAATCTTAAAATAAAATAAAGGTAAAATATTGACATTAATTTGGAGGGAAAAATATCCTTATATACTTTACATACTGAAGTTCTAGCAGTTGGCTGGATTGTAATTGCATACTTATTATTGAAACAAATCAATGCTGTGATAATAATTGATAATTGTGAAAGCTATTAATTTTATGTACAAAAACAGTTATTAAGATTTTTCAAACAGTTGGATGAATAGTTAAATAGATTTGTGCTTCCAGCACCATGCAAGAATACATTTCTGCTGTTTAACACACACAATCTGTGGTAATTTGTAGTAGTATCTCTACTAAACCAATACACAATTATTTCATGTCTCAGATATGCAGAATAGTTAGTACAGGAGAGAGCCACTAGTTAATAAAGTAAAGTAATGAGTTTAAAGATCTGCTATTAGATATGACTTATTTTAAACATCTTAGATTAGATTATACGTAAAACAGAATACTAATTGCATTTTATTTACAAGAGTTGAGAAATGATTCTTGTGTTGCAGAAGTTTATTCTACAATAACGCCTTTCAGATTTGATCAAATACTAGTCAAGCTGGTGAAGCTTTGTACAACTGCAATTTGTATATGTGTGTGTGGTTTATGAATTTTATTATGTTCATTTCTTATTTGCTTTACTTATAGGTTCTAGAGGGAACTGTTGAAAATTTTTGAGTAGAGGGCTGGGGTATAGCTCAGAAATTGTGTGCTTCCTTAGCATGTGTGAAATCAGGGTTCAATCCCCAGCACTGCTAAAAAGTATGAGTAGAAATAGTGATTTAATTCTGTGAGTTATTGTTAAAGTATTACAAGGGCCTATATTGAAGTGTATTTATGTTGGTGTTGAGTCAGTATTCTTGATGCCTTTTGCATGTGTATATGATTTATGCAAGTATGGACATATGTGCAGTAGAGTTTACCTGGGAATGTGTATGTGCATGTGGAGGCCAGAGGTCAATGTTGAGTGTCTTCTATTGCTCTGTGATTTATTTTAATTAGTTTTTAGATTAAAATATAATTACATCACTTTTCCCTTTCCATTTCTTCCCTCCTGGCTCTCCCTATGTCCCTCCCCTTAGTCCCTTTCAAATTTATGGCCCCTTTTTTCTTTGATTAGTATTGTTTTACACACACACACACACACACACACACACACACACACACACACACACTAAATGTATAATTATATAAATACAACCCTCTGAGTCCATTTAATGTGGCTTTTGTGTATATGATTTCAGGGATAACCACTTTGTAAAGGATAATCGGCTAAGAGGTCCCTCCCTGGGAGAGGCTAATTCTCCCTCTCTCAGCAGTCTTTAGCTGCCTGTAGTTCTTTGCCAGTTTAGGACCCTGTAAGATTTCTTCCTTCCTTATAAGCTTGTCTGTTGATATTGTCGTTGTTCAGATCTTGTTTAGGGAGCCATATTATTGAGATACAATGGGTATCATGCTGGTACTAGATCCCTATTCAAATATCTGTGTCTAGTGAGGTCATAGATCTTATAGGAGAACCTACTACTCCCTATGGTGATATTTTATTTGTACTGAAATGTGATTTTAATTTTATGTTAATAAATAAAGTTGCCCTGGGGTCAGAGCTATTAGAGCCATAGCAAGAGCGTGATGGTTAGAAGAGCTAGGTAGATTTCTGTGTGTTCAGGGATACAGCCAGTATTGGAGACATACGCCTTTAAGACCTGGAGGGCGGTACTTACAGGCAGTGATGAGGCAGTCATGTGGTTGGGTTTACAACCAATGAGAAGGCAGAACAGAAAGACTATTTAAACACAGACAAACAGGAAGTAGCTCTCTCTCGGGGAAGTTAGGAGCACTGCAGGAGGTAAGATTTTATCTCTGAGCTCTGACCTCTCGGCTTTCTCTTTTACATTGGCTCTGTGTTTCTTATTTTAATAAGAAGATTGGTTACATCTACAACTCCCACTTTATAAGACCAGCATCATTCCATTCCATTCCATTGTTTTCCTTTTTAATACATACTTTTATTTAAAACGTTTTCATATAATATATCTTGATCAAGTTTCTCTCTTTCCCAGATCCTTCCTACTTCCCTGCCTACCCAATGTTATTTTTTTCCTACAAAAACAAAAACAAACACACAGAGAAACAAAATTAAATCAAAAAAGCAAAAGACCAATAAGACAAAAGCCAACATAAGGTAGAATGAAACAAAAAGTACACACACACACACACACACACACACACACACACACACACACCATTGAATTCCTTTTGTGTTGGGTAGCTACTCCTGTGTATGGGGCCTGCCCTGGAGTGTGGTTGATATACCCAGTGACTCTCTTTGGAAAAAAAACTGATTTCCCTTTGCCAGTGGGTATCAATTGCAGATAGCTTCTTGGTTAGGGGTGAGATGTTTTGTCTACTTCCCCCTCTCAGTGATGGGGTCGGTCCTGTCTGGCTTGAACCTACATAGGTGCTACCACTGTGAGTTCATATGTGTACCAGTCCTGTTGAGTTTGGAAGACACTGTTTTTTTGGAGTCATCCATAACCTCTGGCTCTTATCCCTAAGCCCTGAGGGGAAGGGTTTGATGAAGACATCTTATTTAGTACTGAATACTCCAAAGGCTCTCATTATCTGCACATTGTCCAGTTATGTCTATGTTAGTTCCTATCTATTGCAAGAAGAAATTTCTCTGATATGGATTGAGTGAGGCAATGATCTATGGATATCAAAGTATACCATTAAGAATCATTTTATTGCTATGTTCTTTCTCCAGGAGTCCAGGTGAAGAGAGGGATGAGGGGATTATAAGAGCAAGGGAGGTCAAGATCTTGATGGGGAAACCCACAGACACAGATGACCCTAGCTAGTGGGAGGGAGCTCACAGACTCTGGACTGACAGCTGGGGAGCCTGAATGGGACCAATCTAGGCCCTCTGAATGTGGGTGACAGTTATGTTGCTTGGACAGTTTGTGAGGCCACTGGCAGTGGGACCAGGATTTATCCCTAGTGCATGAGCTGGCTTTTTGGAGCCCATTCCCTATGGTGGGATACATTGCTTAGCCTTGATGCAAGGGGAAGAGGCTTGGTTCTGCCTCAACTTGGTATGCCAGACTTTGTTGACTCCCCATGGGAGGCCTTATCCTCTCTGAGGAGTGGATGGAGGTAAGGAGGGAGGAAGTGGGAGGGGGGAGTGGACGGAGGGAAGGGAGGGGGAATTGTGGTTGGTATGTGAAATGAAAAATAAATAAATAAAAATGTATCATTATAGCAACAGGTAAGTGTAGCTCTCTCCCCTAATCAAAAAAGCTTCTCTTATAGCAAATGGATAACATTATAGAAAACAACTGGTCATAATGCAGAGATCATGGATCAAGGTGAGCCCAGCCCCAAAAGATGAACCTACCACATTTTTTGAGACGGGGTCACACACAGATTGACTAGTTTGGCTTCCCAAAGAGGACTTAAGATCTTCTTGTCTCTACCTCCCAGTGCTGGGATTACAGATATGCTTGTTTGTTTGTTTCACCTGGGAGCTGGGAATTCTAATTCAGGTCCTCATACTTATAGAGCAAGCAGTTTGCACTTTGAGCCATATCTCTAGCCTTGATATTTTTAAATGGGTATATAGCATCCCCTTTGTGCTTTGTGGTACTTGACTGATGATTCTATTTTGTGTAATACTCACATTTTTGTCCCTACTAATACCATTGCTGTTACTCTTTCTGGCAGTTCATCATTGGAGGCAAATATCATTGGAGGAAAATTTAAATGATATGGAAGGGTAATGGAAATTCCAAGCAGAGGTGGACTGGCAACCAGAGGGGCGAGAAAGGGTTAAAGACAGAATAGAAACAGTTTGGCACATTTATTATTTGGTCTACTATTTTATGGAATTCTTGTAATCATTTTTATGTTCCTCTGCTTTAGGACTGGCTTTGATTTTGACTGTTTAAAATGATTGGCTGTGATATGAAGAGTGAATGATAAGAGTCTATACTGAGCTCATGATGAGGAGTGATGGTCTCACAATGGCTCTGGAGAAAGTGCCTATGCAGAGGCGTCTCTGTAGTGTTTACCGTCTGTACCTGCAGCACTGACTGCTGATAATGATGACAAAGTGGTATAAATTGCACTTATTGAAATCACAGAAGCCTAGTAGTATAGAGATATGTTTTTCAGATGGGTGAGATTTATTTACTTTCCTCCTCCAGTTTTAGATGGAAACCAAGGGGGAAAAACTACAACAACAAAAATCTTGAAGCAGAAAACTAGTGGCTGGAGAAATGTTGAAAGGATTTCAAGATTTATATACATATATATTTTTCATTTCTGAGTAGCTCAAATACAAACTCCCCATCTTTTAAAAATGTGCCAACAAGAATTTTATTGTCTGATAAGTAAATCAAGGTATGCATCTCTACTGTTCTTATTGGGGCTTACTGATTTACTATCCCATTAATTAAAACCTTAGTGCTCACCACCCAGGCTGTGTGATCTCTTTATTTTCTGGCACCCTTTGCAATTATTGCTGGCCAGCCAGCTGTTAGTGAAGTGATTCCTGCAATTTTCATGCTAAAGCATTTAGAAGTCAGTGTTTTCGCCACTGGATTCACTCTTTCCCTCATCTTAAGGCCCAGAGGGAAATGTGTTGAAATGCCGAGGTCAATAAACAAAAGCTTGATTTCTGAGTCACCACATGGAGGAACTTCAATATAAAGGCTTTTGACCTGTGTCTGATTCTTGTGACAGGAAGAAATAAAGTTTTGCTTTGTGGTGTGACTGAGCTTTGAGGCACAGTGTTTTACACTATAGCGTAACTTATCTTATGTTGGCTAAGCCAGGTTCTTTGCTATGTACTGGGAATAGGTTAGTAAAATATAATTCCTTTTGTATATAATTCATTCTCTTGAGACAGATAAGTATGTATATTTAGAATTATAATACATTAAATAAGCGCTATTTAGAAATAAATATAGTGTTCCTTGGGTTTACTCGAGTGCAACACCTAACACTGCTTAGGGTGGGGACAGGAAAGTCCTTTGAGCCAGGTAGTTTCTGAGCTGGTAACAAAGAGAAGAATTCAAGGGTCAGAATAATCCATGAGTTAAATGAGAGAGCAAGGTACATTTGAAAATTATAATTAATTAATTCTGTGTGAATACAGCATGAAATTGCCAAATTCAGAGTGATGAGAAATGAGGCTGGAGATAAAAACAGAAACTGGATGATAAATACTCTTGAATTCCATACTAAGGAATTTGGAATCCATCCTAGTAAAAGATTGAAAGGTTTAAAGTCAAGAAAAAATGCAGCCAAATCTATACTTTTAAAGATCTCTTCCAAGAACAAAGAGAGCCTTGCACCATTGTGCCCTTAAAAATCCCAGGGAATAGCAATATTAGAGGACCTAGAGAAGAGAAGTCTATAACAGAGATTATCAAAGAGGAATCAGAAGGCTAGGACAAAGAAAACTATCAAAATATAGCATGTTATGCACAGAAATTAAGGTTTCAAAAGGAGGGAGCTTTTGAACAAATGGAATGCTTCTGTAATTTAAAACTGCTCTTGGTTGGGGTGATGCCTTTGTGGATAACACATTTGCTACAGAAGCGAGAAGACCTAAGTTCAGCTCTCCAGAACTCCTACAGAAAACCAAGTATGGCAGCCTGACTATAATCCTGTGTATAGTAATTACAGATAGGAAACCCCATGCAGCCTAATTGCCCACCCAACTCCAGGTTCAGCAAGAGACACTGCCTTAATGTTAGGAAGAGAGTGTCCAGGAAGACATCTGTCATCGACACCTGGTCTTTGTGTGCACATGCATATGCAAGTACATACACATGCACGTGTGCTCATACATATATGAACACACACACACACACACACACACACACACACACACACACAAATAAAATAAAGCAAGAATAAAGAAGAGTCCATTGGATTAGGAATGAAAACACCTTGATGGCATAAGAAAACGTATAAGGAAGTGGAGAGAGGTGGTTCAAATTAATTTCAATACATTGAGGAGTGAATAACAAGAGAAAATGAAGTCAGTAAATAGATATTATTCTACTAAAAGTCCTGGGTAAAAAAAAGAAAGTCTTGGGCATATCCCCGAGGATTGCTGATTCATACCATAAAGATACATGCTCAGCTATGTTCATAGCAGCACTATTTGTAATAGCCAGAACCTGGAAACAACCTAGATGCCCATCAATGGAAGAATGGATGAAAAAAATGTGGTACATATACACAAGGGAGTACTACTCAGCAGAGAAAAACAATGAAAGTATGAAATTTGCAGGTGAACGGATGGAACTAGAAAAAAATCATCCTGAGTGAGGTAACCCAAACACAGAAAGACAGTCATGGTATGTACTCACTCATAAGTGGATTCTAGATATAAAATAAAGAACAATCAGACCACAACCCATAGAACCATGGAGGATATATATATATATATATATATATATATATATATAGCATGGAGGTCCCTAGGACGACTGTAGCCTATAATAAATTTCGGTTTTACTGAATTATTGAAAAAAATAGCCAAATGAATGGAAACACATGAACTATGAACCAAAGGCTGAGGGGCCCCTAGCTGGATCAGGCCCTCTGAATAGGTGAGACAGTTGATCAGTTTGGGAGGCAACTAGGCATTGGTACCGGGTCCTGTGCTCATTGCATGAGTTGGCTGTTTGAAATCTGGAGCTTATGCAGGGACACTTGGCTCAGTCTGGGAGGAAGGGACTGGACCTGCCTGGACTGAGACTACCAGGTTAATCGCAGTCCTCGGGGGAGGATTTGCCCTGGAGGAGGTGGGAATGGGGGGTATGCTGGGGGTAAGGGGAGAGGGTGGGAGGGGGGAGAATAGGGGAACCTGTGGCCGATATGTAGAACTGAATGGTATTATAAAATAAAATTAAATTAAATTTTAAAAAAAGAGAAAGTCTTGAGGCTATCACTAGTGGGAACCATAGGGTAGAAGGAGCTTATTTTTAAACAAACCCACCATAGGGAATTGTTCACTCTATTACACGTACACACATATGGGGGCAGGGGGACGACATACAACAGTGCAGCAGCACAAATACTTAAAAATGAATGTTCGACCTGCTTGTTCTTAGGGCCCCTTTAGCCAGCTGTCACCATGGACTTTTATTACAGGTAAGGAGAAGATGGTTGAATGGCTGCCCTAACCTATCTGAGTTGGAGACCATAGTTCTTAGTTCTTTAATGGTATTATAAAAGTCTGTGATTGATGTGATGTGGTTAATCGACAGTCAGGTCCCTAAATATATAAATAAACAAAAAGAAGAGTTAGAATTTTGTGGGTGTGCTATTTCCTGAATCGGCAAAACTAAAGAAATCAGTGATCACGCTGTAGGTTATGAAAAGGGTACTCCGCCTTGTGTGTGTGTGTGTACAGAGTAAGCAATTTCTTTTTGGTCAAGAACATTAAAAAAAGAATAAAAAGAAGCTATTCACACATATAAATATCCTTCTACTGTTTCTCTGATGCTAAAGCTCCTGTTTTATTCTATATCATCGTGCTTCTTCAATTGTCCCTCCAATGTCAATTTCTTAATCTGGAAGAAGAAACATCCCAGAAACTCTACATAACTCCTTTCATTTCTAACATTCAGTATTTTCCTTTGTTAGCAAATTCTTTGCCCTTTCTCGAAGAAGTCAATCATTTCCCCTGCTGAATGGAAAGTTGGAAATGAACCCTTGTCTGAAATCTCATCTTTTTCAATGTTTTCTGCTTCTACTCTTTTCTTTCCATCTTTTGACAAAATTAATGGAGTCATTATTACTAGGACATGCCTAGGTATTCACTGCATTAGGTCTTGAATTAATAAAATGTTTTAGCTGCTTTTTTTGTTTGTATGTGCTTATATATATGATATATAAGTACATACATATATATCACAATCACACACAGAATATATATATATATATATATATATATATTCTGTGTGTATGTGTGTGTGTGTGTGTGTGTGTGTGTGGTGTATATGCATGTTGAGGCCAGAACACAGTTTTAGGTGTTTTTCCTCAGCTACCATCCATCTTTTCTTGGGAGACAGTCTGAGACAGTCTCTCACTGAGCCGGAACTCACCAAGTAGGCTAGGCTGGCTGGCTAGTAAACCCCAGGGATCTGCCTGTCTCTGCCTTGCCAGTGTGCATGCAACCATGCCTGACTATTTTTGACATGGGTTCTGGGGATTAGTGTCAATTCCTTGTGCTTGAGCTGTTTTAAATTCTAGTTTTTTGAAATCCCAGGAAAAGTGCCGGATATGAAATCCACATCTGTAATTCTCTGTAATACAAATCCTACTGTTGCTCTTGTTTCAAAAGAACTGGATCCCTAGGAGAAAGAGGAACACAACTATGGAATGTCAAAGAATCTGAAAGGGCTAGTGCTAGTGCTCTTAGGCACTGAGTATGACTTCTGGAAGACCAACAGGGCAGAAAAGGAATGAAGACCAATTAAAAGCTACTGAGCACAATGCTCCTTGAATACAGCTGGAAGGTGGTATGAAGGCATTGAGTTGGTTTTGACCAGAGATATGAAACTTGAGACTTCTCAAATTTTTTTGAGAAAGGAAGTCATCAGTGTAGCTAGCCTTCATAAATTCTTCTGTTATAAATGGATCAGTGGGCATAAACTAAGCCACTGACTTGGCTTCTGAGCCTGATGGATTCTTAAGGCTGATGCTTCTGGAATATGGTGATCATCAGAGGAGCACAGGAAAGGAGTGCTTGTAGAAAACACCCATGCTTTCTTATTTCTTGCTTCTCTTAGAAGTAGTGCTGTCCACAAAGCTTTCTAACTTTTTCTTTTTACACTGCTTCTGGTTTTTCAGTAATTTGTTCATAAAGCCAGGAAAATACTTACTGGTTCAGTGGATTAAGTAGGTACATCCCAATAGCTTGTGTTTATATTGTAATAGCTTAGAATAGATGAATATGAGTGGCTATTGGGTATTGAAGACTTTCTCTGTCATTGGAATCAAATTGGACACTACCACCTTAATTTCTTACTTCACATTGATTTTCATTCAGCATTTTTATTTTACAATGTTTTATTGAGTCATAAATTTATCTGCCATTAGATGAGTAAACATTGAATTAAAACTTGAAAACTGACTTAACTACCAACTTAGATCATAATTTTTCAGTGTTATAAGTACGCTCACCACTTTTATAACATGATGACCATGAAGCAACTACTTAAGGAAGGAAGAATGTGTCATAGCAACCACTGAGCTTCACCAAATATGTCATTGAATGGAATGCACAATCTAATGATGAACCTGAACTATTTCAAGATAGTAGTTTATATGGTATCTGACAGCTGTGATAGTGTTCTGTAAAAAAATTCAAAATGTCTCATATCATGTTCATATATTTTATGTGGCACTCTAGGCACCTCTACACATAGTCTGAGGACCCTTGAGATATCTACAAGGAAGCATTTATTACTTCAATTAGGCCAAGACCATGATTTCAATTCTATCTTCTTCCTTAGAAACTGTTCTTCCATCTCCACTCGATAAACACACACTGTTGGATAATCCCAAGAGAGTGTGCTGTTTGGCAATACCTGGGTCATAGTAAAGCTCTCAAAATGCTGTTATTACCATTTCCATTCTTTGGCAGTACAAGTGCAGGTGAACACAAGCTCCTGACAATTTGATTGCACATACCCTTATCAGGGACAAAGGCTCTTTTTGTTAATCTACCCCCCCCAATAGTAAAACAAAATATTTCACTAGGAATTGAGGAATCAAAAAACATGATTGAGATGAATAGCCTGAAGATGGTGAGCACATGGCCTCTGCTTGATGATGTGCATTTGAGAGGGCATCGCTGGTTCTCTTTCACTTTCTGTCTTTCCTAGCCTCCTATTAGTGCTTGGTAGGAAGTCATATGCATACCTAGAGAGAGAATCAGTAGGAGGCAGGGACATGGAACCAGGGTACAGTGGGAACAAGAAATCAGTGGCAAAGAAAGAGATGCTATGAAACAGATCACAGATGAAGAAGTTGTGTATGTAAAGAAACAGGGGATATTTAGGGATATGTAGATGTAAATAAGGCTGTTTTGATATGTACTCATATATATAATTAAAGAAAGTTATAAGCAGAATCCATCAATACTTAAATGATTATGTAATATATAATTAGGTAATGGTTGTTAATATAGGGATATAAATTGTGTTTATTTTTATTTTTTGTTTTCTGTCTGGAACCACTGTGCCATAGTAATTGGTCTGGAAATTCAGAATGAGTCATTTCCTTCCTTCCTTCCTTCCTTCCTTCCTTCCTTCCTTCCTTCCTTCCTTCCTTCCTTCCTTCCTTCCTTCCTTCCTTCCTTCCTCCCTTCCTCCCTTTCCTCTTTTCAATAATGAGGACTGAATGGAGGGCCATGAGCAAGATATATATGTCCTCAAGCATTGAGCTCTATCTTTGACCCTCTTTTTACTTTTTAATTTTGAGATAGAGTCTCCCTAAGTTGCCCAGGCAGGCCTTGAACTTGTGATCTTCCTACCCCAACCTCCAGAGTAGCTGAGATTGCAGACCTGCATCACTAGGCCAGATAAGACTTTAATTCTTTTATGAACTCTTATGACTTTATGAATATGCCTTTTGAAAAAAATGATTGATTTCATTCTACATAAAAAGAAATAATTGTTATAGAATTTTTACTGGGTTCTAAGTATAAAGCTAATTTAAGGAATATTTGTATTCATTCACCTACCCATTATTTATAAAACATGGATGGGATTATTTCTATGTGTTTATATTGTAGTTAATTGCATAGATAAATGGCAGACATAATGGTGAGGAAAAAGAAAGCATCTTCCCTTGTAGGAGACAAAGATGGGGACATTCTTATTTTCTTTCAAGAAGACTCTCTGGGTTTTGGAGACTATATTGGGTGTGATGAATGACAACTTCCAACTTCTGGCATATTGGTGAATGACCCAAGAAATTATATCCAGACTACACTTTGGAGGGCATATCCACTTCATAGAATGAACTTCTGTGGTTCAAAATGGTGACTTTGGGGGTCAATTAGATCAATTTGTCTTTAATGTTCATTTGGTAATGGAATTCAGGATGTTGGGATGGTAAAGCTCATTTAAAAGACCAAACACCAGGCCGAGCTCCAGGAGTCCAATCGAAGAGAGAGGAGAGGGATTCTATGAGCAAGGGGTATCAAGATCATGATGGGGTTCCACAGAAACAACCAAACCATACTACTGGGAACTCATGAAATTTAGATCAACATCTGTGGAGCCTCCATGGGACTGGACTAGGCCCTCTGCATAAGGAGACAGTTATGTAGCTTGATCTGCTTAAGGGGCCTCCTGGCAGTAGGATCAGGATCCATCACTGGTGCATGAGCTGGCTTTTTGGAGCCCACTATCTATAGTGGGGCACCTTTCACAGCCTTGATGCGGGAGGGGGGCTTGGACCTACCTCTACTGAATGTACCAGGCTCTGCTAACTCCCCATGGGAGGCCTTACTTACTACCTTCTTGTAGGAGGGGATGGGGGGGTGACTTGGGACTGGAAGGCTGGAGGGGCAGGAGGAAGAAGGGGGGATCTGTGATTGGTATGTAAAATGAATAAAAAAAATTCTTAATAAAAAAAAACTATAGCAAGTAGCAGGGAGAGAAAGTGCAGGGCTTTAATCCCAGCACTAGGAGGCAGAGGTAGGTGGATTCCTGTGAGTTTGAAGCCAGCCTGGTCTACAGAGTGAGTTCCAGGACAGCCAGAACTACACACACACACACACACACACACACACACACACACACACACACACACACGAAAAGATGATAGCAAGAAAAGCAGAGGTAGTTCCTCTCCAATTTCCATGTCTTCATTTGTTTTCCTAGGAAGTCAAACTGTATTTCTTGGGCCCCTTTGCCTGTGGGAAGAGTCATGTGAGTAACTTCTAGCCAATGGAACAGGACCAAAGTAGGCTGGGAACAATTTCTCTGTGTGTTCCTTCATGCACTTTTTTCCCTTCAGGAATGGAGATGATGACCACAGAAACCTTGAGAGTCATTTACCTAAGGTGGGAGAGCTGCCTAAGGGAAAGAGTCTTTCATGTTCTCCAACAACTGATAAGATGGATATGGCTTTGTGTGTATGTGGGTAAACTTGCAATGTATAATTCATATGAGAGAGAGAGAGACAGAGAGACAGAGAGAGAGAGTGTGTGTTTAAGGAACTAGGTCAGACAATTATAATAAATAGATAGATTGATTAATTAATTAATTAATTAATTAATAATTAATAAATACGGAGATAGGTTTGAAACCTGAAAGGCAGGTCCACAGGCTGGAGCTCTAGTGAAGAACTGAAGTTGCAGCTCAAATCTGAAGGCAGTCTTCAGCAAAACCCTGCCTTTCATCTGGGACTTCGGTCTCTTTTTCTCAACACCCCCAGTTAATTGAGTAAGATACATTCACATTATGGAGGGTAGCTTGCCTTACCCAAAGTCCACTGACTTAAAAAAATTGCTGTGGCAATGTCTACACTGCAGTTGAACCAAATAGCTGGCTATTATGATCTTGCCAAACTAACACATTAAAATAAACCACCAGAGAGGTCAAGCACCTACTGGTTAGGGACAGGTCTTTTAGAATGTAAATTTCTGACCAAGGATCAATATAGCATTTGAGCAATTCTACTTAATCATTTCATCAGCAGCTAGCATCAATTTTAACTAAAGGACTACAAAAAATATACCAATTACTTTTTGTCATTCCAATTTATTTACTTGCAAATGCTTTCAGTTTTGCACTGGCTCCCTCTAATAGAGGAGGCTAGGAAAGGGACAACTTTATAAATTTAATAAACAACAATGATGATGATTTGTTGGATCCTACCCTGGAAATGTACTAAACACCTCAGGGATGGCATTATCTCCCATGGACTACTAGGAAGTACAAAGAGGCAGTCTGTTGCTAATTGGCAACCTAGTGGTTCAAGGAAGCTAATGCACCTTCTAAAGTGATTTGCTCCTATAGAGTAATTGATTTATTGGCATTCCATGTCTGAATGTTTGTGAAGTACTTTGTGCTAATCAGAATAAATGTGCTGAACTAATCTTAACTAAAGTGCCAGCAACATTTTACATGCTCTTCTTTTAGATGGAAGGACTCTAAATTAGTAATTTACAGCATATTCTGTTGCTGATGAAAGCATCTACTTTTGTGATGTGAGTTGTTATAAAGGGTGATATTTTTCCACAGAAAGGTAATGAGATATATGATGAAAAAGCCAGTGAATAAACATCTCATTATTAAAGGAGAACTATAGGGACATAAGTGAAGGACTAAAGGCTAAGACTGGTGTATTTGTAAGATCAGAATGTATTCAATTGTCTGCTTTTTGCAGGGCTAACATGATAACACCAAGGTTTTACATCATTTGAATTATATTATCAAAGCAATTCTTTGGACAGAGGCCTTCTCCTAGGCACTCAGTGATCTGTGAAGATTGCCTTGAGATTTCTACCAGAGCATGGGAGACACTTCTTGCCAGATGCTGCACTTTCCACCAACACTTACTAATCCTGAGATAATTTACTTCTTTTTACCTTTGATCCTGCTGGGTAAAGGCTCACTCCAGGACTTAGCAGTTACATAGTCTGTAAAGGGCAATGGAGAAACTGAGGGCATTTGGAGATAAATCATTTTTTCCTAGTGGAGGAAGTCATTTAAACCACAGGCTGATTCAAAAGATGTGTTTTCTGGTGTCTTTAGGGGCACAGATGTAAAAACCAAATCTACATTCTTTTTGCCACCCCACAAAAGACAATAGCTAATGTACTGTGGTCAAAACTCAGGATACATAAAAAAATAACAATTGTTTCCAAATTGTTGACTTAAAAAATGGGGGTTATGGTGTCACATGTGGTTTCTACAGTGTGGTTCCTGGACCAGGAACATCACCACCATGAAGGAACTGATTATATATATTATGAAAGTTCTCAGACTTCACCTTGAGTGCAGTGAGTCAGAATTTCTGGGTAGAGGAAGAAAAACTCTGTGTTGTAACAAGTCTATAAGGGATCCTGATTCATCCATATAAATGAGAACAGCAATTTGTACTTGGATGAATCTGGGTTGGAATATGGTTCTGTGTGCACTAGGTTGGGCAAGTTATTCCTGCTCCCTACATTCTATTTTCATCTTTTGCATGCTATTTTAAGGATTAGGGGCTGGAGGGATGGCTCAATAGTGGAGTGCTTGCTGCTCTTTCAGGGTACAGAACTTTCATTTTTCTGTACACCCATTGGGTAGCTCATAATTGCCTGCAATTCTAGGTTCAGGGGATCTGATGTTATTTCTGACCTCTATGGTCTTGCACACTTATTATGTACACACATAAAAATAGCTGTGCACAATAAAGATTAAAACACATGAAATTACTTTACAAAGAAAAATAAAATTATTTCCCTCTGCTCCACTTACCAGCCTTTCCCCAGAGATAAATATTTTGAGCTGATTCCTTTAAAAAATGTCTTTCTGATGTTTGATAGCATTATTTTAAAGACTAAGCATATAATTGTATTCCTTGATTTAGTCATCTTATATAGACTATACTAATGTTCCATTCTGAAGGTAAGAAATTTGGCTTGTTCATAGCACCCAATATCATTCAATTTTGTTATATTATTGTTATCACAAAATGTAGATGTATTTGATTTTATGTTGTAGCTGCAATTGTCTTTGACTTTGCCTTCAGAATAATTATAGAAATAAAGTAATAAAAATTATAGAATTCTACCTATATAAACATTATTCACTATAGGGGGCCTCTTATGGAAACTCAAGAGATTTCATAAGGATTAAATGCCCGTGCTTCTATCAGATTTGTGCTCAGCCACCATTGTTTCTTCTGTAAAGTTTTCTCATATAATATTCTCTTTGTGCTAAAATAAGTTTTGTAAGGCATTTCATACATACATATGCAAATTATCTGCATTTTTGCATGTCTAAAAATGTATTTTATTCTTACACTTGTAGTATGGTTAAGCATAAATTAGGAATTTCTAATCACTTGCTCTCAGAGTTTTAGGAGTGTCATTCCACTGTTTCTCATAGTTCCTTTCTCTGTCATCCTTGTAATCCTTGTACCCTAATAATTCACCATTTTCATTACTGTTTCTGTCACTTGGTTCTTCTCCCTGAGCTAAATGCTGTTTTGGTCATGTGCATCTACTCAGAATTAGTTTAGAAATATACTAACACACACGCACATACTAGCCAGTACTATCTGCTACATTATTTCCTTTATAATGTTTACTCAGTAAATGGTAATATTTTTGTATTTAATATAATATCTTGACAACTTTGCAGATAATTACCTTGAAAAGATGCTGTATTTATTTCACAACTAAGCAATATTACTTTGTATGAATGCCTATGCCTCTTTGAGCATTTTCTTTCTTTCTTTCTTTCTTTCTTTCTTTCTTTCTTTCTTTCTTTCTTTCTTTCTTTCTTTCTTTCTTTCTTTCTTTCTTTCTTTCTTTCTTTCTTTCTCTCTTTCTTTTCTTTTCTTTTCTTTTCTTTTTTTTTTGATTTTTTGAGACAGGGTTTCTCTGTGTAGCTTTGTGCCTTTTCCTGGAACTCACTTGGTAGTCCAGGCTGGCCTCAAACTCACAGAGATCCGCCTGGCTCTGCCTCCCAAGTGCTGGGATTAAAGGCGTGCGCCACCACCGCCTGGCTTCTCTTTGAGCATTTTAAGTGGTTACCTTATTATCTTTTGTATTCACACACACCACCACCACCACCACCACCACAATAAATAAATACAAATATCTGCAGGATAAATTTCCTAATATTAGGCTGTTGTTTCAGCAGACATGCAACTTTGTAATTTAGGTAAACATTGCCAGGATACCTCTATGAAGGCTGACCAGTTCATATTTTCAACAGTAATACGTGAGAGGGTATCTTCATTTTCGTCCATGCAACTGAGATGGATGATGATAATGACTGTGAAACAGTGTGAACGTCCTTATGCCATTGACTTATATTCTTGAATTGGTAAAAATTGTAAATTTAACATTATATATACTATTATCATATATAATTTTAATTTTCATATATATTTTATTTTTGTTATATATTTTAATTTTATATGATTTATTATATATTGTTATATATTTTAATTATATATGTATAATAAAAGTAGCCATGATATTATTTATGGAGGATAATTTCATCAACTATCTTCCAGCATCTATTTAGATAATATTATGACATTCTTTTTTATTTGAGCAAGAGTCATTATGACATCTTGGAGAAATGCATAGTCTCTGAGCCTTGCCTATGTTCAAACCTTAACTTAGCTGCTCTCTTGCTGTGCCATCTTGGGGAAATCACTTAAGCTTTCTGTTTCTTTGTTTTCTTCTCTGTAACTTATGATAACAATAGTCTACCTCACAGAGTTTAATCAAGTATCAAACAGTAGATATATGCAAGGCACCAATAACTAGCACATAGAAAGTACTTCATTAGTTAATATGGTAGATTATTTTAATAGATTCTTCCATATCCTAATGATAAAACAATAATGAGTGACAGAGCATTGGCCTGCTCAATTCCATACACTTACTTGATCTAGCATTTTTCATACTAAAGCATGTCTGGTTTTCCTTTTTCTGTAATCTTTATTGGATTTTTATATCAATGTTGGCTTAGTTTATAAATAGAATATGTGAGGTTTCCTTGTTTTTCTATGCAGTGGGATATTTATTTAGGATTGGATTTATCTGTTCTTTGTGCCTATTATTCCCCAGTAAGAACAAGTAAGCCTGGTGCTTAGTTGACAACTGTCTCAATTTCTTTATTTAGATTCTCTGTAGCTTCTGGTGCCAGTTTCAGGTAAATGCTATTTTCTTTGAAAATCACTGCTGACATTCCATTTTCACATGTACGGCAGGGCTTTGGCCAGGTAGCCTTGTCCTTGGGAAATCCTCTTTCACACTAGCCAAATGAAGGAGGATTGACTTCAGCAGTGAAAGGATTTAGTTGCTTCCCTCTGGAGGGCAATGCTTTGGCTGGCTTTGTAGTCTCTATGTCTGTTTGGGCAATAAGACATTGGCTTTTCGCTTAGGCCTTTAAACACAAGTGAGTGCCTAGGAAATACAGGGAGTTCTTTCTTGAAAGTTCAGTTCTCAGTGTTGTCTTGGCACTAGCATTCCTGATGTCTGCTCTCTGTATTACCTACATACTAAGAGGATGCTGGCCTCATCTTTGGTTTTTCCAAATATGGCACCATTGTTAACCAGCTAGATTCTTGTGCCAAGCCCATGCTTATT
Source organism: Peromyscus maniculatus bairdii (assembly GCF_049852395.1). Taxonomy (NCBI): domain Eukaryota; kingdom Metazoa; phylum Chordata; class Mammalia; order Rodentia; family Cricetidae; genus Peromyscus; species Peromyscus maniculatus. The sequence goes on along the minus strand of NC_134875.1, from coordinate 111,011,806 downwards.
CCTTTTGGATGCATCTAGTACTCTGTTGTAAAGGACTGCTCCTATGACTGGGGTTTGTACCACTGAGGTTTGGGGCAATGATACCCTTGCTCAGTTTTCTTCAGTTGTCTAGTTCTTGGTTATTTCAATTCTCTAGCATTTCTTCAGTTTCTGGGTCCCTCTTCATTACTTCTCTCATTTGTATCTATAGCTATACCTTCTTCCTGAAGAAAAATCTCTTTTTCTGGTTATTTTTTGGACAACAGGCCATAGTAATTACACCTAATGCTTAAACTGCTCACTCTTCTAAGTCTTACCAATCTTAGTCTTAAAAGTGATATACACATGTTAACTAATTTAATTCTCACAGAACTCAATGAGGGAGAAGTTATTACTTGTTTGTTTCATAGATGAGTGAACAGAAGTAGAGAAAGAGTAAACAAACAGATGGGAATCTACACTATGAACTTGGCCATTAGAGTTCTCAGTTGCCTACTTTTGATCACCAAGTATATTGTATCTCAGTATTTTTTAGCCATAAGTTTTGGTTCCTTTACTTACATGGGATTTCTAGGTACTGATCCATAACAGTGGATTAGTAATAACTACCTCCTAGGTCTGTTGTGAAAATAAGATATTTTACACAGGGTTTGGCATATATATTCCTATATTTTACCTCTTATACTTTGATTTGATATTGGCTCAAAGTCAGTCTAGACTTAGAATTCTTAGAGTCTTCATCAGGCAGAGCTTTCTCACTTAACCCTTTAGAGAGCATTTCATTGGTATCATGTGAGCACACACACCATCTCTCAATATCCTCACTGACATCAAAGCTATCTGTAGCTCCAACGTTCTCTGCCATAGTATGTTTACATATTTCCTTATGAAAGTTTAGTTCCTTACATGTCATCACTGTGCTTTACCCCAATGATTTTTTTTCCAGTGCTAAAGTCAGTGCAGAGCTCTGTCAAGATGGCGTAGCTCGCTTCATTAAGACTCACAAGGTGGTGAGAAGAGTGCTGAGCCCCCTTCTGGTAATTGGAACTGTGTTCATTTCACTTCCTAGTTGTCTCTTTAATTTATAACTGACTGCATATATTGAATTCATTTTGTTGCTTTCCAATGCAAAAAGGTGGGTACCACCCTTCACTTAGGTTCTGCAGAACTTTGATGGTGGGGGTAGAAAGAAACAGTAAATACCCTCTTTCCCAGGGCCATTTGAGGCCATATTACACAGTGATTCTCAACCATAGCAGCACAGTAGAATCAACCAGAAGTTATAAAACACCTTGCTGTTTATAGCCCCAGTCTGAATCTCTGGGAGTTGGATGATAGGGTCAAGTTTTGTTTTTCTTTCTCTCTCTCTCTCTTTCCCTTCCTCTTTCCCTTCTTCCCTCCCTCATTCTCTTTTAGAATTTTTGTGATTCTGCTGTACAGTAGAGTTTGGGAATTGCTGCTCTGATTCCTTTGGGCCTGTCAAATTTCAAATTTAGTATGACGTCGACATGCTACAGGAAGGTATTAACACTGATAAGTAATAGGTGGAGAAAAATCAATTTGCAAATGTCCTGCAGAACATTGCTCAGTAACCCCCTGCTAAGGACTAAGGGATTGGAAATGAGGTCTAGTTGCCTGCTAGTTGGAGGGCAATCTGGCAGCTGTACAAACCTTCATTTTAGATAAGGTCATTTAGAGTGCAAGTGAATTAGCAGTAATCTTGGAAAAAAATAATCTTTTATTCCAACACATCATTTTCTGATCTTCTTGACACTTGCTCACTTCATATTATTTCAGCTGCTTTCACCTTATTTCTTGTTTGCTGGAGCTTATTCAATGCCTCTTTTCTTTAATTGGGGAATAGAAACCTGCTCACAGTATTAACCCTGGATCATCTTTTAATTTCTAATCCCTTACTGGAGCTGTCCTTCCCATATCATCTGCCAATCAAAGCCCACTAGACTTCCTAAGTCTTGAGAAGATATCACATAGGCCCAATGTCATTCCAAGTCACATTACTTGCCTCTCCTACTCAGCAGTCAACACTGTCGTCTGGGAGGTTGGTGTCAGATTTCCTTGGCTAATCTCTACCTTTATTTCTCCCTACTCCTTACCTTGTACCTCATGCTTGAATGGCAGAACAGTTCACCTCACTTGGCCTTTTCAAAACCCTGTCCTTTATGCAATGGCTTTGCCTGGAAGACTCAAAGAGAGTCACTCAAGCATCACTACCTCTTTCTGACAGTCTTAGAACACTACCCCGTTCTCTAAGTTTATAAAAGACACTGGACAAATTTTGACAATTGTGTTCACTACATTGTTTTATGCTAATTCCTCATCGACCTGACTTCCTTCTCCTAGTGAGTTATCTCCAGGATCATGTCTCATTCATTTTGCTCCCAAAGTGCCCAAAGGTAGGTACTCAAGAAACTTGAGTTAATTACTGAAAGTATGAATTTTTGAAATGGCATCTATCCATTATTTCCCATTTCAGTTTCCTGGGAAGCCATTTTTCTTGACCCTTACTGGGAAGAAGATTTTTGATGTTCTTGTGAAATAGATTTGTCTTTGTCTTATTAATAACAATATCATAGTATAATATTTATTTCTTTGTTTGAGTATAAATAGGCTTTTTGAAGACAAAGAACATATCTATCCTGATAGTGACATTTCTACATTTCACCCAGTATCTGGTACAGAGAACATATGCAATAAATGTATCAAATTACAAACCATAGCATATAGTAATGGAGGCCAAGAAAGTTGCCACATTTCTCTCAGGAAACCAGGACCCATTATTTCTAATCATAGAGTCATGAAAGTCCCCAAGATAATTAAACTTAAATTTTAAAATAATTTTAGCATATTTATCTATTTATCTATCCATCTATCTTGTGGGTGTGCGCATGTTTGGGAGCTGACCCATGGGAGTTTCTTTTCTCTTTCTACCATGTGGCCCCTGGAATTGAGTTTAGATTGCCAGGCTCAGCAGCAATCTTCCCTAATCACTGAACCCCACCTCACTTGTCCCAAGTCTTAATGTAAACAATTAACCTCTTTTCCACTAGACTAGCACCCTTGGCTTAGAACACAGAGATCATGTGGCATAAATAATCTCTTTTAGAGGACCGGAGAGGCACTTTGTTGGCAAAGTGCTTGCTGTACAAGCATGAGTTTGGAATGTCTAACAACCCCTCTAAAAAACTGGGTGTGGGGGATAACACATATCTGCAGTACTGGTGCAGACATAGAGACAGGCATATCCTTGGAGCTTGCTGACCAGCCAGCCTAACCATATTGGTGAGCTCCAGTATATTTAGAGACACTGTCTAAAAAGTAAGATGGAGCACAACTGGAGGAAACAAGACACAGATCTCTGACCTCCACATGTGCATGTACATGTATATATATATACACTCCACATATATACACATATGTTTAAGATCCCTTGGGTATATGGAACATCCTTCCTTCCTGGGGAATATGAATTGCTTGGCCATCATGCTAGAGGGCTGGAGTTTAGAAAGCAAAGAATCCTAACAAGGCTGCTATCATCTCTTCGATTAACTTTATCCAGTGTCACAGGGAAAGTTGTAGTCTTGTTTCCCAGAAAATAGACTACATGAAAGGATGTCCACAGAAAACCATTAATATATGAAATTAAAGATCACTTAGTGGACCATTTCCTACTCCGGCCCCTGCCAGAATTGGCAAAAGAAAAAAAAGGTTATTAGAGTTATCAAATTGTGTTTTGTGGTCCCCATGCTACCCATCTGCAAAGCCTTAGAGATGGAAAAGATACAAAAGAAGCCCTGGAGTTCATCTTCTTTAATATGGGGAAAGGGCTGTGTGTTGAAGACTCATGGGGATTGATGGGGCCTTTGGATATTTTCATTGGAGCTACTTTTCTTTCTGTCTCTGATACAAGAGAATAAATTGTACACCAGGGTTATTACCTTTTCATGCTCTGCCTGGGTTAATAGTTGTTCATTATTATTCTGAACTACTGAGATAGAAGGAAGGAAAGCAGATCATCTGCCACATATCATTCCTAGTTCTTTTATTTCTTCCAACTTCTAAGGCTACTCACTGTTTTATTTTCTCTGTTTCCCAGTAACATTGACCAAAATGAGTTAAACCATATTTATTGTACATAGAGAGGAAAGACATGACCTTTCCCCCTAAAGACCCTACTCAGAAGCACTGACCTATGCAAAGAACAGAAGGGCAATGAAGCCACTGAAATTGAGAGAGATAAAAAGGCAGACCATGACTCATAGATTTGGAAAGAGGAGCCTAAATATTTGGTTGTAGAGTTTTCTGTATTGTCTGAGTCAGCCGAGTCTATCATTACTCCTATCTAAAGTTGGAAATTATATTTTCTAGATTTTTCTTTCCTTCTCTTCTGGCTAGAGTTTGCCATTTGGATTCATTCCTGTGAATTCTCTAATTTGTGAGATATTATAGAGTTTGGGCATAGAAGCTTTGTGACATGTAGCAAGTTTCTCTCTATGAGCTTCTACTTTGGTGCCTGAAATGATGGCTTCTTGGATCCCTCATGCCTCCTGCTTTTCTGTCTATCTCAGTGCATCTAGTGAAGTTCACAAACCTATCTTTTGGCTATAGCCCCTTCCACATCCTCATTCTCCAACTCTTCTATAGTCACATAAATTCTGATTTTGATGCTAAATTTCTTAATTGTGTAAGTGTATATAGTGTGCATAAGGATTCTGAGAGGAAAATGGTACACATAACCTTTCTATGAACAATAGTATGTGTGTGTTGTATGTACATTTATGTATACATATGTGGGTGCAAGCATTTGCAAAGGCCAGAGGAGGACATTGGGTATTCTGCTACATTACTCTATCTTACACCCTTTTGAGAGATTAAGTTCTAGACGTGGGTTGGCAACAAGCATGTTTGCATGTAAGTGCAAATGTGTGCTGATGTGTGTGAAAGCACTAAGTTGATACTGGGCATCTTCCTTGATTGCATTCCACTTTTATTGAGATATTGAGGCAGGTGGTCTTTTGATGAATCTAGAGCTTGCCAATTCTGGCTAATCTAGCTAGACAGTTTGCCCATTTCAGCCATCTCTACTGAAATGCTGGGATTACAGGCAAGAACCATTCCTCCCAGCTTTTATATGGGTTCTGGGGATCCAAACACCTGTCTACATGTTTGCACCAAGACATCTCTTCAGTATCTTTAATTTCTTATATTTTCAATGAATGAAATGCCTCCATTTTACTGACTAAACATAGGCTGGCACTGGAGTTTTCTTTGTTATAGTTTGATTTCTAGTAGAATACAAGGATATTGAAATACTCTATAATTGTGTGTGTGTGAGTACTGCCCTTCCCAATTTTGTCCTCTCCTGTTCAGTTTGAAGTGCCATCCATTGGGTTCCTGAAGAAGCAAACCATGAGATAAACTCTAGTTGGCAGGATGTTTATTAAAAAGTGACTGTGGGGGCCTAGTAAGATTGCTCAGTGGATAAAAATGCTTTTGGTGCAATACTGTTAGCCTGAGTTTGATCCCCAGATCCCATGGTGGAAGGAGAGAACCAACTTCTGAAAGTTGTCCTCTGACTTCCATATGCTTGCCTTAGCACCTGATTGCACATATTCACAATCCCCCATCTCTCTGTCTTTCTCTGTCTCTCTTTCCTGCCCCCTCATACACACACACACACATACACACACACACACATAATAATAATAATAATAATAATAATAATAATAATAATAATAATAATAACTTTTTAAAGAGTGAAATCAACATGTGTGGGATGAAAGGAAAAGATGCAGAAGTAGGTAAAAGAGAGGTCAATTGCTAAGCAGTTCAGCTATGGATAATTGTATGTGGAGAACCCAGAGGATATAGGACCTTCAAGGATATGCTAATTTGAACAAATATAGCCAGGGCTTAGTATTCTGGCACTTATCAGTTAGTGGATATTGATCACTGCAGAAAGTATTGTTAACTCAGGCAAAGAGTTTGCAGGACATTCCCTTTATGTGAAGTATGACTTTAAAGAGCTTGTCAACCGAAGATGGTATGACAACACACTTGCCAACTGGGGCGATGGACAGTTCCTTGAAGGAGGATCTTGACAACATGTCATAGAATTCACCCTAAGAATGAAGCAGAGTTGTATTCTCACTCAGTGTTAGACCTGGAGTTGGGAGTGAAGAAAGGATAATGGGATTTGTGATAGAGGGAAAGGTAGACAAAGGTTTTCATAAACAAATAGTCCTGTCTAACGCATGAGGTAAAAGAAATGTGTTTACTTTCTAGAAACAGACAGTACTTAGGAACATGTTATGATTCTAGATGTTAGCATATTTGTGCTCAACTTGTTTTGGGGGACAGTGAAGAAAGAAAGAATTATGGTTTTTCTACAGACCATGCAGACCATCAGCACCGAGTTTGTCAATGTACTTTATATTTCCAAATTGTCTTTTCACTTCATAGGCTACTACCCTTGGTGAAGCCTTCCAAGATCAATGTTTCTTCATCTGCCTGTCTCTAACTTTGCACTTCACGAAGACAGACAAACAAAACTGGAATATAACATGTCAAACACTTCCCAGCTCTTCCTGGGCTTCCATGCCCCACAGAAAAGCTTTCTGTCAGTGTCTAGTGACAATTGCCCACACTTTTACTTAAGGATTTTTTTCCCTGATGCAGTACAAGAGGTCTGACTCCCCTGCCCATTCTAAGCCTTCTGTACTTTGTCTCATCATTTCCTTAATAGAAAGAACATGGGTTTTGGAGTCTGACAACTGTGCACTGGCATCCCAGGGGTCTCACTTTGGACAGCTTCCTAACCTCTCTAAGTCTCACTTTACTTATTTGTGAAAACAAGAAGGGATGCTACAAATATGAAATAAAACAGGATAGGTCAATGGCCATTTTTCTTCTCTTACCTGGAGTTTAAAAAACTAGCTTTGAACTTGAGCTGAGTGAAGAGGGGCTCTCCTTTTTTTCAAGAGTTATTGCTTCGCTGCTTTTATCTTGTTATTTTCCTTCTCTGGGTGGCTATTGCCAGAGCTCAGATCTTTTTCCCCACTGGGGCTCATATTACCACTTCTCTGACATTAATCCTAGCTGCATCACTGAGCTGGCTTGATTCTCTGGTCCAGTCTTGCTAACAGGATTACTTTAGGCATTTCCTAATCTTGATGTGTGATCAGTACTTCTAGACACAAGCTGTGATAACCCTTGAAATGAGACAGGAACTACACAAGTAGCAAGCACTTCATGTCTTGTGGCAGGAGAGAGAACATGTTTGTATTCCATGGCCGGCTAGGACATGATGCTTCTAATTGGCCCTCCTGAGTGTTCTTGCAAGCTAATGTTCTCCAGAGTACTGCAGAATTACAGTCTAATTTAATTTCCCCTCTGATCGGTTTACAGATCTTTATAAATGCAGTCTGGACAGATCAATGTTAGTAGCCGCTGGTGTTTTGAAGCTAGACGACTGAGGAAAACAAACTGGAGCTTTACTTTGCAACATAGTTTAGATTTTCTGAGCGTCTTTCAGAGGCTGCTGAAACTGTAAAAGAACCATGCTTCTTTGCTGTTTGTATTAGTCAGGGGTCTCCAGAGAGACAGAAGCAATAGGTGATTGATTGGTTGCCTATAAGGAATTATCACACGTGATTATGGAAACTGAGATCTCTCATGACCTATAGTCAGAAAGAAAGAAAGAAATCTAAGCAGCCAATAGAATAAATTACAGTGCAAAAGATGTTGGTCTGGAGACCCAAGGAGAGTTTCCCCTCCTCCCCCAGTCTGTGTCCAGTAGCTGGAAAAGTCCCATGTCCCAGCTCAATAGTAAGGGAGGAGGGGTACTCTGCTACTCCAACTTTCTGTTCTCTTCAGGTCCATGACTGATTGACTGCTGCTACCCACACTGGAAGAATAAATTGTTTAGCATATCTACTGATTGGGACAGTAATCTCATCCAGAAATTCTCCTCAGACATTCCCAGAATTGTATTTAAAGAAATGTCTAGACACTTTGTTGCCCAAATTTAATTGATGTAAAATTAACTATTACAGTTTCACATAAATCTCAGTACAGGCACTCCTTTAGGGGAACTTGGGTCCCATAAGAGAAAGCATTTCCCTTAAGTTGGAGGCAGTTAAAAATAAGCCTGAGCTACAGAGTTTTTTTAATCCTATATTTTGAGAATTTCATGCACATATACAATTTATTTTGATCATATCCACCTCCAATATCCTTTCCAACCACTCCCAGATCCCCCCAACATGTTCCCCACACCCAATTTCAAGTTCTCTCTCTCTCCCAATTTCAAGCCCCCCCCTCAACACCCTGAGTCCAATTAGGGCTGCCCATAAGTGCATGGGTGTAGGGCCATTCACTGTAGCATTGCAATCCACCAGAGGCCACATTGTTGATGAAAACTGGCTCTCCTTCCTCCACTAACCACCAACTGCCAATAGCTCCTCACCCCTAGCTGAGAAACCTGTTTTAAATGTTCTTTTCTAATTAGAGTTGAGCCAGCAACATCACTTATGTTAGCAGTGATGACTAATGCCTGCCAATACACAGGCAGCTTCGACTCCCCATCAGTCAATGCTGTTTTTTTTTTGCTTGTCTACTGTGGTGACTTCATATTGGGAGTGATTAGAGGTCAATTTCTTCTCTTCAGAAATATAATCATCAGTGTTTACTTAGAGATCATCTCTGTTAGAGTCAGTTGGAATTGGGAAACTTGATAGATTATGCTGCTACCCCCATTCTTCATCCTTTCTACATCCATATGCTTTGTTCTGCATCTTTGCTGTTCTTCCAATTAAAACATCAGGGGCTATTCTTCACCCTTTGAACCTCAGCTTAGCAGTATGGCTTACTTTGGCCAGAGTAAAGATTTGCCAGTGTACTAGTGCTGAGCTCAGGAAGGATTTATGTTTCTTCTAGCTCTCTTGCATTTCACTGACAGAGGTATATATCCAAGACATTGGTCCCAGGAAGTAGAATGGAGGTATATGGATCATGACTTCCCCTTTACAGTGTTTACCCTAGTGTACCACAGTGCAGACTCCAGATGACCTGCAGGCATACCAGCCAAAATGCATGTTTGTGAACAAGCACAGCTATAATGGTTAATCTTGTCAACTTGATTGTATCTGGGATCAGTTAGGAGGCATGTCTTTGGATGGGGCTGTGAGAGTATTTTCTGCAAAGATTAATTGAGGGGAAAATTCCCTCCTCCAGAATGGACAGTACATTCCAGTGGTAGCCTAGACATAAAGTAGTCTGAGGGAAAAGTAGGACTGCCTTTCATCTGATTGCCCTCTCACCTCCTAGGATATACATCTACTATCAGCTCTGTTGCTGCAAATGTTGTTGCCATCTTTTGCTAACATTAGAACCTGACTTCTTTGGCCTTCGTGTGGACTGAAGAGTAGTGGATTTCCAAGAACCCTCTAGGCCTTCAGCACCAGATTGGGATTGCTGAGACATCTAGCCATGTCTACAATCTACTCAGATTCTCAGCCTCTCCAGCATGCACACAGCCATTGTTGGACTACTCAGCCCATATAATGTAAGTCAATTTAATAAATCCCCTTTGTGTTATAATATATTTATTCTACCAATTCTGTTCACCAAAAGAACCACAACTAATACAGATTATGGTACCATAAGTGTGGTCATTGCTCTGATCAACCTGATCATGTGGTTCTTAGGCCTTTAGAATTGATTTGCATAAAGAATATGGGAGAGTTTAGAGTTTCATGTTAGAAAAGTGTTAGTATGCTGGGAGTAGAGCTTAATGAGATATTCTGGAGAACTTTTTAAGACTGGAATGCTGAGAGAACTATGGATGGCAAAGGACTGGCTTATAAGGTTTCAAAGGGGAACAGAAAATAGTCTAGAAGCCATTCTTGCTGAGTTCTGGCAAAGAATCTGGCTGCATCTACCCATGTCCTGAGAATTTTCATGAAGCTGAATTAAAAACAATGAACTAATTTCTTTGATGTATGAAATTTCAAGACAGCATAGCATTCAGCCTATGGTATGGCTACTGCTTAATGCTCTTATTCAGATCTACAGCAATAAAGAAAAGGTTATTCAAAATGTAAAGTTCAGGGATAGAATATGTGGGAGCAAGTATAAAACTGTGTACCAGGAGAGTACAGATGACAAAGCATCTATAATTCTTAAAGAGAAAGCTTCTTGTATTCACTAGGACAATAATAAAGGCACTATGAAGGCAAGGTCACTTGTAAAAATACAAATTTATTTGCAAAGAGAAAACTTAAACTGAAAACACCACTTAAAAACAACTGCCGAGGACAGTTATTTTCCAGATTCAGTCACCAAGACATACAGAAGCTGCTACAGCCAGGCTGCATCTTGAGTTGACGCCAGAACTTGACAGCAGCATCCACGTGGTTCTTGTTTTGCAGTCATGGAATTGAGGGGCTCCTACAGTCTTGTTCCATACTTTCAGAGAACCTCTTGGTCTAGTCAATGTGTACTAGAGTCTGAGTCTCTGTAAGGTGACCTTGACATGCTACCTAATGAAGATGATAAGATGATGCTTAAATTGCAACAGACACCTGAGGATATTGGAAAGGCCAGAACTATAGAAGGTCTGTTTAGGAACACTGCAGGCACAGAGTAGAGCCAGCCTAAGATAGAGGCTATGTGTGCTGTAGGTAGCAGACTTGGAAGAGTGGAATGACTCAAGACCTTTGGAACCTGAATGATTTCTATCTTCATTTCCAGATGCCCAACATGAAGCTATAGGATTTACATTTGCCTGGCTGAATTTTAGTCTCGTTTTGGTCTGATCATTACTAGCCATGGCCCCTTTCTTTCCTTTTGGAATAGAAATTTTCATTCTGTGCCATTGTATATTGGAACCAAGTAACTTGGTTTTTATTTTATTTTGTAGGAGCTCACCATTAAGGAATTGTCTTGAGTCTCAGATGAGAATTGCACTTCAGACTTACAGTGTTGGAATTATTAAATACTATGGAGATTTTTGAATTGCATGCATTCTGTGTTGTAAGATGGCCATGAGCCTCTGGGGAGAAGGAGTGCAAGGTTATGGCTTAAAATTGATCTGTTTGGGTGTCAAGTTTATAAATGGTTGTCTTGTGATGATAGTATTGATTGATAACTTGGCAAGATCTAGGATCACCTTGGAGACAAATCTCTCTGTATATCTTGTTCAAGATTGGGCCAATTGAAATGGGTCACACTGGTTGTGGGGGTACCACTCCATGGTCTTGGGTCCTGTACATCATGAAACTTGAGAAAATCAGCTGAGCAGCAGCAGCATTCATCATGCTTTTCTTCCTGGGGTAGATACAATGTAACTAGTTGCTTCAAGCTACTGCATCCAGGAGTTCCCCACTATTATTTCCCTACCCTTCAACTGCGAACCAAAATCAAACCTTCCTTCAAGTCCCTTCTTGTTAAGAAACTTTGTCACAGCATCCTTCATCTTTATGTATTGGGTATGTTTGGATTCCTAAATGATTTAGGTTCCTAAGAACTCATGAATGGATGATAAAAAGAGACTTCATAGTTAGCATCTCTAAATTATGCTAATAATTCTGTTGCTGTGGGGTTGGGAAAAGGATGTGGCTAAGGGATTGTGAAATGTGACACTTGAAGAAAATATTGTAATCTGCACACATTTTGCTCCAAATTTACTTTTGGTTCACACAATAGGTTCAGTATGACACTATCAATGTACTTTATTAAGTTAATGCAAGTCAGCCTAGAGTCTCTTTTCCGCACTCTTCTGCAACACCTCAGCAATTCTCGAAGGGGATTCAGTTTCTATTCTAATTCCAACAGCACTGATGTTCTCCAACCTCAAACAGGTGCATTTGGAAGATAAGTCCTGTAGTAGTTCCTGTTTGTCTTCCTTGCTTCAGTGCTGCCCCTCAATAAAAATGGAAAGCTTCCTCTGTTTTTATTAACAAAAAGCCTATTTTCTTTACCTTCTCCTCTGCATTAGAAAACAGCATACCCAAGTGAGGCAGTGGGAGGTACAATACAGTTCTAGGCCAGCCAGTCACTGGAAACATTGAAAAGAAATCAACAAAATGCAGCTTCCCAAATAATCTGCAACAAAACATTTGTTTTCTTAGCTGCAAATCTGAGTTAATTTCTTGTGAAATACTGTAGCAGTGATTTCCAATAAGCTAATAACCACACACTCACTTTTTGTTTCTCTTGAAGATGATATTGGTGGGGCTCTCATGACTTTGTAATTGCAATAAATGTGCCTCACTGCAAATGAAAAGATGCATTATGATATGTGAACTAAGAATAATGAACAGAAAAATGTTCACATCATTGAGAAATTTACATTCTTCCTTGCCAGAATAGTTGCTTTCAGTTTCTTATATCATCTATGGTAAAGGTGAAACTCAGTCAGGATGGTTTTGTTTGCCCAGTACCATACGGCATTCAGTGTGCATTTTTAACAATTTTGCTTAATCCTCATGATGCTCAAAAGCTTTTCGCACCTTTCACTCATGAGATAACTGGTACTCCAATGGACAAGATGCTCTTGGTTAGCGTTGGTGCTGAGATTTGAAATTTATGTCTGTATCTTGGGTTCAAAACATCACAGTTTGCATTAAGTGATCCTGAGCGCAGTAATTAAGGTCTAGATCTCTCTGTTGTGTTTGTGTTTGTAAGTATTTATTTATGTTTCTGAAGTATGTACAAGATACTTTCTTATCTTTATTGATTCAACATATGTTTAGGGACTTACTAAGTGGACTATTGCTGTCATTATGGTATTTTTACTGTAACCCTTAGTTGCCCCCACTGTTTAATTGAACAGATGACTTTGGGGGAAGAGGATAGTTATGCAAGCTTTTTAAGTCTGGCTTCTTAAGCAAATTTATGAGCTAATAATGCTCCTTTACTGTCTTCATCTACAAACAAAGGATAATATAATGTATTAGTTTCTCTGGGCTTCCATAACAAAGTACTACAAACTGAGCAGTTGAAAAACAGAAACTTGCTGTCTCACAATTCTGGAGGCCAAAAATCAAAAAATAAAGTGTTGACATAACCATGTGTGCTGTAATGGTGCTATGTATAGGTCTGTTCCAGCTATTCCTAAGTTCTGGTAGTTTCTTGGCTTGTGGCATCACAACTTCAATATTTACGTGATATTCTGCCTGCCTGTGGCTTGCAGAGTGTTCTTTTTTATAAGGACAAAAGTCATACTATATTAGGAGACCATCTTGCTTCAGTATGACTCATCTTAAAAACTGTATCTCCAAATAAGGTCACATTTTGAGCTACTGGGTACAAGATATCAACTTATGAATTTGGAGGGGGTGACTCAGTTTAACCCATAACAGACTCCATATCGTTAGGCTACTGTGAAGATTCAATAAAATGATGTCTGAAAATCTACTTTTAAAATTTGACTTTTGGAAAACTAGATCTGTAAACAATCATTTTTTCGGTTAGCCTACAAAGCAATGGGTTTCATCCTAGCATTTTCACTATACCTCAGATCTTGTGGGAATACTACAGAATGACATACTTTGACAATGCCTCTCTTATTATAATTAAAAATTTGAATTCTGTTGACTGGAAATACCATAAAATACTAAAATTTTGGTAATTTTGAGAAAAATAAGCTCTCCTCAATCTTAACGGTCCATACTTTCTGCTGCTCCATGTCAGTACAAATAAGCAAAGGATGCCGAGGGGCAGCTTTGCCCAGGACATGGCTATGGGAAGCACCAGACATCTTAGAGGCTGCATTCCTTTCACTGATCATTACCTTGAAGGAGACATGACACAAAATCCACTTCAGACTTGGTGAATTGATTTCTACTTGGCTCCCATTGTATATGACAGTGAGTGAATTCACTAACCACTAAAAGTCATTCTAGACCAGTGGCTCTCAACCTTCCTAATGCTGTGACCCTTTAATACAATTCCTCATGTTATGGTGACCTCCAACCATACAACTATTTTTGTTGTTACTTCATAACTGTAATTTTGCTACTTTTATGAATTGTAAAGTCAATATCTGTGTTTTTCAATGGTTTTAGGTGACCCCTGTGAAAGCGTCATTCAACCACCAAAGGGGTTGTGAGCCACAGGTTGAGCACCACTGTTCTAGGAAGTCAGAGGATTAGAAAGAAGCTCTAACAATACATATTAACCCAATAACTTTATTCATTTCCTCAGTCATACTACCCTGGTCATTTGAGAATCAGTTTTGGTTTTAAGGCAGTGTAGAGAAGGTGATTTTACAACCTTGTTTATTATCAGAAAATATTGAATCTAATCTAAATTGCCCAGCTTCAGTTTCAAACCTATTTTGCTTATTTTTTTCCTGGTTTACAAACAAAATCAATGGTCACTGTAAATTGAATCAGTCCTCCATGAAGATGAGTAGGTTCATTGCACTTTGGGGCCTCCTCGTTGCACTGTTAAGTGTCTACTCCATTAAAGTCAATGAGACTGTCTGACTGTACATCTTCATTCCCAGACCACAAATTTCCCCTCCTTTTTAGTACCATTTCTCCACCTGCTCATGGGTAATCTCCATTTCTAAATTCCACCATCACTATCTAAACACTGAGTTTGAACCAGGTGTGGTGTGCTCAGGAGACTAAGGCAGGGGCATTACTAGGAGTTTTACACTAGCCTGGGCTACGTAGTGAGTAGCAGGCCAAACAGTTGGGGCTGTATAACATGATCCTGTCTCAAAAAATGATGAAGAAAAACAATAAACCCATTATCACTACCGCCACCAACTCCAAGAACAATAACTGCCCCCAACAAGAAGTTGGCTAACCTGTATTAGCACACTACTTCCCCAAATCCTAAGCAGTGTTTCCTTCTTTGTAGCGGCTGCCTGCCCTCTGTGTTTACACTGATCTCCAGACATTGTCCATTCTTCCTTCTGTTTCCCTTTCTCTCATTTCCCTATCATTTTTATACTCAGTGCTAAAGTCTTGAGTAGTTTCTACACTAAAGCAACTATTCCTAGATCTCTCCAGACTTCCCACCTGCCTACTGTTCATCCTGTAGTTAGGTACAAAGGGGGAAAATATCTCTTTACCATCCTGGTCCCTATTGTTGTGGACTTGCTATGATTCTGAATTGCTACCTACAAGTAAAATTTCCCAGGTCAAAAGTACCCACCCCAACCTCTCCATACGAGTAAAAGAAACCCACCTAGTCTTTTAGTTCAATCATTAAGCAAATATTTCTTGATCATCTCCAACATTCCAGGCTCTGTGCTGAAGAGTGCGGAGGAGAGTGATAAAGAAGGCACTGTTCTAGTTTCCTTGTCCATGTGACTCATTTGTCCTCCTATTTGAGACTATGTAAATGCCATTGCTCACAAAAGAACTGACCTTCTTCCTTCTGAGAGACTGTGCCACTCATCCCTAAAAATTCCTTTCTTTCTTGAAGGTTTCTTCAACTAACTGCATGACTCTTGCCACAGAAACACAATACTCTTAAAATGTCTGTATAGCAGCCCTCAGGGATATGTACATATGTGTGTATGCATTGTAAATAAATCTGTTTTCAGCTGTGTGTTTGATTTCCTCAAATATAAATCCAACTGTTAGAATGGAATCTATTTGCTTAATATGTCCTATTAATATTGTGCCCTTTACCTTTTGGAGATTGAATTTTCTAGTCAGGAGATGCAAAACACATTAGCAGCTTCAATAGAGGAAACTAAATAGGATGGCTTGCTAATAAGGTATTGGAGATTCAGAAAAATAAAATACAGACAAGACAAACCAAAGGTTGGAACTGAGAGAATATACTGCTGCCCCTAGGTTGGCAGGAGATGGGGCACAGGAAAGAACCTGGGATGTTTAACAGAGATGAGGAGGAGGAGGATGGGGTTGGAGAGGATGGGGATGAGGAGAATAATATCAGCAGGTGAGGATATCCATGTAGGAACAAATGCCACCTCTAAAAGGAAAAATACTTTGATGAGGTGATGCTGAAAGAAAAAGTGAGCCAATGGTGATAAGATGCCATTTTTTCTCAGTGTCTGTGCTACTGGTGTTATATTTAGGAAGTGATTGCCTATGCCAATGCGTTCAAGACTACTTCCTACTTTCTCTTCTATCCTGAGTGAGGTAACTCAGACTCAGAAAGACAAACATGGTATGTACTCACTCATAGGAGGATACTAGATGTGGAACAAAGAAGACTAGACTGCTACTCACAACTCCAGGGAGGCTACCTAGAAAACAAGACCTTAAGAAAGACACAGGGATTGCCCAATGACAGAGAAATGGATGAGATCTACATGAACAACCTGGACATGAGGGGGCCGGTAATGAAGGGCAAGGTTTGAGGGAAAGAGAGCTTAGGGGAGCGGGAGATACCAGCTGGATCAAGAACAGAGAGGGTGAACAAGAAATAAGAGACCATGATAAATGAAGACCACATGAGAATAGGGAGAAGCAAAGTGCTAGAGAGGCCCACAGAAATCCACAAAGATACCCCCACAATAGACTGCTGGCAATGGTCGAGAGACAGCCCAAACTGACCTACTCTGGTGATAGGATGACCAAACACCCTAATTGTCAAGCTAGAAACCTCATCCAATGACTGAGGGAACCGGATGCAGAGATCCACGGCCAGGCCCCAGGTAGAGCTCCAGGAGTCCAATTGGTGAGAAAGAGGAGGGTTTGTATGAGTGAGAATTGTTGAGACCAAGATTGGAAAAAGCACAGGATCAAATAACCAAACGAATGGAAACACTTGAACTATGAACCAATGGCTGAGGGGCCCCCAACTGGATCAGGCCCTCTGGATAAGTGAGACAGTTGATTAGCTTGATCTGTTTGGGAGGCATCCAGGCAGTGGGACCGGGTCCTGGGCTCAGTGCATGAGTTAGCTGTTTGAAATCTGGGGCTTATGCAGGGTCGCTTGGTTCGGCCTGGGAGAAGGGGACTGGACCTGCCTGGACTGAGACTACCAGGTTGAACTCAATCCCCAGGGGAGTCTTTGCTGTGGAGGAGATGGGAATGGGGGGTAGGCTGGGGGAAAGGCGGGAGGGGGCGGCAGGAGCGGGGAGGACAAGGGAATCCGTGGCTGATACATAAAATCAAATTATAAAATAAAAAAATACAAAAAAAGATGCCATTTTTCTCATCTGTTCTCACACTCTCATCTATGTCCACTAGTAGTGTGGAATGTAGTGGGCCAAGTCTTACCCATTGCCATCTCAGAGTAATAGAATGTCTGCAGAGCAGGGAGAGAACTGCTCTCTAAACATGAAGGTCTCTTGACTATGTAGTTGGCCATGGGAATCTAAAGTTTTCAGCCTCTTCCCTTTAAGCTCACATGTCACCTTTGACTTGAAACCATTTTCTGTATATTTTATTCCTGCAAATAAATCCATTACGTTATCCAAGAATGGGAGTGGTGTACAAAAGAAGCACAAAATTCTGAGTCATTAATGGGGTATTCAGGAGCTCTCTTAAGCAGAAACAATGTGTGTGTATGATGGGGGCAAATATACCACAAAGCATAACCTTAGGTGGTACACTGCCCTGTGTTACATTGTACAGACAGCTCCATCCTAAGTGAAGTTAGAAGTGTCTGGTGTCACCATGCAGCAGTGAGTCTGGGACTGCACATCTTAAATTCAACAACAAAGAGAAAATGTGCCGTTTTCTGCTGAGCCCAAAGTGGCTGCTCGAGACTCTGAGACTTAATTTGTTGGAAGGCCGTTTCATTTCTGTGCTGTGTAAAGGAGAGGTGATGATTGTTTATTCTCTGTAATTTCTTCCATTCCTGGTTATGCTCTGCTTGGAAGATTGCTGCTTTCAATTACATTGGTAGGAGGTTTTCAGATTACTTTTTGAAAGATGTTTTTCTTGGTACAAACGGAGTATATGTTCATTGTAGATAATTTACAAAACAGTCATGTGAAAAGAACAAAAATTACCCATAATTCCACTTTCTGTAATAACCATTGTTAATATTGTTAATGTACAATATATACCACTCTCTATGTATATGTACCCATATCTATGCATATATATATACATATACATATATATATATACACTCTTACATTTTAAAATACATGCTTAAAACTAGTATATGTATATCATACAAAGGGTATAATTATTGTTACCTGTTTTGTAATCTTCCGTTTAGCAAGTTTGCTTCTGTGCCAACATTTCTAATTTACTCTTTGTGGAAGGTGTTAATTCCATTCAGTTCTCTAGTTATACCTTGCTGGCTGCAAAGTACAAATGATCACACACATTGGTTATATGTATTCCTCACCTGTTCACAATGATTTGCTTCAATAATCACTTGCATATGTTGACTATTATCAGATATCATAGAGCTTCAAGACATGACTGAGAATTTTCAAAATCCCCAAACATAACAACTGAAACTGGTCTCTAATTATCTTCTATTGATCCGGATTCTACCCTCTTCTGGTTTGTGAGCATTTCTATGTTTAGTGCTAGTCTAGACCTAAGTAAACAGTGAATCAGCAGACAAGATCCAGTTTTGACAGAGTGCCTAATAAGCCTGCTTTCCTGTTTCCTGTTCATAATAGTTCTTTCTACACAAAGCTTTGCCCCTTGTATCTTAGCTATATAGAACAAACACTGAATTTAATCATGACGAAGAGAAAAGGAAACATGTCAAAGTAATTTCAATAGCATAACTTATTTGACCCAATATAACTAAATGTTTTACCATGTCATCAGAATCTTTGAAAACTGATATTCTTTTAACTTATGGTAGTTCTCAATTTGTGGGCTGGGTTTTCATTGGGCATGTTTTATCTGAATTTAAATTTCATATAATTTTCATTTGAAAAAGTTTTACTTCTACTCAAATTGTTCTACACATACTGAAAAGTTCTCCGATAGGTAATCAAATAACAAGTCATTTCTCTTTAGCATTTACATGCACATTGACAAAGTGGGCTTGCTGCTTTTAAAAGAATTGAATTGACTTTGAATAAAAGGCATATCAGTTTAAAAAATAAATCTGTCTAAGTTAAGTAAATTCACAAAATCTTGTGTCAACGCAGCATGATTAATCAGTTCAAAATTGAAAAACAAATCTTATTAAAATAAAAATGAGTTCTTCCAAAATTTCCAGTAGATTTTTTGCAGCCAACTTACATAATGATTTCAATTATAATGAAACCATTCTGCATATTGCTTTATATTAGAAAAGTGGTTAAAAACATTATTAGTGATGCACAATCTGAAAATATTTTAATTGTAATGATTTTTTTAAACAAAAGGAAAAGGTTATCTGGCCTCATGGTTCCAGAGAGAGAGTCTGGAATGGTGAAGAAGGCATGGGAGCAAGCAGCCAGAGCAAGAAGCTGAGAGACCTTATCTTCAACAACAAACATGAAGCAGAAAGGAGACTGGGGCAAGTTATGAACTCTCAAGTCCTGCCCCAAAAGTTATATGTCATCCAGCAAGGCTGTACTACCTCCCAAACTGTGCCACAGACTAGGGACCCAGTGTACAAATACTTGAGCCTATGTGGGATATTTCTCATTCAAAGAACCACATTCTACTCCCTGGCCCCTATAAACTGTGGCCATATCATAATGTAAGATGCATTTAGTCCAAGCTTAAAAGTTGTTAACTTTCTCAACACTGTTTCAAAGTTCAAAGTTTTTTTTTTCTTTTTGAGTTTCAGGGTAATGTCTTAAATGTGACCCTCCATAAAACAAAACAAAACACATATTCCCAACATACATAGCACAGAATATGCATCCCTACTCCAGAGGTGGGGAAGAGAGGCATAGTGAGGAATCAAGACTGAAAATCAATCCTCCAGCTCCATGTACAGAGCATGGGACTTTAATTTCAAGGGACTTAGATGGCTCAACCCCTCCAGCTCTGCTGCCTGCAACATAACTCTCCCTTTAGGCTTGTTTCACTTCATATATGCAGCTCTTTGTGGCAGATGTCTCACAGTTCCGATGTCTCCAACATTTCAGGGTCTTCACTGCAACCAAGGTTTCACTTTTTTAGTTTCACACAATGGCCTATGGGGGCCTTCATGTCAGGACTCCCATGCCACATGCTGTCTGGCCCCAGTGACAGGTGGTGGCTCTCTGAAACCACAGAAGAATCCATGACCCTTTTATTCTCGCACCTTTCATGTCTTTAAAGTCAGTAGCATGTGGCTGACACTGCCAAGTTCAACTACCAGTTTAGGATGAACCCTGGTCCCCTTGAACCACATCGGCAGCATCTTTTGTATGCAGTTGCTTTCTAGTGGCAGAAAACTCCTTAGGCTTTGTACTTTCCACAAGTTGAAAGCTTAGCTGAAAGACTTGACCTAAATACACCCTTCCTATTGCTTCAGTACAGATCAGGAACCCTCTCCTTAACTGTGCTTAATTGAAACCTCTTTTTTAGCATAAGCCTTAGCTGCAACATTAAGCTCCCTAGTGCTCTTTTTCTCTGCAAAGTGTATATTTTGAATTTCTGACTTACTAGTGCTCTTTTTCATTACAGATTTGCATAAATTTTATTGCTAATAACTATGACACAGATTTAATGTCATGCTGTCTTGAACTCTCTTCCACTACAGAAAGTAGTACATTAATTTTTAATTTACCCTTAGGTAAGTTCTTAGGACATTAGCAGAAGGCAGCTCAATTCTCTGCAAATATCACAGGTATGGCCTTTAGTTCCCTTTGAAATCTGGGTCCCCTCTGAAACCTCTTAATCGGGCCTACTCCAGTCTGCATTGCTCTCAGCACTACTGTCCTCAAGGGTGCTACTAGAACAGCCCTGTAAGCTCTACTTACAGCATTGAACTGTTTTTCTAGTCCAGTGTTCCAAAGGCTTCCACATTCTTCAAAAAGCAAACCAAACAAAAAAACAAACAAACATTTTTTAACAGAGCAGCCCACTCTCTAGTACCAATTTCTGTAATAGTTCTCCATGGCTGTGATAAAATACCATGATTAGAAGCAACTTACAGAAAGAATAGTTTATTTGGTCTTATAATTCTAGGAGGAGAATCCATAATTGTGAGGAAGACATGGCAGCAGGCAGGTAGAATAGGAAGCTGGGAGATCACATCTACAGGCAAAAACATGAAGCAGAGAACTAATTACAACAAATTCTCCACCTGTCTAGCATACAATATAGTTCCCCCCCCCCTTGTAGCTTCAAATTGAGTTCATTATTCAACATCATTATCCACTAGGGAAAAGTAAATCAAAATTACAATGAGATACAAGTTTACAACCATCATTATGGTTATATTAAAGATAGCAGTTATAGGAAGAACATGGAATAATTGGTGCTCTAACATACTGTTGTAAGGATGTAAAATGGTTTTGTTAGAGACTTTCACAATTTAGAAAATTAAAGATAGAATTACCAAATTACCCAGTAATTATGCTAGAATGAATATACATGAAAAATAGAAAAGTATCCATGAAAATTTGTATATAAATATTCACAGCAGTATTATTTATAATAGCCCTGTGATGGTTAGCTTAATTATCAATGACACAAACTAGAATCACCCGCAAATGTGACCAGGCAAAACAGTGCAGAGTTTCCTCCATCTTGTATTCTCGCTGAGGCCTTTTCAGGTTTTACTATCATTTGACCTCCTCCATGGAGAATCCTATGGAAAATTACCAAACTCTATTCTAGGAACCCAAGTTTAAGATGCTCCAGTTAGCTTAGCTTCTGCTTAACTGCTTGCTTCTACAAAATCCTCCCTACAACTGCAAATCAAGATGCCAGGACATGGTTTTACCTTCATGTGTTTTTTGCCTTCAAAAACTCCATGCACTGAACACTCTGGGCTATACTTAGGTCCTGAATATCTGAGTATAGTCCTTGTCGTCTGGAAGAAAGACTTTCAGTTGGCTATAGAGTGTGTCTGAGAGGTCATCTTTGGTGGGCTCCCCATAACAGAGTCTCATTGAGGGATTGTCTAGATAGGGTTGGCCTGTATGCATGTCTTTAAGTGATTTTCTTGATTACCTTAATTGATGCGGGGAGAGACTTACCCTGAAAGTAGGTGTCACCATTCCCTGGGTTTGGGTCCTGAATTATACAAGAATAGAGAAAGTAAGCTGAGCAGTAAACATGTATGCATTCACTTCTCTCTGCTTTTGACTTTGGATGTAATGTGACTAGCTGTCTTGAATTCCTGCCTTGACTTTCCTATTATGATAGACTATAACCAGGAATTGAGTTAAAATAAATCCCTTTCCCCAAAAGTTGCTTTTGGTCAAGGTGTTTTATCATAGCAATAGAAATGATACTAGGGCAAGTCTCAAGGTGGAAATTACAGAAATACCATCAACTGATAAAAGTAGATGGAAAATATAGTGTATCCTTACAATAGAGTATTCTTTATTAGTCAGTAATAGGGAATGAAGTGTTTATTAACATTTCAACTTTAAATACATTAAGATCATCAAGAGAAGTCTGTAACAGATGTCTATACATTGTATGATTCCATTTGTATCAAATATTCATAATGAGCAAATTCATAGAGACCAAAACCAACACTGTGATTGCCAGAAGATGTCAAGAAGGAGAAGCTGGGAGAAAATGGAGAATGATCACTAATACACATAGGGTTTGTTTTGGGGTGATGAAAATATTTGAAAATTTGATTGTGGATTGTTACTTAATTGCATAACTATGTTAAAAAGCCATTGAACAGTGCCCTTTAAATGGCTTAATTGTATGTTGTGTGAATTATATCTTTATAAAGCTGGGGCAAGAAGTTGAATTTATTCATGTGCAGAGTGATACCAATGAAAAATGTAAATGCCACTACAACTTTTGTCTTTGATTATTGGATATTTGGCAAGTGTTCCTTCTGCTTAGAGGAGATCTTGAATTGGATTTAAAAGTATTGTACAATAAATCTTTGCAAAGCTCCTCCACAGCTCAGTCAATAAGCACTAGCAGAGAACAAAGGATCATTGTCTTCTATTTCTGTTAACAGATTCATAAACTGGCAATGACTCATAGCATTTGCATGTGTACAGAACAATTTTAATAACTGTATCCATGACGCTTTCCCTACGTTTGCTTCAGAAACCTGAGCACAAATATTTTCAATATGTATTATACAGCAGAACAAAGTAATAAGGGAAACATTAGTCTTTTGTTAAAAAAAAACAATAAATACATATTTTAAAGCTATGTAGCAGAACATCATGTTATAACAGAAAATAATTTTACTCAATCTAGCTGAAATTTTCATGAGAAATGAGAAATATTCAAAGTATCTATGCCATAAATTGGATTGTTAGATCACTAATTAACACCATTGGTTTTTTTTGTTGTTGTTGTTAAATCAGTAAGTCATTGCAGATGAAATGTACCCAAAGTATTAATTGGGCAGTATCACTTATATTACATGACTCATCGGATGTGACAGGAAAGTACATGCAGTTTTTCAATTTTTGAATCAGTTGATCTTTGAAATTGCCGCAAAGGTCTTAGAATCCAAGGGCATTTGTTTGGTGGCGTAACTGAAAGTCTTTTTTGCAAAATGTTATTTTAATTCTTTTCCTTTTAATTTTCTAAAACATTTCCCACAACTGAAATAATATGTATTTTGCCTTTTCTCCATCTAAAATGGTTTTCTTTTTATGTAAGAATGTAAGCTGGATCAAGGTATGAGTCATATTTTTTAAATGTGTTCTAACCTTGGTTCCTATTTGCATTCCCTTTATTATATTTGTTTTAGACATAAACATGTTCCACTTCAAAATTGAGATTTTAAAAGAGAAAATGAGGAATTATAATAGGCTTGGTAAAATGAAGACATTCTAAAGAGACAATCTGGTTTTCAAAGTATTAAAACAACAGACCCCAGAGAAATGAAGATTTTCCCCAGAAATTTCATGCTAAGGGAAGGAAAAGGTGCCAGGCAGAGGGGTCTTGGAGATTTCACAGTTTGAACAACTTGCTAGACCTCCTTACAGGATGAGGCTGAAGCTTGGAAGTTGGTGGGTGAATGCTGGGCAGGACTATATCTTGACTGTGGCTGCTTAGATGTGTAAACCTTGGTCTTCTTTTGAAATTCTAATCCCAATGGATGACCCAAGATGGACTTGGATCTCTTTGTCCCTCTTCCCAATGTGATTACATTGAATAAACCTTTTCCTGCCTTTCACTGTTAAAACAAAAAATGCTAGACTTTTAACTTCTTTTTTTCCAATTTCAGGTGGTCCATTTCACCAAATCTTTTTTGAGTATTAGTAATAAGACATTTTTGATGTATAATGGTATTTATTTAAATTATTTCTTTCATTTTTGAAATTGTAATATAATTTCCTCATTTCTCTCCTTTCTTGTTTCCCTCTAAACCCTTCCACATAGTAAATGTACTATGTACTTGTTGAAAATATACCTCTTCTCCCTCCTCTTTCTCTTTCTCTCTTGATGTGAACTCGAGGCAGGCCTCAGACTCAACATCTTCCTGCCTTAACCTGCTGAGTGCTGGGATTACAGGCATGCATCACCATGCCCAGCTTGAATGCATCTCTTAATATTATCCAACTTAGTGTCCTTCCAAATTTTGTTCACACTCAATCTGCTTATTTTGCTTTCCTGTAGCAAATTGCCTTTGCCATTTACTGTGAAATCTGTGGCATATTTTCTTCTAATATGCATCTTTCCTATTCTAATTGTTATGTCAGTTTCTACATCTACTCTCAATTGGATTTCAGTTGTGTGCCTTCATTTTGAATGTAAATATTCATCCCTATTGCTTCTGAAACTCGAAAAATAATTAATTTTAATTCAGAGAATTGTTTTGAATTCATTAGTAATTATGATTTATATAGGTATTACTATAACTTGAACTGTCTAAAATTTTCAAAACAGCGTTAGAATGGGTACATACAAATTAAATAACCCATCCACACAAATTAGATTGGTGATATATTAATACATAATACCACCTGGACATGACATACTTGTTTCACAATTTTCAGTGGCTCACAGAATACAATGGTTAAAGCAAAATGTTTTACTTTGCCTCATGACTATCATTATCATTTCTTATTTTTAGTTGGAATCTCCTTCTTTCATCTTTTAGTCTTCAGTCTGGCTGTCTCTCTGTGTGGGTATGACTTCCTATAGGAAGCTTTCTCTGCATCTTCTATTGTGCTATCTCAGTGAAACTGTTTAAGTATTACAAGAGTAGCCAGAGTCTGCATATATTGCCCATTGTTTGATGTTGACTTCCAAGCTGGTGGGGAGACCCTCTCATCACCCAGATAACCTTGAATGAAGAAGGAAGAAGATTCAATTAAAGATTTTCCAAATAATAAGTAATAGAATGCATATTAAAAGTACCTGAGGATTTTGAAAAAAGGGTTGTGTTTGTTATTTGGATTTGTACTTTACACTATTATAAGTCTCATAGGGAGCAGAAAGTCTCAATATCAACTAAGCAACTAAAAATGGAATCCCCAAATATGGGTGAGATATTGGAAAATCCAGGACCCTACTTAATGCTGAAGAGCTCTCATGAAAACTCCAGCTCATCGGACTCCAAGGTTCTTGGCCAGAGTGCATATCTTCATGAGGTGAGATACCCCAGGAGATTTTCAGAGATATTTAAGACATAATTTAAAGGTCTATTGAGATTTTCAGTAAGTATGTGGAACTAGATCCAGCAGAATCCATAACATTGCTCATATGACTCCCTTTGAATGGTTATTTCATTTTTTAATAAGAGTCTCCACGTATGTGTCTGATGAGATAGAGAAGTCTCAGTTTCAACTATGTCTAATTTTTGACTCTTAGCTTCTTAGCACTGAGTTTTGTGTTGCTTTTTAATTATGCTTGGCATTTTTTTCATCAAATACTATCATGAATATATCAGGTGTATAATATATAGCTGTTACATATGTGAATGAATGAGGTCACACATTATTTGGAGTTGGAATCAATCTAGGCTTATTGTCTTAAGACAGAAAAGATGGCAGTTCCCAGCAGTCTGCCAGCAGGGGAGAGACCTGCCTGCAGGCTGCACCAGTACCACCCACTGGATTCTGTTCCACCACGACTCACTCCACCACCCAACCCCACCCATCTCATTATCCTCCCTGTGGCCAGGCCTCCAGGCAACTTCAGCAGACTCCCTAGGCACAGGCACAACCCACTCCACTGGGAAGAACAGGTGTGTGACTGGGCTCCCAGATGAACTTCCCCAACCTCCAGACCCTAAACCCCAGGACACATCCTAGATTCCTGCCCCACTCATCTCAACCCCAACAAGGCTGCTGGGCCCCACCCCAAACTCTAGCAGAACTCCACTTCTCTGGTGTAGTCCCCAGCAGCTGGCCAGCAGGTGAGAGACCTGTCTGCAGGTTGCACCACCACCACCACCACCACCACCGCAACCCAATGGATTCTGTTCCACCAAGACCCATTCTGCTGCCCAACACCACCCATCTCCTCCTCTTCTTCCTAATGCCCAGCCCTCCCCTGCAACCCCAGCAGACTCCATAGGCACAGATACAGCCCACATTAGTTAGAGAATGGACTCCATAGGCACAGGTACAACAAACATCATTCAGAAGAACAGGAAGATATGCTGGATCTAGGCACCCCAACCCCCTCAAACCTCAGTTGAGACAACCCTACTGGACCTGAAAAGCAGCCAATCACCAGAACCCTTGGCCATTCAGGCCAGAAGACAATAAAGGAAACAGATAAGAAAGGAACAAAACACCCATCCAACAAAGACAATACAAGAGTCAACATCTGTACCTGTAATCGTCCCAAAACCAGATGTGTAAATGCCAGTGTAAGAATACATTCAGCAACAAAAAGGGCAATATGGCACTACCAGAACCTAGTGATCCTACAACAGCAAAACATGAACATTCTAACCCAGCTGAAGCACAAGAAAATGACCTTAAAACAACTTTATGAAGATAATAGAGGCCCTTAAAGAGGAAATGAAAAAAAATCCCTTAAAGAAATTGAGGAAAAGACAAACAAAAAAATGGAAGAAATCAATAAATCCCTTAAAGAAAGCCAAGAAAAAATAACCAAACAGGTGAAGGAAATGGTTGAAGACTTGATAATTGAAATAGAAGCAATAAAGAAAACACAAACTAAGAGAATTCTGGAAATGGAAAAATCTACATTTTCCAGATTCTGAACAGGAACTACAGATGTACAAGAAATGAAAGAGAGAATCTCAGACATTGAAGATATCATAGAGGAAATAGATTAATTGATCAAATAAAATGTTAAATCCAATAAATTCCTAACACAAAGCATCCAGGAAATCTGGAAGACAAGGAAAAGACCAAACTTAAGAATAATAGGAATAGAAGAAGCAGAATAATTCCAGCTCAAAGGCACAGAAAATATATTTAACAAAATTGTAGAAGAAAAATTTCCCAACCTAAAGAAGGACATGCCTATAAAAGTACAAGAAACTTCCAGAATACCAAAGAGACTGGACCAAAAAAGTCCTCTCACCAAATAATAATCAAAAACACTAAAGATACAGAATAATGAAAGAATATTAATAACTGCAAAGGAGAAAGGCCATGTAACATATAAAGGCAGACCTATCAGAATGACACCCAACTTTTCAATGGAGCATATAAAAGTCAGAAAAATCCTCGACAGACATTTTGCAGACACCAAGAAACCATGGATGACAGCCCAAACTACTATATATACCCAGCAAAAGTTTCAATCACCATAGATGGAGAAAACAAGACATTTCATGACAAAACCATATTTAAACGATACCTGTCCATAAATCCAGCCTTACAGAAAGTACTAGAAGAAAAACTCCAACCCAAGGAAGTTAGCTGCACCCATGAAAACACAGGAAATAGATAATTTCACAACTAGCAAAACCCAAAGAAGGAAAACACACACACACACACACACACACACACACACACACACACACACACACACACAACCATTGCCACCACCAAAAAAATAAGAGGAATTAACAATCACTGGTTATTAATATCTCTTAATATGAGTGGACTCAACTGGCCAATAAAAAGACACAGACTAACAGAATGAATACACAAGAAACATATCTCAACTTCAAAAATAGACATTACCTCAGAGTAAAGGATTTGCAAAAACTTTTCCAAACAAATGGACCTGAGAAGCAAGTTGGTGTAGCTATCCTAATATCTAGCAAAATAAATTTCAAACTAAAATAAATCAAAAGAGATGGAGAAGAACATTTCACATTCATCACAGAAAAAAATCCATCAAAATGAAGTCTCAATTCTGAAAATTTATGGCCAAATACAAGGGCACCCACATTTGTAAAAGAGACATTATTAAAGGTTAAATCAGACATCAAAACCCATATACTAATAGTGGGAGACTTCAACACTCCTCTCTCACCAATGGACAGGTTTGCCAGACAGAAACTTAACAGAGAAATAAGGGAACTAACAGATGTTATGACTTAAATGGACTTAACAGACATCTGCAGAACATTTCACCCAGACACAAAAGAGTATACCATCCTCTAGCACCACATACTCAGTCACAAAGCAAATCTCAACAAATACAAAAAGATTGGAATAACCCCCTATATCTTATCAGATCACCATGGGTAAGAGTTCAAAAACAACACAAACTATATAAAGCCTACAAATCCATGGAAACTGAACAACTCTCAGGAAGAAATAAACTGAAGACTTCATAGAATTCAATAAAAATGAATTCACATCATACCCAAACTTATGGGACACTATGAAAGCAGTGTAAAGAGGCACATTCATAGCACTAAGTGCCTACATAAAGAATTTGGAGAAATCTCACACTAGTGACTTAACAGCACATCTGAAAGCTCTAGAACAAAAAGAAGCAAACCCACCCAGGAGGAGTAGATGGCAGGAAAAACTCAGGGCCATATTCGATAAAATACAACCAAAGAGAACAATGCAAAGAATCAGTAAAACAAAGAGTAGGTTCTTTGAGAAAATCAACATGATAGACAAACCCTTATCCAAACTAACCAAAAGGCAGAGGGAGAATGTCCAAATTAACAAAATCAGAAATGAAAAGGGAGACAAAACAATAGACACTGAGGAAATCTAGAGAATCATTAAGTCATAGTTCAAAAACCTGTACTCCAAACACATCGAAAAATCTAAAAGATATGGACAATTTCGTTGGTAGGTACCACATATCAAAATTAAATCAAGATCATATAAACAATTTAAATAGATCAATAACCCCTAAGGAAATAGAAAGAATCATTAAAAGTCTCCCAATCAAAAAAAAAAAAGAAAAGAAAAAAGAAAAAGAAAAAGAAAAGAAGCCCAGAGCCAGAAAGTTTCAATGCAGAATTCTACCAGAATGTCAAAAAGCTAATACTAATACTTCTTAAATTTTTCTACACAACAAGAAGAGAAGGAGCATTGCCATTTTTGTTATGATGCTATAGTTACCCTGATACCCAAACCACACAAAGGTGCAACAAAAACAGAGAATTATAGACCATCTCCCTCATGAACACTGATGAAAAATACTCAATAAAATAGTGGCAAAATGAGTCCAAGAACACATCAAAAAATCATCCACCATGATCAAGTCAGCTTTATCCCAGAGATGTAGGAATCATTCAACATACAAAAATCTGTCAATATAATCCACCATATAAAAAAATTGAAAAAAAAAAAACCACATGATCATCTCATTAGATGCTGAAAAAACGTCAACAAAATCTAACACCCTTTCATGTTAAAGATCTTGGAGAGATCAGGGATACAAGAAACATACCTAATAAGAGCAATATACAGCAAGCCAACAGCCAACATCAAATTAAATGGAGAGAAATTCAAAGTGATTCCATTAAAATCAGGAACAAGATAAGGCTGCCCACTCTCTACATTTCTATTTAATATAGAATTCAAAGTTCTAGTTAGAGCAACAAGACAACAAAAGGAGATCAATTTGGATAGTAAGAAGTCAAACTTTGATTATTTGCAGATGATATGATAGTGTACATAAGTGACCCCAAAAATTCTAGCAGGGAACTCCTACAGCTGATAAACACTTTCAGTGATGTGACTGGATACAAGATTAACTCAAAAAAACCAGTAGCCCTCCTATATACAAATGATAAATGGGCTGATAAAGAAATCAGAGAAACATCACCCTTTACAATAGCCACAAATAATATAAAATATCTTGGGGAAACTCTAACCAAACAAGTGAAAGACCTGTGTGACAAGAACTTTAAGTCTTTGAAGAAAGAAATTGGAGAAGATATCAGAAAATGGAATGATCTCCCATGCTCATGGATAGGTAGGATTAACACAGCAAAAATGGCAGTCTTACCAAAAGCAATCTTCAGGTTCAACGTAATCCTCATCAAAATCCCAACACAATTCTTCACAGACATTGAAAGAACAATATTCAACTTCATATGGAAAAAATCCCAGTATAGCTAAGACAATCCTGTAGAATAAAGGAACTTCCAGAGGTATCACCATCTCTAACTCCAAGTTCTACTATAGAGCTATAGTAATAAAAACAGCATGGCATTGGCATAAAAACAGACAGGTGGATTAATGGAATCGAATTCAAGACTCTGACATAAATCCACAAACTTATGAACACCTGATTTTTAACAAAGAAGCCAAACTTATACAATGGGAAAAGGAAGCTTCTCCAGCAAATGGTGCTGGCATAACTGGATGTTAGCATGTAGAAGAATGCAAATAGATCCATATCTATTGCCCTGCACAAAACCCAAGTCCTAGTGGATTAAACACCTCAACATAAATTCAGTTACACTGAGCTTGATAGAAGAGAAAGTGGGAACTATTCTTAACTGCATTGGCACAGGAGACAACTTCATGAATATAATACCAGTAGCACAGACACTAAGGTCAACAATTAATAAATGGGACCTCCTGAAACTGAGAAGCTTCTGTAAGGCAAAGGACACTATCAATAGGACAAAACAGTAGCCTACAGAATGGGAGAAGATCTTCACTAACCCCACATCTGACAGAGGGCTGATTTCCAAAATATATAAAGAACTCAAGAAACTAGACATCAAAATACCAAATAATCCAATTAAAAATGGGGTACAGATCTAAAAAGAGAATTCTCAACAGAAGAATCTCAAATGGGCGAGATATGCTTAAAGAGCATGACATATTGGCAAGAAAGGGGAGGGATTGTATGAGCGAGAATTGTTGAGACCATGATTGGAAAAAGCACAGTGACAAATAGCCAAACTAGTGGAAACACATGGACTATGAACCAATAGCTGAGGAGTCCCCAACTGGATCAGGCTCTCTGGATAAGTGAGACAGTTGATTAGCTTGAACTGTTTGGGAGGCACCCAGGCAGTGGGACCGGGACCTGTCCTTAGTGCATGAGCTGGCTGTTTGGAACCTGGGGCCTATACAGTGACACTTTGCTCAGCCTAGGTGAAGGAAGGAGGGGACTGGACCTGCCTCGACTGAATTTACCAGGCTGAGCTGAATCCCCAAGGGAGTCCTTGCCCTGGAGGAGATGGGAATGTGGGGTTGGCTGAGAGGAGGGCCGGGGGAGGGGGCAGGAGGAGGGAGGACAGGGGAATCTGTGGCTGATATGTAAAATTAAATTAAATTATAAAATAAAAAAGTTAAAATAAAAAAAGAGCATGGCGTAAAGTTGGGAGTTCTGAAAAAAAAAATTGTTCAACAAGCTTAGCCATTAGGGAAATGTAAATCAAAACCACTCTGAGAAACCATCTTATACCTAACAGAATGCATAAAGAAAATGTGATATATCTACACAATGGAGTATTACTCAGTGGTTAAAAAAAAAGCAATGACATCATGAAATTTGCAGGCAAATGGATGGAACTAGAAACAAGATTAGTGACATGGCAGACTAAGAAAGGAATGTGTATGTTATTTCATGACTTGCCTCACTAAAAAAGGGGAAAGGGTACTTTGTAGATCTATAAGTTTTCTACCTACATATATAAAACTATTTGTGACTGTTAAGGCAAACGGAATTTATGTGTGTATATTTTATGCTCCAGGGCTTTATCTCTATCCTAAAGATGCTTTGTTCATGAGAAAAAGGTGTATATTGTTATATTTCTCTTACCATGCAAGGGTTTTAAGAAAAGATGAAAAGCGATAGAAATGAATATCTTAAGTTTTTCATTTTCCAAACATCACAACAGGAATATGCTTCAATCCCAAACTCTTCAAGTTGCCTCAGCAATAGTCTCATTTCCAAACAGACTTGCTCTCTGTGCTGAGCACTGAGGTTGGAAGACAGCCCTATTCATAGGTCATGGCTTTGATGACAGGACAGAAGAAGGGCTCTTTCCACAGAAAAGCAGCTTGCTGCTACTAATGAGAATGACCAGGTCTTCACAGCTGCCAGGTGGTAATAGCTGTGGCTTCCTCTTAACCGTACAAATGGAGGATTTCTGGAAAACTCTAATGGATTATGAAGCAGTTCATTTGCCACTGCTGTAGTCACTGAAGGCTTCCAAATTTTCTGTGGGTGTCAGAGCTTCCGTTTCCTAGTGTTGGAGAAGAGAATGTTTTGTTGTTTTTCAGAAGTAGTTTTTGTGGGGGGGTTCTTAATACAATAGGAAGAAAAGAAAATTTCTCATCATGCGTGTTCAAGAATTCCCATGTTTTCCAGGGGTTGGGTAGCTGGTTCCTTGGTAATGCTTAGCTATCTAAGTTTAAGTAACTTACTGATTTTTCTGTGTGTTTTCATATATTCATGCATCCATTAAGTAGTTGCTAACACATACTCTATCAAAGGACTTCAGGATCTCAAGGTGTATTACATATACCCCTTGCCTCACTCTATTTTGCAGTCCAGGGAGCAAGAAAGATGGGTGCTTTATATATAGCACAGGAAAACAAATGAAAATGAACTGCTGATAAAAAAAAGTGCCATGAAAATGCCAAGATGGAAGAGTTACTTTAAGAAAGCCTTGTGAAAGACTAAGTATGAAGGTTATGATATAACTAAATGTTTTCTGATTGGATTTGAGGCTTGCTCCACAGGTGGGAATTTCATACCTGGTAATGTAATCCTGGTCAAATACCCATGGCTGAAGAGATCATCGGCTCTATGGTAGAACCTGCTATCATTATTTTGCTGAATGGCCATGTTGTCAAATTGCCCTCTAAATATTTGTATTTATGTACATAGACCTTGGCTATTCTTGGCCTCAGAGAAACTTTTTTTCTGCAGTGGGCAACAATTAATTCAGAGAATCACAACTGCTCAGTGTGCTGAGAGTAGGAGACTGTGTGCTCAACTCTATATGGGACAGCTACATTAACCCCAGGGAACATAAGGAATAGAAGGTGAAAAGAATGTAAGAGCTGAAGAATGGGGAAAGGTGTAGATGTGGCATGGCTTATCCCAACCAAGAACCCACAGCAGCTGTGGTTACCTGCACAGTATCACAATATTAAGCCAGCCAAAATCCCAGCATAGATAGGTAAGTGGTCTCCATGCCCCACCCATTGCTGAGGAGCTATTGGCAGTGAACAGTTGCTGGCAAATGGAGAATTCTTTTTTGAAGATGTGACTGCCGGTAAGTTTCAGATGCTACAGTGGATGGTCCTATACCCATGCACATGTGGGCAGCAGTAACCATACTTAGTGGGTTATCAAAAAAAAGACATGAATTTGCAGGGGATATGCAGGGATGATATGGGGGAGTTGGAGAGGTAAAATGGAGGAATATCTATGATTCTATTTTATTGTATACATATATGAAATTCTCAAAAAAAATAATAAAGTCTGTGTATGAAAGGTAGAAAGGATAGAAAGATAGATGGGTTTAAATCTGAAAGTGAGAGGTGACTGGTAGTACAGTTTATGGAGGAACATACAGTAATTGGTTTGACTAATGTGCAGATTCAGTGCTATGCTGGACTGGCCACCAGAACCCATTACATATATTTAGTCCCATATTTGTGTTTGTTGGTGTCATGTTGGCAGCTTAAAACCAACTAGAGTGGAAGTATTTATACTAGGAAAATCAGTAAAGGATACAAATCAGTTTCTTTTTATTTGCTTTACCCTTGTTTGTTCTTTGAAAACTTTTTAAGAGTGCATAACTGGATATATTGGATGATTATTCCTCTTTGTTCCAATCTCCCTGAGTGTATACCTTTGCCCAGAGACTTTGAAGTTCTTTCCAGAGAGCTAATTCTTTGACACAAAGGGTTTGCTTGGGTGAGTTGCTTTGACTAATGGCTAATGGGATGTCAGAAGATGTGATGAGAGCACATGTTTCATGTGTGCTTTGCTAATAAGGCATGGGCCTTGGCTTCCCCTTACCATGAGTAGGATATTTTCTGGCCATCTTGATATTTCCAGAAGAACAAGAGGTGAATAAAGAAGAGGTGAACCAAAAGCAGAGAGTCAAGCCTAGGGAAACTCATCCAACATCAGCAGCATCCAGAAACACATGTATGGGCCGGAAATAAAGGTTTATGTTAGTGTAAGATTGAAGTTTTATGGTAATGTATGTAGCAAAAGCTAATGAACTGTTGTCTCTTCCTTATGCTGCTATAACAAATTACCACAAACTTACTGGCTTAAACAATGCAAACTTTAAAATTTTCTCATTCCAAAGATCACAAGTTCCAGATGAATCTTCTATGGCTAAAATCAAAAGGTTGGCAGGGCTCCTTTTATTCTTGAGGCTCCAGGGAAGAATCTTTGCCATGCCACTTCCTAGAGGCTCCTGTCATTTCTTGATTTGTGGCTGCTTCACTGCAATCTCTCCATGTCACCACATTGCCTTTTGTTTCTGACCTCTGGTCTTCCTAGTCTAAGAACCTTTGTAATTACATTGGACCCTGTTATAAATTTTTCATCTTAAGCTTTTTAGCTATATCTGCAAAGTCTCTTTTACTATTAAAGTAACATAGCCACCGATTTTGTGGATTCAGACATAGAAATTGTTGGGTACCATTATTTAACCTGCCACATTAATATCACTGGAGAACAAAGTATAGATGCCAGAAGGTAAGCTGATAGGTGCTTTGAATTTCTACTCTGTGGAATCCATGATGCTTTTCACTAGAAGATGGATATATTTGTTTAAAAAATATTTTTGTGGCCTTGGGCAGAATGAATTGGATGCAGGAGAAACTAGAAGCTAGAAGCCAGAAAGAACATTAATCTAATAGGAAGTTAATGAGGGTCTGAAGCAAGGGCAGCGAAACTAATACACGGAGACTTTCAGACTGAAGTGAATGTCAGTTGCCTATAATTGAAATAGGCAAGTCAGAAGCTGGTCATGGTGGTTCACATCTACAACCCCAGTACTCAGGAGGCTGAGGCAGGGGGATTGTTGCAAGTTTGAGGCCAGCCTGAGATACACAGCAAGCTCAAGGGAAACTTAGGCTGCAGGGTGAGTCCCTGTCTCTACCCCTGCCCCTTCAAAAAAAGGAAAAGTAAATGAAAAGAGAGGCCACAATTGGGATTGTATTGGGAGGGATATGAAGATTAGAATATATGAAAAATTTTAACATTGAGCTTAAGATGTTGGTAGGATATACACACTTCCTTTAGGCTATTACAGACTTTGGTTTGGTTAGCAGCCTTACTAATGTTAACACCTTCAGCATTTAACAGAGGATGGGAAGTTGTTATTCAGTGTTTCATAGAGGGTGAGAATGAGGTGAAAGATGCATGACTACCTTCTTTTCTCCCTCCCCATACCCTGGGCAAACCAACCCAGATGGGTGGTTTATAGCAGGAGAGTGCTCTGAGGACAGGTTCCTCAGACGCTCTGATCCCAGTCTGGGAAATGTCTTTCTCTCTTTTTTCAGTTCAAGACTCCTTAAAGGTAGGTGTATGCCAATCAGCAGAGCAGATGAATGGCCCAAGTATCTTATGTACTTCGTACATATTTTGTTCCCTTTGTCTCTGTCTCTTGTCTCTCTGTCTCTCTCTCTCTCTCTCTGTCTCTCTCTCCCTGTCTCTCTCTCTCTCTCTCTCTCTCTCTCTCTCTCTCTCTCTCTCTCTCTCTCTCTCTCTCTCTCTCTCTCTCTCTCCTGTCTCTTTGTCTTTCTCTCTCTCTTGATTTAATCCTTTGTTGACCCACAAAACTTTCCTAAATGCCTTTCGGACTACTGGTGGTTACCTCTCATTAGCACACCACTGTACTTCAGTGTAATTCTGTAATTCTGATGACATTACTGAAAGGCAAGGAACTACAAGGGCATCTCATTTGGGTTGTCACATAGACATGATTTTAGCTTCCACTGGGACTTTAACTCTGTTTTTTTTTTTTTCTAGTTTGTCTTCAATGACTCACCAGACCTACTGCCCACCTAAATATGCTATATCATATTATTTTATTTCTTTTGTATTTTCCATTTCTTCAAAAATAAGGGGCTGCAATGGATTCCTATTGTGACCAGCAAGCAATGCTGTTAACAGTGACAATGTTAAATGTTGCAGATAAATATCAGTTAGTGTGAGGATTGAAAAGGAGCCAAAAGATTTGTTTAGTTGCAGGGGAAAGCCAGCCATTCATTAATGACATTTAAGAATACAGCTTCAGTGGAGGCCAGCGTTAAAACTGACTGTAAAGAAGAAGCCAAAAGGAGGAAATGTAACTCTTCTGAGATGTTTCATGCTTAAAAGCAAATGAAGCAGTATGGTAGTTTATGTGTGTAGTAAGATAGATGGAAGATTTCTTAAAGATAGCTGAGATAGTGTATTCATAACTGAAAATTTTAACTTATTTAATAGCCAGGGAAAATGGAGGACTAACTGTGAGTGAGATCTCTCAATAAGAAATAATCTGTCACTAATAATCTTCATTTTATTTCTTCTAAAATAGAACTATCAGAACAGTTTAAAATAATGTTCTTGTATATATCCTACATAATTGAATTAAAATATTTCCATACATTTATTGTTACAATCATCATGTCTATTGTTCAGCAATGAAGAACTGAGATAATACAGGTTTCTATCTGAACATACATGCTGTCTGAAATTCCAGTTTAGAAGCTTTGACTGAAATGCAGAGCAAATTAATCTTGCCATTTCTTTGGTTAGATCTGTACCTGAAAATAACAAATAAACATCCTGTTCATTATTTTCTACTGCTCAAGGGAAAATTAATCTCTCTGATTTAAATTTGAGTGAAGGTTAAATGAGACTATAACATAAGATTGAATTAGTGAAATTTTCATCAAATTAGCTCTATTTTGCCATGGAAAAGTCTCAGTACAATATGATTCCCAAAAGAAGTTACGGCTGCCTTCATGCTAAAAAGACATGACCATTGATTGAATATTGATGCTAGGAAACCTTTCAAACTGGTATGAAAAGAGAAGAATGTTTTTCTTCCAGAGAGAGCTAATTAAATAAACGATTATTTCCTCTGACTCCTTGAGTCTCATTAGAAATTTCATGAGGCTGGATTTTAAAAGCTTTTAAAAGTACTTTTTATTTTTTGAGATTATAACATAATTACATCATTTCCCTCCCTTGAAATGCTCCCATGAACCCAAGCTCCTCACTCTTTTTCAAATTCATGGCCTCTTTTTTTCTTTGTTGTTATATACATATATGTGCAAAAAAAAAAAAACTTGTTTCAGATTATGAAATGCAGTGGGGATTAGGATGCTGAATTTTATTTCTGACTTTATCACATAATTTTGGCAAAATTATTAATTTTTTCTCTCTTTTACAAACATATTCATTCACAATTATATATATATATATATATATAACATGTAGAGGGAGAGAACGAGAGAGAATGTTGATCCTATTTCCAACATGTATCCTCTAACCCTTTCTACTCTCACTCTTCTTCCCAACAAGTCCTTCTTGTGATTCTGTGTAATTTTCTGTGGCCCATGTATTTAATTATGGTTTCTTGCATGTGCATGTGTAAAGGGTTATTTACTTGAGCAAGAGCAGCTTGCAGTTTACCAGTATCTACACTGCTAAGGACTATGACCCTCCCTTCCCCAGGAATCATCAACTACCTATAGTTTATCTGAGAAGGATAGGGCATTATGAGCCCCTTTCACATCCATGATAGGATATTGATGGGCCCAGTTTTACACAAGTCTTGTGCAGGCAGCTGTGAATTCCTGTGTTCATTAGCCATGCCATGTTCAGAAGATAGCATTTCATAATCCTCCTTCTCATCCTCTAATTTTTACAATCTTTTTACCCCTTCTTCCACAATTTTCCCTGAGTCTTAGGGGTGATGGTGGTGATATTGTTGTCCCAATTAGGTGTGGGCATAAACATAAATTTTTAAAATACATTTTGATAATATGCCTATTTATCAAAGCAACAGTAGTAGGTGCCCTGCCCTAAGAAGGGTCTATGATCTCCCTAGCCATTGGCTATTGAGAAGATTGACAGTACCAGGTATAAACTATGCGTGTACATTAGACCTCAAATATAATGGGAAAATGGTACTCCCATAACAATCATGCCACGATTGCACTAATGGGCACAACCTTCTTGTCAGGTTGGTATTGTAGCATTCAAGGTTCACAGTTAGGTAAGACCATTCATGACTTTTCTCCCCCAGCAGCCTGCACCTCATCTTCTAACACCATGAAACTAGACAACAACCACAAGAAAAGAAAATTAGAAATATCTCTGAATGAATATGGGTGCAAAAATTGTTAACAAAATACTTGCAAACCAAATCCAAAAACAAGCAAATAAACAATAACAACAATAAAACCCACCTGTGGTAGTTGAATGAGATGTCCACACACTCTTGGACATTTGGATATTTTGTCCCCAATTGATGGTGCTGTTTGGGAAGTTTAGGTTGTATAGCCTTGATGGAGGTAGTATGTCACTGGGAACAGATTTTGAGGTTTCAAAGGCCATATGACATCCCAGTTTGCCATCTTTGCTTCCTGTTTATGGTTTGAGATGTGAGCCCTTGGCCCCAGTTCCAGCTGTCATGTCTGTGTCCTTCTGACATGCAGTCTCCATCATAATGAACCTTAACATGTTGGAATCATGAACCTCAAATCATTCCTTTTGTTAGTTGTCTTTGGTATGATATTTTATCACAGCAATAGAAAATTAACTAATACAACATCCAATAGCTCCTTCATCATGGTCAAGTTGGCTTCATTCCAGATGCAGGAATGGTACAACATATACAAATCAATAAATATAATTAATCACATTAATTGATTCAAAACCAAAACCACATGATAATTTCCCAAAATGCAGAGAAGGCATTTGAAAAAAAACTTAACATCCCCTCATGATAAAACCTCTGGAGTGTTCCCCTTGCTCCACATCCTCTCCAACATAAGCTGTCTTCAGTGTTTTTGATCTTAGCCATTCTGACAGGTGTAAGATGGTATCTCAGAGTTGTTTTGATTTGCATTTCCCTGATGACTAAATTTTTTTCTTAATAAAATTATAAAAAAACTCTGGAAAGGCCATGGATAGAGGGGGCATATAGTAACATAATTAAATTTGTATTTGACAAACCTATAGCCAATGCCATGTTTAACAAAAAAAAAGCTTAAAGCATTTCCCTTAAGGTCATAAAAAAGAGAAAGGTGTCAACTCTTTCCACTCCTATTCAATATAGTGTTTGAAGTCTTAGCTAAAGAAATAAGACAAGAGAAAGATATAAAAGGGATACAAATAGAAAAGAAGTTGAAGTGGCCTTATCTGCAGATTATACAATCTTGGATTAGAGAACCCAAATACTAGAAAAGTCTTATAATTGATAAACACATTCATTAAAGTGGCATAATACAAAATTAACATATAAAACAATAGTTTTCCTATGCACTGATGGTAAACAGACTGAGAAAAAAAATAAGGCTAGCAATTTCATTTGCAATAGCCTAAGAAACAGAAGTACCTTGGAGTAAATCTAATCAAGATGTTAAAGAGCTTTATAATGAAAAATGAAGACACTGAGGGATTAGAATAATTAACCTTGTAAAAATAGCTGTCCTATCAAAAGCAATCTAGAGATTCAATAAAATTTCATTCAACATTTCATCAATAGTCTTCACAGATATAGATGAAATATCTGAAATTTAATATTGATACAAAAAATATAATGGGTTCCTAAACCAGTCCTGAACAAAAATAATGCTGGAGTTATCACCATGTCCAGTTTCAAAATATACTACATAGCCATAATAACAAAATGATCATGGTATCAGCACAGAAACAGACATGTAGCTCAATGGAATAGAATAGAAGACCTAGATGTTAGCCCACACAGCTACACCCACCTAACTTTTGCCAAAAGGGGAAAAAAACCAAAACACAGTGGAGGAAAGACAGACTTTCATCAAATGATGCTGAGAAACCTGGAAACATGTAGAAGATTGACACTAGATCCTTATCTTTCATATGTACCAAAATCAGCTCCACGCAGATCAGAGACCTTAGTATGCGGCCGGAAATTCTGAAATCCATGCATGTATAACCACCTAAATGATACAAAAGTAAAAATCACTAATTACAAGAAAATATGCCTTCTTTGACAAATGGTATTTGGAAAATCGAGTATGCGCATGTGAAAGAATAAAACTAGACTCCTAGCTTTCACCCCACACAAAACTAAATTCTAAATGAATCAAAACCTTAATAAGACACTTGAAACTTGGAAGTTTCTAGGGCAAAAAGACTCCAAAATTAAGTGTAATTAAGGACTTTATGAATAGGAATCTGGTTGCTTAGGAAATGGTCAATAATTCACAGATGGGACCTAATGAAACAATATTCTGTATAGAAAAGGAACCTGTTAATTGAGTGAAGAAGTCTACAGAATGGGAAAAATTATTCATTAGCTATACATATGACAGAGGATTAGTATTTAGAATATACAAATAACTCAAAGCACTAAGAATCAATCTAAAACAAATAGCCCAAAGAAGACATACAAATCGCTAATATGTGTCTTTAAAAGTGTTCATCATCCTTAGCCATTACAAAATTCAGATTAAAACGGCTTACAGATTCTATTTCATCCTATTCCAAACGTCTATTATCATGAAAATGCAGGTGAGAATGTGCAGAAAAAGAATCCCTTACACACTCTTGGAAGTGTAAACTGGTACCATCACTATGGAAATCAGTATGGAGTTTCCTCAGAAAGCTAGAAATAGATCTAACAAATGATCCTGTTATACCAAAAGGACTCTATATACTACCTAAAGATACTTGTTCATCAGTTTTTATTCCTGATTTGTTTGCAATAGTTTGGAAATGAAAACAAACTAGTGTCCATAAGTTGGTGGATGGATAATGAAAACATGGTCCATATACATAATGGAATTTTATTCAGCTATAAAGAAAATGAAGTTTACAGGAAAATGAATGGAGTAGTCCAGGCCAAGAAAGACAGACAATGCGTATTTTATCTCATATATGATCTTAACTTAAAATGCTTTGATTTGTTTGTAATTTGGAGTATACTTGCAGAGATCATGAAGCTAGAAAGGAGGAGAAGTAGAGGGATGAGAGGGGAGATAGTAGAATGCAAGCCATTTCTGAGCTTTGGTTTATAATTATTCAAATTAACGTAATAAGACTAGTTAATCTTCAGATTTCATTCCAAGACCAAAAACAAAAACAAAATAAGACAAAAAAAAGAAAAGAAAAGAAAGAAAGAAAGAAAGAAAGAAAGAAAGAAAGAAAGAAAGAAAGAAAGAAAGAAAGAAAGAAAGAAAAACAGAAAAAAAATCTGTACTTTGAATTATTCACTTGTTTCCTGGTAAATACAAATTACTGTGAAGGAGTGCTATTTATTTTTCCCTTTCAGATCTCTTGGTAGAAAGAGAGAAATATCAGCCTGACCCAATGCAAATGAATATGAAAATGGGGACATTATAAAAATGTGAATAGTAATTAGAATTGCTACTCAAACGTGTACTCTTAGATTCACGTCAATTGAGAATGAAGATTTCAATTTTGGAAAAGATGACACACTATATATTATTTCAATTTTGATAAATGTCAGTAATACAAGAGGAATTCAAGTTTGCTTGAGAGTTGTTTTAAACACAATCAGCTTCATCAGCCTTAGAAGTAAATAAATCATCAACAACAAAGGAAATGCCAAAAAGACAAAAATCACATGTTGTCTCTCATGCTGATCCTTGATTTGAACGTTTGTATGTATGTAAATAAGGGGTCATTGGAGCGGTTATAGACGATGAAACTAGAGAGGAGAAAAGAAGTGAGAACAGAAGGTGTTGAGAAGGGGCTGGGGGAGAGGGGAGGGGAGAAGGTCACACGTGACATCAAAGTAGAAAGAGGCTACTGAGAATGAGGGGGCACACAGGAGGGACAGGGGTTGGGAAAAAAGGAAAGGAGAGAAGGAAGGATGGAAAGAGAGAGACAGACAGAGAGAGACAGGGACAGAGACACTGAGAGACAAAGAGACAGAGACAGAGGAAGCTGAGAGACCATTGAACACCAGATTGACTTATCCACATGGAAAATCAGCGCATTTCATACAATTCCCTTGAAGGATTTTTTTCCCCATGTGATTGTTTCCACTGGGACAGAACCAAATGGCATCTGACACTAGTTTGGAAAATGTAGCAAGATTAATTTGGAAGGGAAACTACTTTGGGGTCGTTCCTTATCATCTACTTTTATTAATAAGACCAAATTAAATAAAACCAAAAATCCCCCTTAAACATTAACTGGTAACAATGTTGGAAACTCAACTATATTTCCTTAATTTTCTCATGTCTTGTGATTCAAATATCAATTTCTTTTACAAAGCAGTTGTAGTTCTTGTTTTCTAAACCCTTGTTAGTCCTCATTCTCGCTAGACTCTATCTTACTTCTTTTTAATATTTATTAATATCATCCAGATCTAAGGCATTTTCTCTCACATCTGGATTATTGACATAAATCCATATTTATCTACCTGTATTAACTATTGCTGCCTTCTTATCTATTCTTCACACTACTAGAACATTATTAAGGACAATCAAAACAAGATACAAAACATAATCCCTTTCTTGGCATTTAAAAACATTCAGTGGTTCCTTAACTGTTCTTAGACTAAAGATTGAAAACTTTACCAGGCCAAAATTAGGGTCACCATCTATCTCAGTTTACCTAATTAATTACCTTTCTGTCTCTTGTTTTGACTTGTGCTCAGCCCCTTTACATTGAAAGGGCCCTGGTTAGCTGTAGTTCATGTGACTTCTGCTGACCATCTCTATTCCTTGCATGCCTCCTCACTCTCTGGGCTCCAGCAGTACCAGCTCTCACTTGCTGTCTTACATTTTCTCTCAGAACCTTGGCGCATGCCTCCCTGAAATGTGTTTTCCTGTTCTCTTCACCAAGGTAACTGTTACTCATCGTTCAGAGCTCATTTGATCTCATTTTAAATGTCAAGCCCTTCTATTATGTGCTCTTATAACTCTCAGTACTTTCCTTCAAAGCATTTGTCACCTCTGTGATCACATGTAAATGAGTGTCATTATTCAAATAATGTCTGACACCCCTTTCCTCCTGGAAAACAGCACAGGAGTATATATTTTGTTCATTAAATTTCTAATATCTCCCTCAGAACCTGGCAAAGAGTATGCAATCAATATGTACTTGTGAAGTGAATAAGCTGGTGAACATGCTCAGGGCATTCTGTGCATAGCACCTCCCACAAGGTCCAGATAAAAATTGAAGTGAAATGGTTGCAAATATGATTAATGTCTTATGTAAGGTTTGTTTTGCTTACCAGAATGTAAATTCCAAGACAATAGTGCAATAGGGCCTATGACTATGAGATAGCAGATCAAAATCCAGCTGTACCACTAATTGGGAGTAAATTTGTTGTATGGCCTGGGTAAGCCACTTAACCTCTGTGTTCTGTACCCTAAATGGAAATGGCAGGGATATCAGTTTCATGGGTATATGTGTGGATCTTCTAAAGTGGAACAGAGAATGGAGAATCATAATTGCCATTTAATTTGTGTTTTTCATCATTGAACAGTATGTTTTTGGTATGTAGTAGAGAGTTGTGTTATTATATGCAAATATTCAATAGCTACTAATTGAATTGTTTGGGGGACTAAAGTTTTTGCTATATAGTGTGATTGTACTCACCCCTCCATGGACCCAGCCTTAGAACTGTTCACCAGGCTCTATTTTCAATCATTGCCTTATCTGAAGGTCTTTATGCCTTATTACAAAGAGTGGAAAACAGCTCTGTCTACTAATACTATAGGAACTGGCACAACTATATATATATATATATATATATATATATATATATATATATATATATATATATGGCAGTGATCATATGTGATATATATAGCACAGGGCCAATTACTATGATTGTTCACATATATAATACAACCAATACTTTATCATGGATGGTGTGATGGTTTGAATGATAAATGTATCCTGTAGGCTCAGTTATTTAAACATTTGGTTCCTAATTGGTGGTGCTATTTAGAGAGGTTTGGGTAGTTCAGTGGTGCATCAGTGGGAGTGGGCTTTGAGATTATATAGCTTCTCTAAACTTCTAGTTTGCTGTGTTTCGTGGTTGTATTTGAAGATGTGAGCTCTCAGCTTCC
This sequence comes from Peromyscus maniculatus bairdii, assembly GCF_049852395.1. Lineage (NCBI taxonomy): Eukaryota > Metazoa > Chordata > Mammalia > Rodentia > Cricetidae > Peromyscus > Peromyscus maniculatus. The sequence goes on along the minus strand of NC_134875.1, from coordinate 110,967,213 downwards.
TGCTCCTATTACTGTCTGCCACTTGATGCCATGCCTCCCCATCATAGTGGATTCTTGTCATTCTGAAAGAGTAAGGCAAAATAAACTCTTCTCCAATTTGCTCTTGGTCATGGTATTTTATTAAAGCAACCAAAAAGTAACTGAGACAGGTATATGCTGCATGTTGTTCCAACCTGTGAATGTAGAATATTGAAAATGAATTCTCTTTTCTCTTTCAGTCTGTGATTCTACCCTAGATATATCATCATGTCTAGACATACTCTTTTGTGGATTAATTTTCTCAATTGCTTACTATATGCTCATTGGCAATTAAATGAAAAGGGGGATTGTTTTAGTAAAAAGTTCAGCTTTAAAAGGTGCAGTAGTCACTAGTCATTCTTTGTCAGCCACACTGCCTTGAACCTTACTGTAGTGAACAGAGAGAGCACAACAGCTCTTGCTTTGCTATTGGAAATGTGTGAAAGCAACATATTTATTTTAGTTGGGTTCCCCTCTCCAAATATTTTGAGATTAGCCTATCAATATGGGAGGCTGTTGTATGACCAAACTTTCCCTGAGAAGAAGCTATACCCATGTATACTACCCTCAGATAGGGAGCCCATGATAGACCAAAGTTCAATTTGGTGAACTGATGAGTTCTATTGGGGCTAATTAAGGGGGTTACTTGCAGGAACAGACATGACTCAATGACATCTGCAAACCCCACAGCCCACTCCAGCATGAGTGACAGCTTAAGAAAGTTGGGAACCTAGACAACACTGAACAGCCTACAGGCTGCTCAACTGGTTGGAGAGTGTCTTTTCCAAGTGACTCCAGTCTTAAACCAATTTCAGGCATCTGGGCTGGTCTTTGCTTCTGCCAGGCAGCTGTTTTTATATCAGTCTTCTTTGCAGCTTTTCTCCTCTAAGAGTCTGTGGGGGCCCACAGAGGCTCTCTAGGAAGGCCTTAATCAAGGTCAGAAAGTCTGAGCTTGCTTTGCTCAGCAGGCCTGCATAATGGGATGATTTGGCCAAACACATAGTTACCAGATGTTTTAAAGGGTCTAGACTGTGGTGGTATTGTGTTCCCCAAAATATTGTGCACCCTAATAAACTTATCTGGGGTCAGAGACAGAATAGCCACTAGATACAAAGGCTGGAAAATGGTGGCACTCACACCTTTAATCCTAGCACTCCAGAGGTAGAAATCCCTCTGGATCAAGGCCACATTGGAAATGGCCAGGCATGGTGACACACACATTTAATCCAAGAAAGCGAGCCTTTAATCCCAGGGAGTGGTGGTAGAAAGCAGAAAGGTATATAAGGCATGGGGACCAGAACTAGAAGCATTTGGCTGGTTAAGCTTTCAGGCTTTTGAGCAGCAGTTCAGCTGAGACCCATTCTGGATGAGGACTCGGAGGCCTCCAGTCTGAGGAAATAAGACCAGCTGAGGATCCAGCGAGGTGAGGTAGCTGTGGCTTGTTCTGGTTATCTGATCTTCCAGTATTCACCCCCAATAACTGGCCTCAGGTTTGATTTTATTAATAAGAACTTTTAAGATTCATGGGACACTAGACTTGTTGGTACTTTATACTTTGACCTTCAGTGCGGGAGGTCTTTTGGCCCTCCCCTTGCTGATGTATAAAAAGCACATCTTGAATAAACCAGGAGCAACTGGGTATTTACCCAGGGCCCTCATGAAGCTATCCAATGTCTCTGTCTTTCTCATCAGTTCCATCTATATTTCAATCTAATACTTCCTCATTCCTCACTCCTTCCCCCAAGACCTCTTTGACTGGTCGGAGCTGGCCTCTGACAAGAGTCTTCTTTGCAGCTTGTCTTGTCTGAGAGTCTTCTTTTCAGGTTGTCTTGTTAGTGAGTGACTCTCAGTAGCTTACTCTGGGATGGAGGGACCTAGAGAATCTGGTCAGTTTCAGGGAGTTCCTGAAGCTTTTTTTTTTTTGAGTTGTCTACCTCCCTCTTTAAAGATTTTCCCTACAGAATGGATGGGATGTTTCAATCTTGGAGGAAACTGTTACACAGCAGAGGCACAGAAACATTGACTGTGAGTGAGGAGGTGATACACAAAGAGACAGTCAGTTACATTCGTCAATTCTAATTATGTTCTGATATGTACCAGCCAGCATAATAGGTATCACTTGGTCCAAATGGTCCACAACCCCTGGAGTTAAAGAAACTGCTGTGTCAGGGCATAATGTTGGTTTGGTAGCTCTAGGGCAAGCCTCTGGCAAAGATATATGTATTTGCCATTGGAAGTTTGGCTAGTGTGGACTAACATGGTAAGGGGATCAGAGAGTGGGATGGAGTTGGCCATTGGCAGTATCCATTATATAAATGGATATCTTGCCACTGGCATCTCTAAGTCATCAACACATTGCATAGAATGTGACTATAGCAGAAAGAACTATGAAGCCAATTTATTTCTCTCTCTTCTGTATGCTATGCTGCTTTCCTTGCTTCTCCTCTTTTATCCACTCTTGATTTAGTGTGTTCTCTTCTTCCCCACCTCCTTCTGACATACCTGGACCATTCACAACTCTGTTACCCCTTTGCTTTTTCTCAAATGGAAACCCCTAGCTTTCTGAGTCTCATCTCAGAACAAAATCTATTATGATGGATGATAGCATGATTAGTATTGCAGTGATGCTAACATTTGTTGACTGAATGCTCCACTGGTCACTGCTCCCGGCTGTCACAAAGATGGCTGAGGAGCCACTACGTCAGGATAATGAGTTATCAAAAGTGAAGGGCTCTTTTCAGCCTAGCTTCCCTACTGTCCAGGCAACTGCTGGCCCTGTGTGGCTTTGCTCTGGATCTGTGCCATTCTGCCTCATCTATCTGGCACTGCCTGGAGGCACACTGCCTTTTGTGTCAGATGAAACTGATGATGATTCTTGGCTCAGAATGCGAGATTCCTGAATGATTAGGATGCTGAGGCCCAAGTTTGATCTAATGCTTCTTTATCTAGGCCTTCTCGTCCTCATTTTACTTTCAAGACCACGACTCCTGTTAAAATGCCCTTGTATTTGATTTTCATCACTTAAGCATCTTGTCATATCAGTTTGCTCAAGAATACTGACCCTGTCTAGAAATTCCAGTTACAATGCTACCAGATGAACATAGGAAAAACTTGCTAGTCCCAGTTCCTCACATACATGGAATACTGTGATGTGATCTCAGAGGTACTGTCACATCACAACTATAGTGATCATTTTCCAATGATCTATTTAAAAGAAACAATTTCATTCATATCATAATAAACAGAAATAGAAAAATGGAAAGAGGGAAAGAAAAAGAATTTTCCTTGACTCTCTGTAAAGACTGGGTTTTTGAACAATGTTGAGTCTATGAGGAGTCTTAAAGTTGGATTTGGTACATTTTGTATTATGAGGTACCCATAAGCCTTTGAGGGCCAAGGTTGGAATGCTGATTTCAATCTGAAATATCCTCTACAGCAGTGGTTCTCAACCTGTGGGTCGAGACCTCTTTGGGGGGTCAAACAAACCCTTTCACAGGGGTCGCCTAAGATCATGGGAAAACACAGATATTTACAGTATGATTCCTAACAGTAACAAAATTACAGTGATGAATAGTAACAAAAATAATGTTATGGTTGGGGGTCACCACAACATGAGGAATTGTGTCACAGCATTAGGAAGGTTGAGATATACAGGGTTATGTTTTGAATAATTGATCCTCAGCTTAGGCTGCTGTTTTGAGAGTCTGTGGGAAGTGGGACCTGACTATCAGCAGTAGGTCAGTGGGCATGGGCCTTTCTCAGTTGTGCCTGCATTGGTTCTGGCAGTACCTTCCCTTCCTAGCCTGCAACCATGTAAAGGCCATTGTCACCTGCTCCCACTGACACAGACAGTGTCACTCCACTTTGCCTTCCCTGTCATGATGGACTGAGTCCTAAAATCGTGAACCAGAATAGATCTTCCTTCCCAGAAGTTGCTTCTTTCAAGTATGTTGTTATAAGGATGATAAAGATCACTAATGTAATAACTGTGTGATGTTGTTCCCAACTAGACTATAGAAAATGTAATAGCTCCATTTCTTTTCATTGTCATTTGTTGGGCTAATGATTTCTCTTTTCTTTTATATACTTAACTTTCTGGGAAGCAGTCATGACTTCTTTTGACATTCACTCATAAAGCTGTAGATACTTCTCACTACTGTCTACCAAACACCTCAGTAACTAATCAGTTCCATGCCCTGTCTGTGGGGCTAGAGTCTCCAGTTATACACATTCAATCTACATTGTTTGTTGTATGGATTTACTAACTAGCCATTCTATTACATTTTCTCTGTTAATGATGGAATACTCTGTTCCCTCCTCTGTGTGACATTCACTAGTACTCACTTAACATCTTTCACTTTGTATATGTATTCTCTTGTGTTTGTGGGGCATGCCTTGAGTACCTTCCTAGAAATAGATTTCAGACTTCTTTCATGCTTAAAAGATTTCTCCTCTTAATCATGAGTGTTAATTTGGCTAGTATAAAAATTCCAGGATCAAAATAATTTTCCATCAAAATGTGGGCATTGGCCAAGTTCCTAGTGTAATTTCTTAGGATTATAAAGTGACTTCCAGGTTCTCTACAGTATTTTTCTCTTGGAGGATTTTAGGGCTTTTAGAGTTGTTTTGGTTAATGTATCACTGAAAATAATATACCCTGTTGATGTTTAGTGTGTGTGTTCTATATTGTACTCAACATTCCATGAGCTCTCGCCTTCCGGAAACTCATTTTCTTAATTCTGGAGGAATGTCATGTTATTACCTCTTTATAATTTCCTTACCAAGGTTGGATTTAGAAATTCTTATGAGCCAGATGTTTTATACACCAAGATAACTAGCAACTTTATGTCCCTCCTCCTATGTTCTAGGTCCTTCAGTTTACCTTTTTGAGATATTTTCCTCATAGTTATATTTGAATCCATTCATTGAGTTTTGAGATGGTTTTAGTTATCACATTCAATCTATAAAAGCTCTTAAGTGTTTTCTGATTATTTCTTTATTGTAACATCCTAGTATTGATTCATGGATGCAGGCTTTTATCTTACCCTCTCCCATCATTTTTCTTATTATTGCTTTAATTTAAATTTTTCATTCGTTTTTTATTTCTATTTGGTGTGCTTGATTGGACTCAATACTGGCTAGTTTTATGTCAACATGACACAATCTAGAGTCATTTTGAAAGAAGGAAACTTAATTGAGAAGCTTAATTGGCCTGTGGGCAAGACTGTGCTGCATTTTCTTGGCTGGTGATTGCTGTGAGAGGGCCCATGTTCACTGTGGGTGGTTCCACCCCTAGGCTGGTGGTCCTAAGTGCTATAAGAAGCAGATTGAGCAGGATATAGAGAGCAAGCCAGTAAGTAGCTCTTTTCCATGGCCTCTGCATCACCTCCCACCTCCAGGTTCCTGCCCAGTTTCAGTTACTGCCTTGGCTTCTCTCAAGAGAGAATTGTTCAGTTTGTATAAGCAAAACAGATACTTTCTCTCCCCCAAGTTGTTTATAATCATTGTATTTTACCACGGCAACCAAGAGAGACTCTTATTGTCATGGTGGAGGCAATCCAGAATGTTTTTTTTAATCTTGTGCTATTTATTCATACTTAAGAATAAATAAAGAAAGCTAGGTAAAGATGGTGTTGGTATGATTGGATGAAGGCCAGTCACTTTGTTGGCAATTTCTCAAATATGAGAATCTATACAACCCTCTCTTGAGATCATTTTCTCAGAAAATAATCTTCTCATTCTCTTTTGGGGAGGTTTGGGGATGTGGAGACTAGAAGCCTGTATGCTGGAGTTCCAGAAGAGAAGAAAGAGTAGAAACTTCTGAAATTTTAGTCCCACCTCTTTTCTCTAACCTAGATTATGCCAGGCTTATGTTCTTTCAATAAACCTCTCAGCTCTTGTTGGGAAGTAGCAGGATGGTGACTGTCTAATGGGGGTTGCAGACAGAATCTGGTGTGTGTTGGGTCTTACATATTTTTTTCTGTTTCCTCATACACATTTCCAACCCAATGCCTGGTATCACCTTATATCCTGAGGTATGTGCACCTCTGGTTTCTCCTCTGGTTTGGATTTATTCATAACAAATAAATTTGTTTGTATTTCTCTTTGTAGATTATGTTTCAGCTTTCTATTATGGTCATTGTCCTAATAGATCTGATCTGAGCTGTTTTTCAGTCCTATATCTGCATTTCTGACTTTGGGAAAGGTAGGTAGGTACAAGGGAAGAAAATAGAGCAAAGACTTTCCTTTGAAGTAGTGGGTAAGGAAGTGTGTACATCCTTCTACTAATATTCTATTTGGATAATTTAGTGTCATGACCACAGTTATTTGCAGGCCATTATGTAGTCTCTCATGAGACAAGTATATGCTTGGGTAAAACTCTATATATGAAACATCATTAAACAGAAGAAGGGGAAAATGGATGCCAGAATATGTAAAGTGGAAAGATAATTAGTTTTCCCCACAGTACCAGTCCCTTCATCACTACAATCATTTCTTGCCTACAAGGTAGATGGATTCTGAAGACAGACCCTTGATCATAATCATGTGCACATCTATTTGTTTTCTACCTTGGGCTTGTGGATAGATATTGTGACTATTCCTTTCCATGACTCCCAGTTAAAAAACAGTTTTCCTGTAAGCAATTCATTTTGTCCTTTTGACAGAAACATGGGACAAACTTCCAATCACGTAGGATTTTTTTGTATGGTACTGGAGATTGAAGCTTAGCACTAGGGCCTAGAGCTTAGAGCATGCCAGGTAATCACTGTGTTAGCCCTAGCTCTTACATGGAGAATTTGAATAGCATGCCTCTTCATAAAACCTTGTGAGGTGCAGGGCTTTCTGTCTGGTTGAAGAGGGTTAGGACACAGTCTCTAAAGTGGTATTTATTTTTTGTACTGTAAGAAAGAACATAATGTGTTTAACACAAACGGGAAAAATTCTTTGTCTACTGCTCAGAGAAAAAAGACAGTGTTTCTGTGTCAACAAAAATTCACTAGAAAAGAATTTAGCTCAAAAAAGAAGCATTATTTCATCCAAAAGTTGCAGCTTTTTATACAAAAGGGAATTGGATGTCATTGGAAGAATAGGGGAGTATCTTGTGTCGAGAAAGTTCTCTCCTAGATACACACCTGTATCTACTGTGGAAATAAGGAATGCAAACATGTAGGACAGAAGTGCTTAGTCCTGGCTGGTTGATATTTCCATTTGATTGCAGGTCACAGTTTGTTCATTGGTAAATTCTAGGTGGTAAAATGGGATTTTCTGGAGGTTGTTTATCTTGGTAACTGAAACAGGTACATACCAAGGCAAGGGCTGTAAATGTCCATATGTAGTTCTTGCAGAAACAAAAATATGTATGCAGCTCTGTCAGCAAATGGCTTGCAGACTCCACCTTGAGTTTAGTCCCAGTAGCTACTGTAACAGAAATCTTAAAAGGTCTTATTATTAAAACACTCAGGAGCCAGATATTGGGGTGAATTCTGAAAGATCAGAGAAGCAGAACAAGCCACAGCTAACCTCACTTCACCAACTTCTCATTCGATCCTGTTTCCTCAAACTGAAAGCCCCTGAGTCCACATCTGAATGGTTCTCAACTGAATTGGTGCTAAAAGCCTAAAAGCTTAAAAGGCCTAAAAAGCCTCTAGTTCAGTCCTCATGCCTTATATACCTTTCTGCTTCCTGCCATCACTTCCTGGGATTAAAAGTGTGTGTCATTATGCCTGGTTGTTTCCAGTGTGGCCTTGAACTCACGGAGATCAGGATGGATCTCTGCCTCCAGAAGGCTAGGATTAAAGGTGTGTGTGCCACCATTTTCTGGCCTCTATGTCTATCTAGTGGCTGTTCTGTTCTCTGACCCCAGATAAGTTTATTGGGGTGCGCAATATTTCAACCACAAGCTACTCTTGACCCTTTTGGAGACTCAGCTTTTCTTGAAGTCCATACCTGTTTACAACAGTGTTTCCTAAGCATGCACAGTCAAAGGTGCCTATGAAGACCTGATTACGATGCTAAGTATAATTCCATAGGTGTGAGCAGTGGCCAAGAATCTGCATTTCTAACAGGCTCCCAAAGAATGCCAGTGCTATTGGTCCGGAGACCCCACTTTGTCACTAAGTCTTTCTTCCACGATTATCCAGTTACTCTCTCTTTGGCAATCAGATAACTCAACATGGATCCAGAAGTTCTGTATGTTTAAAGGAAACAATGACAAATGCTTCTGATAAGCAGAAGCAGGGAAATGTCAAAGATGTTTACCGTTCTCGCTGTACCCAAGAAAATTCATCAAAAAGCAAAATGAATGATAAACAGTGATAGGCTGGATACCAACCCACATGAAACAGCTTTGCCAGGTAGGTTAAAGAAATAATACTTGCCTAAAGCAAGTACTTCAGCTGGCTACCCTCTCATGATTTAAGTTGCTTAAATAATTAATAAGAAGGAATGACTCAAAGATCAACATAATTTCAATCTATTTTGCCCAGCTGGTTTCTGGCTTTAGCATACTTCTGTTTTCGGGCAGTTATGACAAATGCAGTGATTGCTGATTTCAATATGAGAAGTATTACTACTGGTGGAAGCAGGCCAAGATCAATGACTTTTTTCTTGGTAAACTGGATTACATTTTTAAGGAACTTTTAAAATGCCCACGTTGTTTGCTGCTTTGCTGCGAGCAGCTGCAGATTTTCCGAGTTACTCATTCTCCAAGACTGCCCCCTTAGGCTTAACTGGCCAGAAGTATTGTTTCCACCTAAAGTCGCTGCTGTGCGCAAGTCTTGTATTTTAGTTTTGATCTTGATTTTCTCTTTTAACATGGGTGTCTTAGTTAGGGTTTCTATTGCTGTAATGAAACGCCTTAACCAGAGCAACTTGTGGAGGAAAGGGTTTATTCAGCTTAGCTGCCACATCCTATTCCATCACTGAAGGAGATTAAGATAGGTATTCTAGCAGAGGCAGGAAACTGGATGCAGGAGCTGGTGCAGAGGTTATGGAAAGGTGCTGCTTACTGGCATGCCCCCCAAGGCTTGCTCAGCCTGCCTTCTTTTTATTTGTTTATTTATCTATTTATTTTTTATTAAGAATTTTTTATTCATTTTACATACCAATCACAGATCCCCCTCTTCACTCCTCCTGCCCCTCCAGTCTTCCTCCCCCCAAACTACTCTCATTCCCTCCTCCAAGAAAGCAAGGTCCCCCATGGGGAGTCAGGGGAGCCTGGTACATCCAGTAGAGGCAGGTCCAAGCCCCTCCCCCTGCCTCAAGGCTGTGTGAGGTGTCCCACCATAGGTAGTAGGCTCCAAAGAGCCAGCTCATTCAGCCTGCCTTCTTAAAGGACTTAGGACTAACAGCCCTGGAGTGGCACCACCCACAATGGGCTAATTCCTCCCCCATAAACCACTAATTAAGAAAATGCCTTACAACTGGATTTTATGGAGGCATTTTCTCAATTGAGGTTCCCTTCTCTCCGATGATTCTAGCTAGTGTTAAGTTGACATAAAAACTAGCCAGCACATCGGGCAATAGGAAGGAAGGGATATATATACTTCATTGTAGGAGAATGAATTCAATAAATTCTTATTATTGGCAAAAATGTTTTTGGTCAATTTTCTTACAAGTCTTTGAGTGGGTACTTAAAAGAAGGGTCAATGAAAGAAGTGAGCATTTGAAGAAGCTTTGATATTTGGATGAAGAAACAGTAAGGGGGATTAATTTATTATGAATTTTTATTTGAAGTACAAAATAGGAAAGCACAGGAATAAATAATTATGCCGCTTGATGAGTTCTCACACATTGAACACCAAGGTAACCAAGCATCTATATAAATATCACACCACCAGCGCCCTCAAGGCCCTGCTCATATACTCTTTCAATCTCTCACTGTGCCTCACTCTAAAAAGGGTAACTATTATTCTTCCTGGTTTTGAATTTCATACAAATGGAATTAAGCTGTATTGATTTTTCTGAGTCTGGCTTTTTAACTCAATAGTATGTTTATTTGATTTTCATATATATCTATTATGTGTTTTTGCACATAGCTGTGATTTATTTTCATGACTATGTATTTTTTATGTGACTAAAATATATTTTATGGCTGTTCATTTGCTGCTCATTTGGTATTTCTTTTAATTGCAAGCACTGCTGACATGGATGTTATAATACACTTAATTTAATAAATATATATTTTTCTGCCAGGCAATGTTTTTGAGGTTGGAGCTGCGAAGTTGTAGAGTAGATACTGGCTCAATATTAGTAGATATTGCCAGATTGATTTCCAACTAGTGAGGTGCTTATATTTAAGGGTAGCTTTTGAGGTAGAAAAGACACTTGGATGGATTAATGATGTGCTGGGGACATTTTTAAATGGCATCGAGGGGACAGGTTAGGTATTAGATGTCTGAAGTAATTTTTGTTATTCTTGTGTTTTATTTCTGAGACAGGGTCTCACTATGAGCTTTGGCTGGCCTGGAACTCACTATATAGATTTATGCTGACCTCAAACCCAGAGAGATCTGCCTGCCTCAGCCTCCAGAATGCTGGAATTAATGGTATATGTCATTTTAACTGCAATTTATATTTAGATGCTAATAATTGGCAAAATGAAATAGAGATTAAACAACTAGAACAGAAAAAAGCAGCAGTACTTTGTCAGTTGATTGACTTAGCAAAGGGCAAATAATGAAATAGTAGCATGACAAGCTGCTTGGATTGATGGCAACAGTCACTAATATTCACACTTAAGCCTATCACAATGCACAAGCAGCAAATGGAATAACAAACTCTGGTGCTTAGAAACCATATTGCCTGGACTCAAATCCCAAACCATCATCCATTCTCTGTGTAAATTTTGACTCAGTATCTTCATCCTCAAAGTATATAAATGAGTACTTACCTTCAGTGTTATTTGGAAGGTAAAACAAGATGGCAAAGGTAACACTTAGAAAATAGTAGACAGCACTTAAGGAACACTGACTATGTGTTACCATCTTTATATCTGTATCTCATTTGATCATTAGTATACACAGGAGAGAGCTGGGCATGGTAGCACAAACTTTTGCTTCCACCCAAAATAAATGAATGAATAAGTAAAATACCTAGAAGTAGATTTACTTCTTTATAAAATTATTCTTTTGCAGTCTCATGCATGTATATAGTGCATTCTGATTACTCTTACCCTCACCCTCCCTCATCTCCTTCACATTTCCATCAAGCCCCTTTCTTCCCTACAGGCCCTATTCCCATGATTATGAATTTTTGTTTAGCTTTGTGATCCACTGAGTTTAACCAGGGCTGTCTGGTTCTATATTATGTCTACATGCTTTGACATGTATCATTTTTAAGTTAAAAAATTTGAGAATTTCATATATAAGTACAATGTATTTACATCATCCACCCCTTCCTCTCCCATATCCAATTTCTCTCATATCCCCACTCCACTCCCTCTCAAATGCATGACCTCTTCTGTAATATTACTGTTACATCTCTCTCTCTTTACACAAACACACACATACACAGAGAGAGAGAGAGAGGGAGAGAGAGAGAGAGAGAGAGAGAGAGAGAGAGAGAGAGAGATGGGGGAGATGACTCATCCCTAGAGAAAACTAATTCTTCCACCCTTAGCAACCATTGATTGCTTATAGCTCTGTATCTGGGGTGAGGCCTTGTGAAATTTCCCCCATCTCCATTGGCATGTTGACTAATGTGATCATTATATAGGTCTTGTTTAGGCTATCATATTCTTGAGGTTACATGCACATAGTGTCCCTGTTATGTCTAGAAGATAATATCTTGCAACAGACTTCATTTTCCTCTGGCTCTTAAAGTCATTCTGCCTCTTCTTCTACAATGTGCCAAAGGTGTATTATAGATGGATCACTTGGGAATGGATACCCCATAATCTCTGCATTTTGGTGGATTGTGGTTTTCTGTAATGGTCTCCATTTCTCCATTTGCTATAAAAAGAAGCTTCTTTGATGAGGATGAGAGCTACATTTATCTGTGTCTTTTTATTGTTTTTATTTCTAATTTTCAGACACAAGAACAGACTCAGAAGGTAATTGATTTGTTCAAAAACAAATATTAGCATGTATTAACTATAAACTAGTTTATTCATTGTTACTTCCCATAAAGAAATAAAATATATGTGAAGAAGTGTCCCCACAGCTAAATTGTATCACACATTGTTGCTGAGAATGTAAAACAGTACAACCACTTTACTAAATGATTCATCTGTTTCTAATGGAACTAAACATACAGCTAACATATGACCCAGCCATTACATTTCTAGGTATTTACCCAAGATACATGAAAATAAAATGGCTTAGATGCACTTGGTCATAAAAGGTTTATTTGTTATAGGAAGAAGTGTCAATATCCACTGGTAAGTGAGCAGCAGATAAAATAAATATATATAATTCCTATGAAATGGAATTTGACTTAGCAACAAAAGAGGATGTGTTACTAACACACATAATGATGGCTTAAGCCTCCAACACATTATGGTGAGTAAAAAAAAGTGAGACAAATGAAAACAGACATGCTTTATTGTTACACTTGCACAAAATTCTAGAAATGCAAACTAAGTGTGGAATACTAATTGATCTACAGTGATAGAAAGCCAACTAATGAGTGCCAAGAACTGGAGGTGGAAAGAGGTGACCACAAAGAATCCTTTAGAAATCTCTAGTTGGGGGTGCTGAAATGTTCTGTATTTTCATTATGGTGGTTTTATGTATATAAACAAAAGAAATAGAAATGAGTATTTTAGATGGGTGTAGTTTATTGTATGAAATTCATAACTCAATAAAGATGTTTTTTAAAGGCTCTCAAGGAATCTAGCAATGAATTTGTATATATACCAATCATGTTAATGGTAAAATTGTGCCTAGGCCACTACCATTCTCATGTAGACTGAGATTTTCAATTTTATTGATGTTAGGAAAACACTTTGCATTGTGGCATTTTTTGAGTTTGAGGTGTGGTTTAAGACAATCTCACTCTGTAGCCCAGGATAGAGTGGAACTCCCTAGGTATCCCAGGATGGAATTCAGCGGTGGGATTCCAGGCATGTTTCCACACCTAACGGAGAAGCATCTCTTTAGAAAACAATCAATATATTTTTAATCATGTTCTTTCCCCCCCAACTCCTCCCAGATCCTCCTTACCTCTATGCCCACCCAATTTCATGTTGTTTTATTGTTTGTTTGTGAAATATCTCTTTTTGAAGTAAACAAGAAAGCAAAAGAGGTATTCTCTGTAGAGTAATCCAATCCATGCTACTGCCAACTAGTGCCCAGTGTTTGCTAAGCACTTGGAAGATAAGAACCCGTCACAAATGTCCCTCAGCCCATGCATGTCCTTTGCTCTTTAATAATATTTATGCATATGCCTCACATTTTATTTTTCAAGGGTAAGCAAAATGCTTGGATGTTCCCTCATATGAAATTCAAATTAGTGCATAAATATTGCATTCTGAATTAGGTACTTTACCTCTAAATAACTTGTGCTTTTTTTCTGGGTTATTTTGAGGAAAGAGATGAACTGTGTTGCTGAATTCCACATACATGATAGGCATACGGTATTTGTGCTTCAGATGCTGTGAAAAGGCACTTGGAATAATGCTTTCCTCTCCTTCAATCCTTGTCTAGAACAACTGCCATATGGCAGTCATTGTCATTTTGCTTTGAACATTTTGACAGGAAGAAATGAATTTGCAAAAGATGAGAGAAAAATGTTGTGTTTGGAGGTCCTATTAACTACCAAACATTCTATCACCTGTTTTATGAAAGTTCAAAAGTCCTCTACAAATCTACAGATCGAACTCATTCTACTGTTAAGAACCTTGGGAATCATAGCCCATGCCTCAAGTCAAGCCTGGCCACCTATCCTCAATAAGCCATTAAAAAGAGCCAATTTAAAAGTAGAAAGCAAAAGAAAAAGAAAGTGTTCGATGTGGCCACATTGAGAAGAGGGTTAAGGAGGTCCAGCAATCCCCAAAGCCTATCTTTGAAGTCCTGAAGTGAGATCAAAGTTTAAATAGAGGGCCACAGATATGCACATCTAAGCAGTCCCATTCAAGTTGTGGTCCCACCAACCATTGACCTATCATTATCTGGGTTTCAATCTCACCCTGAAGGTGGTGTGATGAGTTGTCAGATTTGTGTGAAATCTTTTCCCAAGTGCCTTCTCTGGCTGGTGCCTTTTCCTTCTCCCAGCATGAAATTTCCGTTTCTTTGGGGTCCATTGCTTCAATAGTCTGATAATCAGATTGAGATACAGGGGTCTGTTTAGCATATCTTTATTTCTAAACCATATATAGAGAAACTGTAGCTTGGGTAGGTTAAGAAATTTATCAAGTATTCGTAAGGTGTTTGCTGATTTGAAGGCATTCCTTGGTAGGCTGAGAAATTAAACAGTAGGCATCTCATGGGTTGGAGTTCAAAAATGAGAGTTCTGGTCAATCTGAGGAGTTTCAGGTATAACTCTTGCAGGGTAAAAGGGTGAACTGGTAATGGAGCAGTTTTTACAAAGACTGAAGTTAAGCCTCACATCAGCTCAGCCCTCCCCTGCCAGAAGCAAACATGGAACATTGCTGGAAGAAAATAGCCTTTGAAAGACTCAAATTATCTTGATCATTTTTCAAACACAGTGTGCAGTCTTCCATTAGAAAACTGTAACCAAACATGACAAAAGATAGCAATTTATTCTATGAAAAGGGAAAGGCAGGATATGGAAACAGACCTATCAGATATCCAGATAAGGAGTTATTAGCCACATGATTTAAAATAACATGGACTAATATTAATATGTTCAATTAATGTTACAGGTAGGTGAGCTATTTCAGCCAAAAGTTAGAAGCTGTAAGTATCCATTAAAGATTCTAAAATTGCAAAATATATACACTAAAATCATGAACTGTCAAGCTAGAATTTGCACAGAAGATTTAATAATTATCAGATTTTATATATTCTTTTCAACTCAGAAATATACATGGAAGTTAAAATAATCTTTAATTGTTTTAGTTCAAATGAGAGAACCCTGATTCTTAGTGAAGTCTCAGTGTGTTAATTTTCCATCTTTTGAGCACAGTTGCTAATTGCCTTACTGCAGCCACACGAGTGGGAAAATAAAATGTGTAGTCATAAACACATTTAAAAGGACTATTTTCTCTATCAAGGCTTCATAGACACATCTTATTTTTCCAGTGTTCTGCAGTTGTTTCAGCCCAGAAATGTGAATGACTTCATACAATGTTTTTACAATGATCATGTATTGAGGTTGTTGCTTGCATCCTATTATCTTGCCAACATTCATAGATAAAGAAGGTAGCTAGAAGCTCTGAACCTTAAAATCGGATTAAAAATCATAATTTAGCTTTACAAACCTTGAAGAAGTACTTCTCCACAATTACCTTTTAAATCTATCCAACCATTCTATTAATTTCATTCCTAGTTTAGAAGTTCAGATCCATGAATGATTTTTAAATTAAAATTCTGTCTCAATCCTAGAATCCTTAGGTTCAAGAAACACTTCTGTATATTAAACAGTCTCATAGACATCATCTCAAAAGCTTCCCATTGTCTACACTTTCGCATTATGTGATGGCTCTAGTTCATGGTTTCTAACATGATAGCTTAATCGGGTGACTGCAGATGATGACATAATATCCCACTGAAGATTATGTATATTTGAGGCCTATATTGTTCATTATGTTATCCAATACTTCATCTTGAGGGCAGGAAAACAGAGATGATGCAGACATTGTTTGGAAAACCTAGCTAATAAAACACAAATTTGGAATTTTAAACATAGATGAGACTGGGGAAAGCCTGAATGTGTATATGAGTGCTTGTTTCTACTGTCAGATAATCACCCCACATATGATTTTCTTCTGGGTCTGTATTTGTGAAGAAAATTTACCTTCCCTTCTATAACAACAATGATTGAATGACAGTGAAAAAATTGCTGTACTAAAGAATAGAGTTCTGTAGACCATATTTTCACTTTGAAAACAATTTGGGGGACTTGAAATCCAATCTGAATGATGTGTTGCTTTTCTGATATAAACCTACAGTAATTGTACAGAAACTATTCCATTCAGCACTGGTGAACTTCCACTGCCTCGGGTATATAAGTTTACATTGGGGGCCTGGCAGGCTGATGGGAAGGACAAGCACCTGTTGTTAAAGAATAAATTCAATTGCTGCCCTCGAGGAGAAGGCAACCTAGTTAAGGGACTGTGATTTTCACAATTCATATACAAAAATACTGAAGCACAAATGTAAACATGTGGGCTAGGATCATTTCCAAGCTCAGTATATATCTGTGCCTTTTGGGAAGCCTGGAGTTCTTGAAGCAGAACACACGGTTTTGATTTGCATGAAGTTTCCTAAGCATTAAAGTCACAGGGGGAGTTGCTAGCTGTCTCTCTACCCACAGCAGTGCATTAGATCAAGAAACTCCAGGAGGCAGTAACAGCAAAGCTGCTGTTCCTACAGAGGCACTTGGGAATGCCTAAACATGCTCTACTCACAATGCTGAGGCATTTGCTGTTTGGGGTCACTTCTGTTTTCTTCCTGAGCAGTGTGATTGCTGAAAGCATCCCCAACACTGGGCTGTATGCTCTTTAATTTCCTCAAAAGAAGATAATACAAAAATAGAAGTGTGACTTGAACTTGGGAGATTTTTTTTAAAGGAATTAACAGACCTTGCCATCATTTCCCAGGAGCAGTGGTCCAGACTACATGTTGTGACAGGTCAGCGCAGCTATTGAGGAGGCAATTTTGGGACTTGTTTAAAAGTGTAGAAATGAATGTCCTTACAGAATCAAGGTCCCAGTACATTTCAGAGGGGGATTGGATTGGATATAATAAAAGTGTCTATTACTTGAGTCTAAGAATTTTTTGTAACCTACAGCTAGTAGGAGAAGTCATAAGTAGACATCCTTAGAAATGAATAGAATTGTTTGGAAAATGGACCTTTCTAGAAGGAAGGAGGGGTTCAAATACAACACAGCCAATGCAAAAAAGAAGAGCATATACTCATGTACAGAAGTTCAAAGAAGGTGGACGGGGAAAATGGAGGCCAGGAACAGGATAAAAGAAGGCTTCACTGCAGCCAAGAGCAGCCATCCCATAAGGCAATTCACAATGACCTGATGTTTACATTCATTCAGAATGCTTAAAAGAACCCTTGCCAAGTTTTGACTTTATGACAGACTTTCTGTAGCTCAGGCTGACCTCAGACTTGTGATCCTGCTGTCTCAGTCTTCCATGTGCCCGGATTACATGTACATACTACCACACTGGGCATCTCATTGCAATTTTAAGGCATAAATGATGACTACAGAAAGAGACTGAAAGGCATGAAACATAAAAGGAGATCACTGTCACATAATTTGTCTTGACTATTAAAATCTACATAGCCACTTATTTGGAGCAAGAAGGCTTAAAATCAGTTTTACTTATTAAACCAGTCTTGCTAACATCATTCTACACACACACACACACACACACACACACGCGCGCGCGTGTGCGCGCGCGCACACAAATCATATGATGACTATAATTTCTGATATCAAAAGATAAACAGAATGTTCTCAGTTTTAATTTAATGGCAAATGTATGAAACTTCCACTTCAATCCACTACAGCATAACTAACTCTTGACTTACAGTATTGTTAATAAAAAGTGATTGAAGAAAATATGTGCAGCAACTATTTTCAGGCAATAGACAGTTCAGTGTTGTGTTCTTAAGAGAAGGAAGTATACACGGTAAAGCTTTTTGCTTATGAATATTATCTTTACACTGGAAGGTGGAGCTTAAACAGAGGCAGAAATTGAAGTTCCTTACTGCTTTAGAGACTGAATACTATAGAAAATGGAGCTGTGAAGAAAGGTAGCAGCAGAAGTTTACTGTAGCAGGAAGTTTCTCTGATCCTGCTGGGCCCCGGGGTAGGTCAGGATGAATCTCTCCCACCAGCATCCTGTAGCTGCTTGGTTCCAAGTAAACACACAGAGGCTTATATTACTTACAAACTGTATGGCCTATGGCTTAGGCTTCTTGATAGCTAGCTCTTACAGCTTAACTCAACCCATTTCTATTAATCTATATGTTGCCATGTGGCCATGGCATTACCGGTCTGCAGACATCTTGTTGCTCCTTGGGCAGCAGGCTGGTGTCTCCCACAATACCACCCTTCATTGTCTCATCTTAAGAGACAATGTACCACCTAACCTTACACTGCCCTACCATAGGCTAATGAAGCTTTATTTATCGAACAATCAGAGCAACACATATTCACAGCATACAGAAAGACATCTCACAGCAGTTTATACAGTCCTTGACAATTATATCGTGATAACCTAAGCATGGAAAATTATTATGAGTTTATTGTGAAAAGTAAACACATTAAATATGATTGTGAGTATATTATAACAAATATCCAAGGGCTGATTTTGCATTCTGTAGGATGTTTGATAGCCAAGGCTAGAAGAGAGACAGAAAAGGTATGCTGTACAAAGAGTAAGTATCAGAATGCTAGTGTGGCTAATATCAGACAGAGTAACCTTAGAAATGTATGGTCAGTGGAATAATGAAGTTCATTTCAGAATCATGAGGTCAACCTATCAATAGGACATGACATACAGTCTTCAATAAAACACTTAAATGCCTGAGATTAAAGTTGGAAAAATTAAGACAGAAAGACAAATCTATAATCATAGATTGATATTTTAATGTTCTTTTCTGAGAAACAATTATAAAAGTAGGCAAAACTCAGATGACATTGAGATTTGAAAAAAAATTATCAAACAATTTGATTTAATTAATTTATAGACAATTATACCCCGAAACTACAGAATATACTTTTTTGAATGTTCTGTGATATATTCACCAGGATCCAATTGGGGGCTCCTCAGCTATTAATTCATAGTTCATGTGTTTCCACTAGTTTGGCTATTTGTCCCTGTGCTTTTTCCAATCATGGTCTCAACATCTCTTGCTCATACAATCCCTCCTCTTTCTTGCCGATTGGACTCCTAGAGCTCCACCTGGGGATTGGCCATGCTTCACAGAGATCACCCAATGACAGAGAAATGGATGAGATCTACATGAGCAAACTGGACATGAGGGACGAAAATGAAGGCCAATGGTTGGGGGAAAGAGAACTTGGGGAACAGGAGATCCCAGCTGGATCAAAAACAGAGAGGGAGAACAAGGAAAGAGAGACTGTGATAAATGAGGACCCCATGGGAATAGGAAAAAGCAAAGTGCCAGAGAGGTCCCCAGAAATCCACAAAGATGCCTCCACAATAGACTACTGGCAATGGTCGAGAGAAAGCCCAAAGTGACCTACTCTGGTTCTCAGATGGCCAAACACCCTAACTGTTGTGGTAGAACCTCACAAAATGACTGACAAAAATTTCTTAATAAAGAAAAATGAAAAAAAAAAGAATCTATGCAGAAGAGAAGGCAGAAAGACTATAAGAGCATAATATGTATAAGATACATATTGTGTATCTTTCATACACAATATGTCTAAAGTACACATGAACTCATAGAGACTGATGCAGTACATGCAAGAACTATACAGGTTCAAGCCAGACATGTCCCAGCACTAGGAGGAAGAAGTGCTCATTAGTACACATCTATAACCAAGATATTTAATTGAGGCCAGCTGGCAAAAGAAAATTTGGTTTCCTCCAATGGTATATCACTGGGAATATCAACCACACTCCAGGGCAGGCTCCATGTTCCAGGAGTAGATGGCCAACACGAAAAAAACTCAATGGTATTTTTTAACATATTTTGGGTTTTTTACTTTGTTTTTGGCAATTTTTGCCTTATTGGTCTTTGGCTTGTTTGCTTTGATCTTAATTTTTCTCTGTTTTTTTTTTCTTCCTAAAAAAAAGAGAGAGAGAGAAGGAACAAAGTTGGGTAGGTAGGAAGATGTAGAGGCTCTGGGAGGAACTGGGGAAGAAGAAAAGAAAGGCTCAAAATATATAGTACAAAATATTTTTTTCAATATAAATAATAAAAAGTAAACATCTTAAAAGAAAAGTTTTATGGACTTTGATATAAATTCAGCAAACTGAGAATTACAATTTTTCAAAAATGATTTCTTAGCAAAACAACAAACTTAATCCAACAATATATTTAAAAAGACATTATGCTGCCGGGCAGTGGTGGCGCACGCCTTTAATCCCAGCACTCGGGAGGCAGAGCCAGGTGGATCTCTGTGAGTTTGAGGCCAGCCTGGGCTACCAAGTGAGTTCCAGGAAAGGCGCAAAGCTACACAGAGAAACCCTGTCTCGAAAAACCAAAAAAAAAAAAAAAAAAAGACAATATGCTCTAGATGAAATTTATCAGGTTTTATATTTTAAATCCATTTAATTAACTACTATCAGAATTAGACAGAAGACCAATTCGATTGTTTCACTAGATAAAGAAAAGAATTTGAACAAATTTGTACATCCATTCATCATAAAAATTCTCAGGTAAATATGAATATAAAGTAATAGTTTTCATTCTGAGTAGTCAGCTACAAACATCTACATCTAACATTTTACTTAGTGATAAACTATTGGAAATAATCTAAGTTTGGAAACAACCAAGTCTCTTTCACTATTTACACTTAACAATGCTTTAGAAGTCTTTCACAGTACAAGAAAACAAGAACAAAGCAATCACATTGGAAAGAAGAAGCAAATAAAATGAAATACGATTTTTATACTGGAAATCTTAGAGAATATGCAAACAAGAAATAGGACTATTGAGAGCATAGGACTCAAATTTAATATGAAATCCATTTTATTTATAAATCATTGCATCAAGTAATTGGATAATAAAATTTAAGAATTACATTTGCAATATTATCAAAAATCATAAATGCTTACTTTACAAATACTAATGAGAATAAAACAAAATACTGCTAGAAGGCCTGAAGAGAGTTGTGGTCTATGGTAATGGATTGTAAAACTTAGTATTATTAAGATATTATTTCTTCTCATTCTGACCTATAAATCTAGTAAAACTCTAATAATAATTTTAAGATAACCTGATTAAAAAATTTGTATGAACATGCAAAAGGCTGACATTAACCTAATTATTCTAGAAAAGGACATAAAACTGGGCCACTTGCACCACCTAACTTTAAGGTTTACCATAGCAAGCTACACTAATCAAAATGGTGGTATGTACAAAAAGTAGATTATTGCTAGATGTATTGTAAGGCAATGAGGAATGCAGAAAGAGATCTGCACCTATAAGCTCACTGATTTGTTCTTTCTTTTTTCTTTTATGTGGAGAAATCCTGTCCAAAAAAAAAATACAAAGCAAAATAAAGCAAAAACGATTTATTTTGTGTGTTGGAATGTTTTTCTTGCATATATCTATATGCACTGCATGTGTGGTAGTGAGGCTGCAAGAGGACATTGGATTCCCTGGAACTGGAGTCACAGATAGCTATGAACAACCATGTGCACACTAGGAAGCATCCAGGTCTTCTGGGAAAGTAGCAAGTGGTCCCAACCACTGAGCTATTTCTCCAGCTTCTCCTCCTCTTTTTTTGTATATATCTTAAGCCCACTGATTTTTAGTATAGGCATAAAACAATTCAAAATAATGAACTCTGAAACCATATACAAATATGAAATCAAATCATGTCAAAGACATATTAATACACTGAAATTATATACAAATATCAAATCAAGTTGTGTCAAAGACATGTTAGTAGCTAAAATTAAAAAGCTTCTAGAAGAAAGCTACTATGGAGGAACTGTCTGTGGAGAAGGAATTCTATGGGGCACAGAAACAAACACAAAGACTTCTAGGTGTACTCCAATTTAAACATACAAAACTAGGATCATGTAGGAAAGAGAACATTCAGCATTTATGTTTCAGGGTCTGAGTGACTTCACTTAGTCACATTAATTTCAAATCCATCTATGTATCTGTAAATTTCATTTTTTTCTATACTGTTGAGTAATGTGCCATTGTACATGTGTACTACATTTTCTTTATCCATTCATCAGTTGATGGACATCTTGGTTAATTCCATTTCCTAGTTATTGTAAATACTGTCCTAATGAACAAGGATGTGCAAGTGTCTCTATAGTAGGGTATAAAGTCCTTTGTGTATGTGCCCAGTACTGGTATAAATGAGTCATATGGTATTTTTAGTTGTTAGAGAAAACTCTAGACTGTTTTTCTAAGTGGCTGTGTTAGTAATAGACTGCATTACACAGGGTGCTGGGAAGAAAAATACATCACTATAGTGTCACCCTTTACGGACCCTATATGCTACAATACAAACCTGCTTAGCAAGATGTAGCCATTGGCACAATTAGTGGCATGAATGTTTATGGAGATAACCAACCTCTTCATAATTGTATATGAGATCTGTTTCATGGGAGGAACTTTATGCCTGGTACTTTAAAAAAAAAAAAGGTCAAGAGCCCTTGATTGGGGAGATCATGGGCTCTAGAGGGGAACCTAAACTTTTCCCTCCCTTCCTTCCTTCCTTCCTTCCTTCCTTCCTTCCTTCCTTCCTTCCTTCCTTCCTTCCTTCCTTCCTTCCTTCCTCCCTCCCTCCCTCCCTCCCTCCCTCCCTCCCTTCCTTTCTTCCTGTCTTTTCATTTTTGATTAATGATCAGTGTCTTGGCCACTGTTCTATTGCTGTAGAGAGACACCACTACCAAAGTAACTCTTACAAAAGAGCACATTTAATTAGGGTCTTGCTTACAGTCTCATCATGATGGGGATCATGGTGGCACACAGATGTGGAGCTGGAGAAGTAACTGAGTATTCTACATCCTGATCTGGAGTCAGAGAGAGAGAGAGAGAGGGAACCTGAGTCTGGTATGGGCTTTTGAAATCTCAAATCCCACTCCCAGTGAAACACTACCTCCAACAAAGCCACACCTTATAATCCTTCTCAAATAGTGACATATCCTGGTTACTAGGCATTCAAATATATGGGAGCCATTCCTTTTCAAACCATAACAGTCATTATGTCAAACTGCTTTCTAAATACCTATGCTATGCCCACAAATTTGTGTTGCTTTCAACTTTGGTCAAAGAAACAAATTTTTACAGTTAATCAGTGGTTAATGCAGAGACTCATAACTGTGAGTACTCGGGCATGGATAAATCATCTACATAAATCTCCCCTCATCAAAGATTCAGAAAACAGAGAGGAAGAAGGGTACAATGACAGAGAGCCATGAAATGCTGATTTTTGACATGACATGATTATTTCACACGTCAAGTCACAGTAGCTATGGTTACCTACATTGCCTACATAAGATAAGGCCAGTACCAGGAGCTACATCATGGAGGAGATATTAGTAATTGATAAATATTGATGGATATAGTCACTTCTCCTATGGGAACATGGCTGCTGGTAGGTTGCCCAAGCCTCACTGGATGGCCTCACACCCATTTGTATAATGGACAACACTAATGGGACTCAAGCAGTTATTAACAACAAGGACATGAAGTTGGGGGGAGACTGAGAAAAAGACACTGGGAGGAATTGGAAGGAGGTGGTAGTGGATGAACACGATCAAAATACACTGTATAATGTCTGCTATGGTGGTACAGGCCTTTAATCCCCATATACTAGAGGCAGGGGTAGATAGATCTCTGTGAATTTGAGGCCAGCCTGGTCTACATAGTGAGCTCCAGGTTAGCCTTGGCTTCATAGTGAGATTTTGTTTCAAGGAAAAACAAAAACACTGTATAAATATATAAAATTTTTAAACAATAAAAACTTATCTAAGAAGAAACAGTAGATGAATAGACTATTAACATTTATAACTTGTGCTTTTTAAACTTGAGAAAAATGCAAATGCAAAGATAGGCTCGTAGAAAAGATTTTAATATAGGTTTCTGACTTCTTGTAGTAAGGGTATACAATGACTACTTTCAATGCATATATGAAACAGATATAAAAGTGATGAGCCCAACAAAAAACGATGAAAAGCCTGGAATGCTGGAATAGATGCTTAAGAAAATAAGATACTTTAATGCCTTATAAACACGTACAAAGTGCTAAAACCTTTTCAAATGCAGTTAACTAAATGCTTCTGTGACTCCCACCCCTATCTATGTACCTGAAATGAATGCTTTGGCTCCACCAAGTCATTTCTACAAGAACACTTATGACTGCTTTATGCATCATAGCCACAACCTGGAAATAATTCAAATAAGTAGTATCATCTTCCAGTGGAATATGCAACAACAGCGGCAACAACAAAAACAGTAACCTACTGGCATGCAAAACAAAATGAAGGCTCTCAAAAACATTATGTTGTGTGACATAGAGAGGCTATACTTTATGATGAAAGCAGACAAACCTAATCAATGGTGGTAAGTAGAACAGTGTTTGTCTATGGGAGTGTAGGAATTTATTGGAAGGGGGAATTAGGGAATTTTCTAATGTGATAGAAATGGTCTGTATTTTTATTAGGCCATTACCTGAGTGTATACATTTATCAAAGCTAATCAAAATAACACCTGCCCATTTTATTGTATGTAAATTCTATTCCAATTAAAAAATTCTCCAAGCAATATTTTTTTGGGGGGGCATATGGCAATCTCAGACTGGCCAGCAAGACAGGTGAATGAATTTGGAATTTATATGCAACAGTCTTTCAATAGAGATTTTTAAACCAGACACTGGATATATTTGTTTTTAAGAAACATATTTCTGAGAAAAGTGTAAAAGACAGATTGGAGAGGGGAGTATCTGGAGGCTATGCAAGTCCAGGCAAGAAATGGTTAGGCATGGAACTAGGGCAGTGGAAGTGGGTGTGAAGGAGTTGACAGATGGGAGAAATATCATGGAGTGAACGTCAATGGAAATAGATGGTGGAATTGAAGAGACATAAGTAAGAGTTGAGGATGGCTTTCCATCCCCTGATGTAAAACTTCTGTGTTTTTATTGTTTGGAGATGAGGTTAAGCTGTTGAAGGGGACAGAAAATAAGTTGTTATAGACAGAGTCAGAATACCTGCGGGATATCTATATGGAGTTTTCCAACCATCACTTTGAGGGATGGATATGAAACACAGGAGAGTGACTAGACCTGGAAAAAGAGCTAGAGATAAAGATTAATTGGCCTGGGGAAGTACAGAGAACAGAAGAGAACTGGAGGGCTAAAGGCAATACCACAGGGATCTCAGAACATGTAGTGTGCCAAGCTTGAAAGTTCGATAAAAATTGGTAAAGCTTCTAAACATCTAAAACTTGGCCTTCTCACATTCATAAAACTCCAGGTGCCTTCAGGTTTTCATCCTAAAATTTCTATCAGTTTTGTCTCTTTCCTACTACTGATGACACATGAGAAGAGGGACAAAGAAATGTAGGTCTGATACTAAATAATTGGTGTCAATTCTCATCACCCTGTCAAAATATACTTTGGGTTTGAAAGAATAGAGGACAGCACAAGTGGCATATTTAACCAGTTTCAAGAGCCAGGTGCTGAGAGTGGCAGAATGTTAAGTGCTAGGTAGAATTCTGTGATTGTTCTATTTTAGTGACATCTTATTAATCATTTGAATATCAGATTAAACACCACATAAAAACCTTATTTAATTTTCTCCTGATGTCTGTGGCAGCAGGTGGTGGTGGCAAGTCTCTTGGTGACAAAGATTAAATATGGCCCCCAAGTTATGTGACTTCCAGGTATTCTCCCTTCTTCCAGTTTCAGATTGAGGCAGTATCCAACAAGACATAAACAACAGAACAACTTAACTTGAAGGTAAAACCAGCAGAGTGGACCAAGTGAAATTTAGAGGGGGAAGAACTGGGGAGAAGAGAGGAAAGCAGTGCTTCCCAAGGTTAGACCATTTGTAAAGAGTATTCTCATCAAAACTTCATGCTGCTAAGGGTCGGTAGGCTAATTTAGATTTAGACATTAGGGTGTGGCTAGAGAGAATTAAAGAGCAACTACAGCAAAAGCTATGAAAGCCAGATTGCAGAAAGCTAGAGAGTGGGGGGGAGGTACGTGAAGTGTAGTTGTCAAATGCCTCTCTTATTTTTGAAAAGGTCACTGGGAAGAAAAATATGTGCATAGTGGGCTGTGAGGTATCTTGAAAAAGAAGTCGCTCTTAGGGAAGATTTCTTAATGAGTAAGGGCAAGCACCAAGTGCAGAAACTAGCAGCAGAGAGAGGGATGAGATAAAGTTGAGAAGAAAGGAAATTAAAGAAAGGAGAAAGAAATAAAAATGGGTAGAGTAGGGAGCAGGAGGAAAAAATATATCCATGCCAACACACAGCCTTTTGCCCAACATTTTAGCTACACCATGAACTGCGACAGAAGTTCTCATCTCATGCAATAGTCTCAATTCTTTGTCCCCATGTTCCCTTTTTCAACTATATTTGCAATTGTCTGCTATTCAGTTATACCTGAGTGATTTACCCCAACCCCACTCAACTACACAAAGAAATCTACAACTCTTAATTTTTAAAACTTGTTATCTCCTTTTTATATTTTATCTAATCCCATTCTCCTTCATGCACTGGTAAATGTGATTCCATGTCACTATGTGGCACACCAGGAGGAATAAAGTTTAGTAATGAAAAAAAAAAAAAGAGTTGTGTTAGATCACAGGCTTGCCATAGTTCCTAGGTACCACCCCCTCTGATTCATCTACTTGGAATCTGCCACTCCCATCTGATTTCAACAGGATGAAGTCTCAATCATTCCCCCCCCACCCCCCCTCAACCCCCGCATACACACACCTTTTTCTTCCTGTTGCTTGCAGGACAGCATGGCTCCATCTTCTCTGAGAAAAATGACCCTAGTGTTTATGCCTATGCCTTATTATGAAAGACAAAAAATTAGTCCCTTTTCTCAGTCACTCTGTATGCTTATTTATTTTACATGGAAAACAACTTCAACAAGGTGTATTTAAACTTGTTTCTTGTTTTCAGAGAGTCTGCATGGTCTTTTACACCAGTTAAGCAATTAAAGCTAGCTCGCTTTGGTCATAATATGCAGGTTAATTATCTCAAGGATGATGAGTAAATTCAACCTCCAGTTGTTGAATACAGACTCCAGAGTTCACAGTAGCTCATCAGCTGAAGTTCACATTTTTAAGTGAAAAAAAGTCTTTCTGTGTAAACATCTTAACAAATGTAGTTTATGATAATAAACATTTGTAATCTCAAGGTTACAAGTTGATTGTTTTTAGAGCTGGTTTTTAAAAAATCTGCTGGTATTATAGAGAACATCTCTGCCAGTTTTTTGTGATTAGAATCAGAAATTTGTCTTCATTATGAGAACAGATTGTATACAGATTTAACTATAAATTTATGGTTGTTAGTCTTTAATTCTACAATCTTTCTTCATCATCTAGACAAATAATATCCTAGTTTGCTTTTTATTTCTATGATAAAGAACTCAACCAAAAGCAACTTGGAGAGGAGAGTTTTTTGGCTTACATGTCTTGATCACAGTCCATCATTGAGGGAAACCAAATCAATAACTCAAGCAGAGCATTAACATAGAGGCAGAAAATGAAACAGAGACCATGGAGAAACATTACTTACTGGCTTTTTCTCCATGGATCATTCAGCTTCCTATTATGCTACACCAAAACACCTTCCAAAGGGCAGCACCGCCCAGAGTGAGTTGGGCCCTTCTGCATCAACTATCAATGAAGAAAATGCTCCACAGACTTGTCCACAGGCTAATATGTTGATGATAATTCCTCAATTGATGTTCCCTCTCCCTAGATGACTCTAGCATCTATCAAGTTGATAAAAACAAACAACCAGCACAAAAATTAATTACTAACTTAGTACAGCGTTTGCACAATTTGTACCTATACCTTCTTAAAATTTTCGTTAAGAACATTAAGAGCTTAAAATCCCTGAATAATTTCAAAGCAAACTGGATCAAGTTAATGTGCACGCATTATATTCTATATTATTAAAAATGGAAAGTAACTATTTAATATGACATTCAATTTCAGTTTCATGTGATAAACCACTCTTTCCCTTTCTTCAAGACTATCATCTACCAAATCTTTCACCCTTTCACAAATCTACTAAAGATATTAGTGCTATTACAAGTATCACTGATTCCATAATAGTACTTAGGAAGTTCACACATTTCTTTATGCAGCTATATAATGTTTAACTGACTTTGCGATGTAGAATAATACAATGATTTATTTAACCCAGCCTACATAACACTTATTTGCTATCAATGTTGCAATACATTTTCTCAAATACAGGACTTGGAAATATGTTGGATAGTATACAGAGATTGAATTGCTAGTTCCAAGCAACTTGATAGATACTGCTACCCAGAAGTCATACTAATATACACTCCCATCAGTAACATTTGAAAGAACATTTCCAAATGTCCTCTCCAAAACTGTGTATTAAAGTGTCTCCTTAAAATTTAAATTTACATTGCATTTATAAAATTCAAGTTTAGGGACTGGAGAGATGGCTCGGTGGTTAAAAGCCTTTATTGATCTTTCAGAGAACCTGGGTTTTGTTCCAAGTACCTGCATGGTAGTTCACAACCATCTGTAACTCTAGTTCCAGGAGACCCAACACTTCTGACCTCTGTGGGTATGCATGTACATAGACATTCATGCAGGCAAAACATTCATACACATAAAACCAAGATAGACCTAATAGAATAAAATAAAATTCAAACCTAGTATCTTCTTAGATGGCAGTTTTCGGTAATGAAGTCTGTTTGAATATTAACTGACAAGATGATTCTATCTCTTTCTTCTAAATAGGCTTTCTTGGGTTACAAAGCACACTGATGCATTTTAGCCTCTTCTTCAAGTACTTGATAATTTCCCCTGTGGGGATATCTCCCTTTACTTATCTATAAAATTCTATTTTCTGAGAAGAGAGTAAGGCAAACAAGATACTGTTATAGTTTGAATATGAAATTTCTCCCATAAGCTCATGAGGTGAATACTTGGTTCCAAGTTAATGGTGGTTAATGGTGGTTCTGGAAATTTTAGGAGATTGGCTTAATTGGAGGAAGTCTCTGAGGGTATGCCTTTGATGGGTATAACAGGTCTCCAGTCCCTCCTCATCTCCCTGCTTCCTGTCTCTTCCACTACATGCTCCTGCTGCCATGATGCTCTGTCCTGCCAATGGTCCAGTTTCAATGGAGCCAAGGACCAGGAACTGACATCTCAGAAACCATAAGTCAAAATCCTTCCTTCTTTTAGTTGTTTCTTACAAGCATTCTGGTCATAACTATGCAAAGTAACTAATACATCACCTATGGAGATACTATTCTCAGGGTCATATAAATTTCAGTGTCAACACTTGAAAGACTCAAAGAGTATGACTAGACAATTAAGATAGGTCATCATAATGGTAAGCAGAACTTGGTAGACTCTTGCATTTTCTTCTTCATATGCAGCTTGAATAGTTCCTTAAAACCATTTATAGCTTCAAACAATAAGTGCCTCTGAGACTAAGGAGAAAATGAGAGATTTGGATTCCTGAGAACTGTGTGTTATGTAACTGTAGGTGAGTCATTGTTCTGTAGTAAAGGAAGATAGTCTTGAAGCTTATTACAGGCTGTCGAGGGTGGCAGTAGATAATGATGATAACAATTCCTTTTCTCCTTTTTCCATTTGTAAGAAAAGAAACATTATGATATAAGATGGTACATAAATTCTAAATAATTCAGCTCTTGAGCATGGGTTTGGTAAAGACTTCTAAATATGCATTTACTAGTTATATTGTGTGGCTTTATATTGTTATAGATTAAAGATATGTTTCAAATTATTATTATGAATTGTTTCTGAACATTACAGGTGCTATGATTGCAATCTGAATAGAAAATATTGATCTGAAAGCCTCTTTTGAGATTTTGAGAATAGACTATTATATTTTGTTTGCCTATGCTTAAAACACTGTTAAAATGAAAGCCATCTGGATGAATATGAATGATCAATACAGTTTTAAGAGTTTGGGCTCTAAAAGTGAGTATACTGCTGTTATATTTTCTTTGATGTCAAAATGACCAAGGTTTAGAGATGTTATTATCAGCAATTATACTTAATAAGATGGCTACTTGTGTCAATTTAAAATAAGCTGAATCTTTGATGAGACTAAAGTGGTCTTCTTAGACCACATGAATGCCAGAAGCAAGAATAAATTCTCTCTCTAAGACTAAAACATCATCCAGAATATCAAATTATTTCTAAAAGCTCCACATGCATTCTCTAGCATTCAATTAATTAACCAACCATGTTGCAATATGAACTGACTGAAACATGGAGAAGTTGAAAAATGTAGTTTTCAGGAATAAAATTAAAATACTTGTGGTTAATATTTTCAAGATTTTAAATGAATAGGTAGATCAACAAGGAACTGTAAAATACAGAGTTACCAGGTAGAAATTAATTATTTACATTATTTGAAATTAAGAACTCAATAGGTTGACTAAATCATGTGTCAGACATAGCTTAAAAGTCAATAACAAACTGGAAAGATGATAAGAACAAATATCCAAACAACATGGAAAACTTAAGGGGGCGCATACAGACAGAAGCACAGATGTCCATGGAACAAAATGAAAAAATACAATATGTATTCTTTTAGATACAGAGGAGAAATGTGAAAAAAATGTAGCAAAGGTCATATTCAAATATAAAGCATTTGAGAATAGATAGACACTATAAAGCTACAGATTCAAGGATTCATGTTAGTCCAAAGCAGGAAAATGCAATGAATCTATACTTAAGGGTACAGTAGCAAAGGTTTTGAAAACCAAAGTCTGTGATAGCACAATACTTTACATGGTTTAAAATAATTAGAATTATGATATATAAAACAATACAAAAGTGAAAAGTAAATGGAGAAAAAAACAGCAATGACTTTTTCAGTTTTTAAGAAGAGTGTCACTTTTCATTAGTCCAGTAAGTTTCTATTTGTCATAGTTTCTAGAGTAAACACCAAAGGACAGCAACAGAGCAAAGTACATGACAATCAGGTATGAAAATATCACAATTAAATCCGTCATTATTCTATAATGATACACACTGATAAAAATTAATTGAAGAAGGAAAATAATAAAAAATAATTCAAACCGGTCAAGGACAGAGAAAACATAAAATGATAAAATAGAGGAAACAAATACACTTAAACATTTACATTCATCTTGCCATCATTTATGGCAGCACAAACTGCTTTTGGTAGAAATCTTGATGCAATTTTGTTAATTTCTTTAACTTTTTAAAAATTGTGCTATCCCCAGAATATTTGTATGCTTACATAATTATGACATTACAGCTATGTGAGAGTCATTGGCACCTTTTCCTCAAGAATTCATCACTTGCTGTTTTAAAGGAAAGTATAAGAAATTAATGTTTACTTTTTTACTTTTTGGAGACCTGATTTGACTTAAAGGATTTATATAGGACTCAGTGATGACTTTAAGCTATAGGAAAGCTTTTTGAGGTTTTCATATAGGACAAGTATTTGTTAAACAGGTCTTCATATTATGTAGAACAGTTTTTTTCTAATATCCTACATTCTGACATTTCCATATCACTGTTCTTTCTTTAATTCCAAGATTTATATGTATGTTTGTGTCATATGTGCGTGGGTGCCTGTGGAGACCATAAGAGAGCATCAAATCTTCTGGATCTTGAGTTAAAGGCAGTTGTGAGCTGCAAGTGTTCTTAAATGCTGAACCACCCACCATTACAAGCCCCTCTTAATATTTTTTTTCTATAAATGCATAGGGGAGGATATCTCTTACTGAAAATTTATACATTTATCAATAGCCTAGTTAAGGATTTTTATTTT
The DNA here is from genome assembly GCF_049852395.1 of Peromyscus maniculatus bairdii. Classification (NCBI taxonomy): domain Eukaryota; kingdom Metazoa; phylum Chordata; class Mammalia; order Rodentia; family Cricetidae; genus Peromyscus; species Peromyscus maniculatus. The sequence continues at coordinate 110,935,386 of NC_134875.1, read as the reverse complement.
TTCAGATGTGAAAACAAAAATTCTGGTTGTCTGGTATTATTATGGGAGGTAAACGCACTCAAATGTTCCAAAGCTATGTTGATGTTTTATCCTAATTACTTGGGACAAAGTAGATGACACAGTATCAAGTCATCTAGTCTAACATCTTTCAAACACCAATAGAACAATGAAAGTTTATATTTTTTATAATGACCCTGAGATGATTTTGAAGAAAAAAATTAATCCACAAATTGTGGCTTTAATACAATCTATTTTGTTGTTGGTTAATTCTTTTAAAGTTACTAGCTCAAGATTTGACTATGATGCCAAAGCGTTGGATGCTTAAGACCTCACTGCACATTTGTACTTTTGCACATTTGTTCTTGTTCTTGACCTGCTAGGAATAAGAACAAAATAATTAATGCTGACAATCTTTCATTATCCAAATATCACAAAAACCCGAGTACTTAAGAAGAACACTGATATTCAAGCACTGTAAACTGGTAAGGTTGTGTTAATGATTAAAATAGAGAGAAAATCACTTTCCAACTAGTAAATTTCCTTAGTACAGAGAGCAGCTACGATTCCCTTGACACTGTGGTTCCATCACTCTTGACATCTTTTTTTTTCTTTATTAAGACATTTTCTACTCACTCCACATACTATCCACTGATCCCCCCTCCTCCATTCTCCCACCCCCCAGCCCTCTTTCCCAAGCCACCCTGCATCCCACATCCCCCAAATCAAGGTCTCCCATGGGCAGTTGGCAGAGCCCAGCACGCTGAGCCTAGGCAGGTCCAAGCCCCTTCCTACTGCACCAAGGACATTTTTTCGACACCTGTTTCAGGCCTTTAACTGTGGCAGTTGGTAAATATTTTGAGTAATGGGCCACATAAGGACACTATTGTGGCTCCAGATGAATTATAAACTGCTCTTTGCTGTTTATATAAGTCAATTTAGCAGAAATTCAGTACCAAAAATTCTTCCAGGGATCTACATCATCTCTTAGTGATAGGCACACATTTCCAATGTAGCTTTTTATAGCAGCTTCCATGACTGATTTGGTTATATAGTTTATTCAAGACTCTAGAAACAACAGTATTTGTTTAGCCAGGGATATTAATTTATGTTTCCCCAGAAGGGTGAGGATTTTGACACAATAGTCTTAGAAATGATAACATGAGGCAGGGAGCAAATGGTAAACAAAAAAGTGTTAGATCAAGCAAAATGACATTTTTTTTTGGATTACCATTTCTTCCAGTACTGAATACACATCTTAAAGCTATCCTACCAAAGGGCTCACAGATCTGAGAAACAGACATGTTTCTTGTGGACTGAAGTTTCTGAAGACCTCAACATCCTAATTCTCATGACCTTCTTTGTGGGAATTGGTAGAGCAGGCCCAAGTCATTAGAGAAAGTTCTATGTCAAATAAAAGCAGACACTAGTAATTATAATTCATTGCAATCAAAGTTACACTGTAAATGTAACGTCCAAGGTGCCCTAATAATCCAGGTTTAAATGAAGAGATACCCAGGGCAAACTTCCGCTGGCTCCATCATTACCTTCTCAATGAATACATGAATAGATGAATATGTATGTTGAGTTGAAGTAACTATAAGGGACACATTTCTCATCCAGACATCTTTTCAAAGGAGCAAAGTCTTAGCAGGGATGAAATAAAGCAGCTGGCATTGGAATAATATGTCCCTTGTAACTTTAATAATCCTCTTTGAGGTATCTCAGCAGAAGTGTACCCTTTTCTCTTTATAAACTTCCTAACTCGTGTCTGTCTCCTTCCTGTTGGGAGGAAAGAAGAGAGAGTAGCATGTTGTCTTTTCTGGTGAGCCATGGAGCAGGTCCATTCCTGAAGGGTCTGGAGAAGACTGATTATACACACAGTCTCTCACTGTTGAGATGCTCTCTCTGTTGCTTTTTTTTATATGGTTCATATAATTACTACAGAGTGTGATTAGTTTAGGGTCTTTTGGTAAAACATGGATAAGAAAACTGCTTTACCTGAGTGTATTCTAAGCTTAGAGTTTAGATATAATTATAATTCTCTTTACTGGACCACTGTTAATATGTGGAGCCCTTACTTGGGGCTCTGGTGCTGTGTCTTTTGTACAGATTGGACTATTTAATCTTTACAATAACTCTCTGATGACAGTACTCATTACAAGGTACATTTTAGAAGTAGACACTTTACTGAACCCACCAGATTTTAACAATACAGAAGAAAGCTTTGCAATCAATAAATATGCAAGAGTTGATGTTGATACCATCTAAAAACATATTGTTCCCAAGAACCCTTTACTCAATGGCTTTATCACTCTTGTGACAACCAATGATTGCATTCTGTTTTCAAAAGGGTTATTTTTTAAATGTCTGCCAGTACTTCTGCATTTATTAGTCAGCATGCTTTATGTAAAAAAGTTTTATTTATGTTATTCTTCCCTCTCCTCTTTTCTCCTAAGGATCATTTAGACCCATGGGTTTTTATTTATTCAGCCAACACTAATTTATGCCTATTACTATTTTTGATGCTCAAGCTGGCCCTCATGTCCTCTTAATATTCTGAATGCTTTTCTTACTTCCTGACATGCTAACATATTTCAAAATTATTACCATACTTCCCCTGTCCAAGAGCTGGAACCAGTCATTTCTCTACATAACTTTATTTCTTCTCATAGGTAAATAGTAAAAACCAAATCAGGACATTAGGTGTGCTCATTACTACTGTCTATCATTGTCTCTGGGCTCATCCAGTGGACAAAACTAGAAAAGGATCCTCCACCCCAAAATGGTATGTTCATTTTGCATTTCCATTCTCATCATTCTGATGAATAATCAAAAGAAAAGGAGGACTCTCGGCTGACTGTAGCTTCTTTGCCATGAGTTAATGAGTGTCCTTGCACTTGTCTCTACTGACTGTTGGAAGCCATTGCTTTCTATAGTCAGTTATGCCTTTAGACAACTTTGGTTCCAGAAAAGATTTTGTTTTTCCCTGCCCTGCCATTCTTCCCTTATTTTCTATTCTTTTTAAACTTTTTTCCCTCTGAGACAGGATTTCCCAGTTAGCCTAGAACTGACTCTATACCAGGCAGGCCTTGAACTTGTGGCTGTCCTTTTGACTCAAAAGTTCTGGGATTATAATCATGTGAATATGCCCTGGTTCCAGAAAAGATTGTAGGGGCTTTTTTTTCCCACATTCTGGCTTTTATCTGTTGCTATTTGCCCAGTTTTATAGATAGGTGAAGCCTGGACAACAAAAGCCATCCAAATCTCTCTTACAAATCCATTGCATGCTTAGCTTCTAAGAGAAGTAATATTTCAAGGATTCAGAAGGGCTGTAGAACCTTCAACAGCTTCAATCCAGAATTGTTTTCTGTTCAAACGCAAGTTACCACTTTATTATCTTATAAAACTACATCTTTTTCCATTTTCATCTCATCTTGCTTATGATTATCATGAGCATTTTGTTTACATTTGGAAATTAATTCCAAAGAAAAGGCAAATTTAATTCAAAACAACATCTTTCCTTTATATTTATTGTGCTGTTTTTATTCAGTTTGGCTTATCAATTTTGCAGTAGCAAGAGTAATGTTTAAGTATGCATTAGCTCATCTGAGCACTTATTTAGATCCTGTTGGCCTGGCGGCTTCTCTTTCAAACTGGTCTTTTCCTGTGGTAGGAAAAGGGATTAGATAATTACTAGTAATTATTTCCTATTTTTAGTTTGTTTAAATCCTCAGGTCCAATCCACTGCCCAGAGACTTTTCTGTCTTCCTTATTACATTTATTACATTTATTACCTTCATTTCTTTTGTGATCATTTTGTGCTGCCTATCACTTATCCCCTTTCCATCATTAACCATCATCATGGTTGCTGAGGATAGTTTCTAGCTTGGCCATCTTCAGCAAGCTACTTCCTCTTTCTGTGTCTTTGATTCTTTAGGTATAAGGGATAATGATAGTATCCATTTTATAATGTTGTTGTGAAGATTACATGACTAATGCATACAAATCACATAAAAACAATATCTTGTGGGGCTAGAGAGTTGGCTGAGCAGTTAAGAGCACAAACTACTCTTCCAAAGGATCTGGGTTCAATTCTTAGAACCCACATGACTGTTCCAGGGGATCTAACACCTTCTTCTGGCCTCCACAGCCACCAGGCACACAAGTGGTGCAAAGACATAAATGCAGGCAGAACACCCATACTCATAAAATAAAATGGTTGTTTTATTTTCGAGACAGGTTTTCTCATTGTAGTTTGGTGCCTGTCCTAGAGCTCGCTCTGTAGACCAGGCTGGCCTCAAACTCACAGAGATTTGCCTGGCTCTGCCTCCCAAGTGCTGGGATTAAAGGTATGCACCACCACTGCCCGGCAAATAATTTTTTTTTGTTGATGTCTTTTTTTAAATTTTACAATAGTATTCAGTTCTACATAACAGCCACATATTCCCTTGTTCTCCCCCCTTCTGCCCCCTCCCCTTCCCCCCAGCACACCCCTCATTCCCACGTCCTTCAGATCAAGGCCTCCCCCGAGGACTGAGATCGACCTGATAGACTCAGTCCAGTCAGGTCCAGTCCCCTCCTCCCAGATTGAGCCAAGCGTCCCTGTACAAGTCCCAGGTTTCAAACAGCTAACTCATGCAATGAGCCCAGGACCTGGTACCATTGCCTAGATGCCTCCCAAACAGATCAAGCCAATCAACTGTCTCACCTATTCAGAGGGCCTGATCCAGTTGGGGGCCCCTCAGCCTTTGGTTCATAGTTCATGTGTTTCCATTCATTTGGCTATTTGTCCCTGTGCTTTATCCAACCTTGGTTTCAACAATTCTCGCTCATATAAACCCTCCTCTTTCTCACTAATTAGACTCCAGGCTCCACCCGGGGCCTAGCTGTGGATGTCTGCATCCAGATTCCTCAGTCCTTGGATGGGGTTTCTGGCACGACTATTAGGGTGTTTGGCCATCCCATCACCAGAGTAGGTCAGTCCCGGCTGTCTCTTGGTCATTGACAGCAGTCTTTTGTGGGGGTATCTTTGTGGATTTCTGTGGGCCTCTTGAGCACTTTGTTTCTTCCTTTTCTCATGTGGTCTTCATTTACCATGGTCTATTCCTTGTTCTCCCTCTCTGTTCTTGATCCAGCTGGGATCTCCTGCTTCCCCAAGCTCTCTTTCCCTCGACCTCGCCCTTCATTGCTCCCACTCATGTCCAGGCTGTTCATGTAGATCTCATCCATTTCTCCATCATTGGGTGATCCCCGTGAAATAAAATTGTTTTCAAGCCGGGCGGTGGTGGTGGCACACGCCTTTAATCCCAGCACTCAGGAGGCAGATGCAGGTGGGTCTCAGTGAATTCGAGGCCAGCCTGGGCTACAGAGTGAGTTCCAGGAAGGCTCCAAAGCTACACAGAGAAACCCTGTCTCAAAAAACCAAAAAAAAAAAAATGTTTTTAAAATGTCTTGTATAAAGAATGCCTCAGCTGTAAAGACAAATGAAACCATGAAATTTGCAGGTAAGTGAGTGGAACTGGGAAAAATTATAATTAGTGAGGTAACTCAGAGCCAGAAAGACAAATTCCATATATTCTCTCTCATATATGAATTCAAACTTCAAATCTTTTTCTTTTAATTTAAAAATTATTATAATTTTTATATTATAATTGCATCATTTATTGTAGTGATATTTTATTTGCTCTGAAATGTGATATTTTGTGTGTTAATAAATAAAATTTACATGGAGATCAGAGGTCATAGCAATCCAGGAACAGAAGTCAGGAGGTGGTGGGCCATGGCCTTAATTCGATCACAAGGACACAGCCAAGCGTGGTGACATGAACCTTTAATCCCAGTACCAACCATAGAGACCTGGAGGTCTGAATAGACAAGCAGTGATGAGGAAGTCATATGGCTGGGCTTACAGCCAATGAGAAGGCAGAACAGGAAAGCAATAAGAGCACAGGTCAGGCAGGAAGAAGCTCTCTGGGGAAGCAATGGTGCTAAGTTAAGGTAGTCGTGGCTCTTTGCTAGTTCTCTGATCTCTTTGGCTATTACCTCTGTATTTGGCTCTGTGTTTCTTATTTAGTAAGACTGTTTAGGAATTCATCTACAATTTATTCCTTTCCCTGCTTTTCCTTGCTCACTTTCAAATTCATGGACTCTTTTTCTTTGATTGTTGTTACATAGATGTGTGTGTGTATGTTTCTAAATATATAAAAACAACCTGCTTGTTACATGCCATGTTACTTGTATGTATATGCTTTAGGACTGACCATTTGTTACTGAACAACCAATTGGTTTGCTCTTCCCTGGGGAAGACTATTTTGCCTGCTCTCACTAGCGCCTGATCTTTTGTTTTTTATGTGTTTAACTTATAGCACAAGTGGAAGCCAGAAAATTAGAAAGGAACCTTTTGGGCAGAAACACATTAGGGAGGGAGAAGAATAAATTAACCCCAAAGCAAAGGCATATTAATAAGTTGGAATACTGGGGATGGGAAGGCTTAAGAAGGAAAGCTGTGGGAGTATGGAGGGAAAGGAAGTGAAAGGGAGGACTAACCCAAAGGAAGGGAATATGAAAAAAACATATGGACGCCTGGCTGTCTGACAACCCAACTTAAAATAAACATAGTGTCTGGTGAGGTAGCTCAGCACTTAAAAGCACACATTGCTCTTGCAGAGGACTAGAGTTCAGTTCCCATCATCCATACTGGGTGAATACCACTTACCTGAAACTCCAGCACCAGGAGAATTCAATGCCTCTGACCTCTGCAGACACCTGCACTCACATGTGCAAACCCACATAAACACACACAGACATAGGATTAAAAATCAAATAAATCTTTTTCTCTAAGTGAAGAGACAGACAACATGAAAAATAGAAGAGAAGAAATTCCCCCAGGGTTAACGTATTAAGTGGTGATGAGAGCAGAAAGAAAAAGGGGCTAGTGGGAGCGGTGGTTAACCAAAACTAAGAATATATATATATATATCTTTACAGAAACCCACTATTTAGTAAGATAACTTCAAAATACAACTTAAAATAGTTGGGAAGTTCACAACTGTCTGTAACTCCGGTTCCAGAGGATCCAGTGCCCAAATGTGGTGTACAGACATACATGTAGGCAAAACATCCATCCACTTAAGATAATACTAATACTATAATATAATAATAATTGCATGGATGGACAATGTTGCTCCCTGAAGAGAGACTTTATTGAATGAAAATCATAGTGCCAGTTAACGGATACCTCCCTACGAATTATTGGTCAGGGAGGCTCCAGAGGTATTAGTATTACTCTTTGTTATGGTAAGAGCCTATTGCTGAAGACACCACAAAATTTGACCTCAGAACATGGAGAAATAATAAGCAATTGAGGACTTCCTCCTCATGGCTAGTTTTCATAGTACTGTAAGGTGCTCTCCAGGCTGATGATGGAGTAATCATGCCAGCGATCTTATTCAGCACTGGACCCTGCATATTGCAGTCCTGACCTAATAGGCAAATTGTGCCTACTGGGCTCAACAGTGTCTTGACTGTCATGAGGTAAGGAAAGGCTTTCTGATTGAATCTGAGGTCTGCTTCAAGTTGTTGTGCTGTCAAGCAGCCTTTTATATATTTGGATACATAGACCCTGAATGCTCTCAGCCTTGATCAGAGAAGGTTCTTTGTGCAGTGGGCAGCAGTCAATGCAGAGAATAACTGGTTAAATTGCTGAGAATAAGAGACTGAGTTCTCAGTCTTAATGGAATATCTATGCTAATGTCATTATCACCAATGTTCAGGGAACATTGAAGAGGAGGTAGAAAGTCTATAAGAGCAGAAGGATGGGAAGGAATGTTGTGAAATGCTGTCTTATGGACATGGAATGGATATTGCACTCATGAACTCACCATAGCTGTGGTTATTTGCACAATATATACCCAAGATCAAACCAGTCAAACTCCCAGTATAGTTGGAGTAGAGAATTCCCAGGTCCCACTTACTGTAGAAGCTATTGTCAGTGGATAGTTGTTGGGGGGTATCATTTTTCTTTGGGTATGTGGCAATTGGTAGGATTCCCTTGCTCCAGTAGATGCCCCACACTCATGCTCATATGGGCATCACTAACAGGACTTAGTAGGTTATCAAAGAAATATGAAGTTGGGATGGAAGCGTGTTGAGGATGAAATAGGGGGAATTGGAAGAAATAAATGAGGTGTAGCTATGATGTATTAACTTCTCAAAAATAAAGAAAAACAAAATACTCAATAAATATATGCATGTGTTATTATTTGCTAGTACTTATAACCTACGGAACATCTTGGGAAAAACTTAGATAAACTTGTTTCAAGGAGCAAATCCATGCTTTGCATCCCTCCACAGAAAAATCCAAAGAAGCCCAGCTCCTTGACTTTTAGCATGTAAGGCAAAAGTGCCTCATCTGAGTAAAGACAAGTGGCAGATAATAGTAGGGAGAGAAGAGGGCAAGTAGATCATTGTTTCCTCCTTTAGATATTGACCTTGTTTCTATCCTGTGTCTTTGCTACATCCACCAACTGTATCTAGACCTTCCATAACCAGGGACCAATACAACATTCTCCTTCAGGATACCCTGCTTCAGTGCAAAGAGGATGTGTAGAAGCTATTAGTGTGCTGCTCTTCTTTGGCCCTGAACACCCACCAGGCTCTAGCCTCCTTTTAGCTGTCAGTATCAGAATCTCTGGACATGAGAATATTTTTTTGAAACTGGAAAAGCAGATGATATATAGCACTGGAATAAACCCATTCCTTTCACAGCAATATCCCTCAACCAATGGCTGCCAGAAGTTGAGTATCTGGTCCTAACAAATCATCCCACATCAAAGTGGAATAGTCATGAAGCATATATTTTGTACTGTTTCCTAGGGCTCTGTCAGGATTTTGCACCAGTTGCTGCTGTGTGTACCTTTTCCTTGAATATTCTGCCTTCCCTTCCCTAGAGTCTTTCCTAACTATTCTATCAGTGGCCCCTGTGCCTTTCAAGCACACAAACAGAATCCTCATTCCAAACCTGGCCTCCAAAATTCAAATAAGAGGATACCTTAGTTTTCCCTCCATCCCATCTTCTTGATGGTATCTGGATTTTGTTCACCTTTTTGGTCAATGTCGTTACTTGACTGTAGGAAGTGTGTGGGTTTTGCTCTTTAAAATAAAAACTTTAAACTCTCTTTATTGCTGCATTGCTTCAAAGAGGCATTTTGTATTTCAAATATAGTAATTGGTTCTCTCTCTCTCTCTCTCTCTCTCTCTCTCTCTCTCTCTCTCTCTCTCTCTCTCTCTCTCTTTCTCTCTCTCTCTTTCTCTCATACATAAACTGGTTCTTTCTCAGGATATGAGAGAGTGGCTGGGAACTGGATATTAAGGCCAGCTCTGGCACAACAGATGAAAGACCTTCCACTGTTGCTTGTGAAGAACTCTAACAAAGGTAGGATAATATGCAGCAAAATTACTTGCCTCTTTGAGCTGGCAAGGAATATAATTAAAATAAAGAAGTGACATCTTATGTGACAGAGTCTGAGTAGGAAGCATAGCATTTATTACCTCCTGTTCGCTAGCTTTTCTTTGAAGGAAAAAAAAAGTCAGCAAGATTTTATCTTGGATGACGCCTACTCACCTGGCTTGGCTTAAGCTAAAAAACACGAAAATGGTGGGGTGTGAAATAGTATGCAATTTGACCATGTTATGGCTTAAACACTAAAGCTAAAATGTATTTTCCCAGAAGAGGGATGATCAGTAAATCTGCCCTATATGTTAAAATCTAATAATGTCACAAACACTATTAAAGAACAGGAAACATGTTGTGTTGTTGTCAGCAGCAATACACAGTGACGCCTGTCCTTTGGTGTTCTAGCAGGAGATCCCTGGGCTGAAGCTCACTCAATGTACATCCAGATTCTTAGGAACAAACCTATTGTTTGAATCAGAATATGAGTAACCCATGAAGGAGAATCTAAGAAGTTACTGTTTATCTTGTAATAAATATTGTTTTATCTCCTATAATTATTCCCAAGGAGAAGCAGTATGAAGATGTTGCCTTGACTCTCCATGGAGGAGTAAGGATAAAATTTGCTGAACTCCGGAGTCTTGCTGAAGAATTCGTCTCAGAACTTAAGATCCCGCAAACCTAGTCCTCAATTCAGACCACAGCATCCTTCCTTTCCTAAATACAGTTTCTGAGTAGGAGGTTCTCAATGTAGTACTGACGTAGGTGTGAATATTCAGTGTTTAAAGTCATGGGAAGCAACTTAAATTAAATTGCCTCGAAGTTTTTTAAGCTTTGAAATTTCTATTTTGGATTTTTTTTTTTTTCAAAAAGAGGGGTAGGGAGGGAGAAATAGCTTGTTCACTGGATAGCTTTTGTCTACCCACTTTCCCTACCCCCCCCCAATTCCCTGGGATTCAACAATTCGGTTTTGGGGTATTAGAATAACAAATCTGTTAGTAGTGGAGAAAATGTACTTTCCAGCATGTTCTTTTGGTATTAGTGATTACTGAAAAAACCAACAGCAACCTTTTCTGTGAGGTCTTCTCCTATACAAAGTGGAGTCACAGGCATCATGAAGAGAAGCTATATTTACAGAGCCGTGTTCTCTTGCAAGCTTGTGTGTGCAATCTGCTCCTTAGCATCCCATCTGGCATAGATTGAAGAGATTCAAGACATGAGCTTACTTAAAGCATTACAGTTGTTAAAACAGAATGTTTTGTTCTGAGAAATAAAAGATTCCTGTCTGATTTTCATAAATTTTCAAAATCCCTTTAAGTTATTGATCTGAACTGATGTTGATGTCTACAAATGCAATAATGATGATGTAGGGTCTACTGGAGGGTGGTTTTAAGCCGAAACTGGCCATCAACCTATGAGCAAATGTTGTAATTTTATTTCTAACTCTCCAGCTTACGAGTTTGAAGTTCCTCAGTTGTTTGTATTTATGTAGCTCAGTGGATGCAGATTAGTTCTACTTTGTAAGTACAAATATAATGTTCATTTGGAAAGTGAACAGTCGCAGTACTAATGCCTGTCAATAGTGGGTGCTAAATGAATATTTGTGGAATAAAAAATAGAACAACCCTCCCCATTGTATCTTAGCACTATATAGGTTTTTATTTTTCAGTATTGTAACAATCATTTTATTACATTCTCACAAGCAACTAGGGAATAAACCAATGACCACTAATTCTGTATCCTTAATGAAAGCTACCCAACTGTCAAATGATGTGGTTTGGATTTGAACTCCAATTATAGAAATAAAAGATCATACCTTGGCTTTAGCAAGCATTGAGGCATGGAATTCACAGCTCCCTTGGAAAAGAACAAATGGTTCATGTTGATGAAAACAGTGCATGATACACAGGAGATAATTCTAAGTAATGTGGAGTGGTAAATTTGACCATTTTATGGGGGGGGGGGCTATGGTGGCGGGTTAGGGAAATCCTACTCCACTGGAAGATTTTGAGCAAAAGACTGGCATCTTTTAGTCAGATTTTTTTTTTCATGATGAACTGGAGGATGACAATAGTAGCAATACCAAGAAGAGCTTTTTCTGCCACAAAATGAGAGGCGGGGGGGGGGGGGGAGAGGGAGAGAGAGAGAGACTGAAATACAGAGGGTTTGAAATGGAGAGAATTAAAGTTGAAATGCTGTGCTCGTAGACAGTGACTGGAGTCAGAGAAGACATTGTGGAGGCACCTCATAAACTCCTTTTTTTGTAGTGGAAAATGAAAGGTTTTTATGAGCAGTTAATGGTCATCCAGGATTAGATAGCAGCAATTACGGTAGAGCCACCTGACAGTAGCCAGCCTTTGGTAACATTGCCAGTAGTGTGGGAAAGCCGGGAAGATTAAAATGATAAGGCATTATATACTTGGGGTTTTATACCTAAGACATGCTCCATTAAGTTTGTTAACTAAAAATTAGGGTGAAAGGTACAAGATGGGAAAGAGTGAAAGGTCTGCAAGTAGCCAGAAAATGAAAACTGAAGTCCATTGTGTGTGAAGATGCAGGAAAGAGAATTATAGAATCAGAGGAAGGAATTTGAGAGTCTGAGAAATGACAATTTCAAATATCTAGTGAGTGATTACAATTCAAATTGAGATAGACTATTGTGATATAGAAAGCCCCTGTGATAGAGACCAGAGTAACAGAAAAACCATCATCAAAGATGCTGATTTTACTGAGAAGAGTGTACCAGAGAACAGACACATACAGTAAAGCTTAATTTATATAGAAAGCATGAACAGAAACAAAACAAAATTAAAAATAAAAGGATTTTCCTCTAATCTATTTATCTTCTTCCATGATTAACTTCATCTGACCCCCACTTTCATTGTCAAGTGACAAATCCTCCATTAACACAATTTTGAACTCTTGCTCTTCAACACAGCTGCTAAATTCACAAAAAGGGCTGTTTGTCATTTATTGGAAAGAGTACACTTCCCTTTTTGTTAATAACTGTTGGATGAATAGAACAGAATAAGGTTGAAACAATGTATTAACATTTGGTAGAAATTAAATTGAAAACAATGACCAGAAGCTATGAAACTGCAGTAAGAAAGTTGCAAACTAGATTGGAATGGACTATTGTAGCCTTTTCTAGAAAAAAGAGCGGTCTTAGTTTCTATTTCTGTGATAAACCATCAGGACCAAAAGCAGCTTAGGGAAGAAAGGGTTTATTTCATCTTATAGCTTTCAGGCCATACTTCCATCACTCATGGAAGTCAGAGCAGAACCACAAGGGAGAAACCTGGAGGCAGGAACTAAAGCAAAGGCCATGGAGGAATGCTGCCTACTGGCTTGCTTTCCCTGGCTTTGCCCAGGCTGCTTTCATAGCATCCAGAACCCCTTCCCACAGGGGTGGCACAGCCCATGGTGATCTGAGCCCTGCCTCATCAATAGTCAATCAAGAAAATGCACTATAGGCTTGTAAAGAGAATATTCTTCATTGAGGTTCCCTCATCCAAAATGACTTTAGGTTGTATCAAGTTGATAGAAAACTAGCCAGCACAAGCCAGTAGTTATACCTCACAGTAAATGTAATGTAAGTAAAATTGATCAACAAAGAAATTGTAGAATTTCAGGAAAATCCTAAATAATATGCTCAGAATGAAAGAGAAAGTATTAAAGCCTAAGCAAGAGATTCCTGCATCTTTCATTCTGACCATTGAAACAGTGAGCCCTAAAAAAATAGAAATTTCACTTGCTTAGTTAGAGTTACCCCAAGGTATTTTATATTATTTGTGGCTATTGTAAAGGGTGATGTTTCTCTGATTTCTTTCTCAGCCCATTTATCATTTGTATATAGGAGGGCTACTGATTTTTTTTTTAGTTAATCTTGTATCCTACCACCTTACTGAAGGTGTTTATCAGCTGTAGGAGTTCCCGGGTAGAATTTTTGGGGTCATTTGTGTATACTATCATATCGTCTGCAAATAGTAAAAGTGAAAGACTTGTATGACAAGAACTTTAAGTCTTTGAAAAAAGAAATTGAAGAAGATATCAGTAAATGGAAATACCTCCCATGCTCATGGGTAGGTAGAATCAACATAATAAAAATGGCAATCTTACCAAAAGCAATCTACAGATTCAACCCAATCCCCATCATAATCCCAACACAATTCTTCACAGACCTCAAAAGAACATTACTCAACTTCACATGGAAAAACAAAAAACCCAGGATAGCTAAAACAATTCTGTATAATAAAGCAACTTCTGGAGGCATCGTGATCGCTGACTTCAAGCTCTACTATAGAGCTATAGTAATAAAAACAACATAGTATTGGCATAAAAACTGACATGTGGACCAATGGAATTGAATTGAAGACCCTGCCATTAATCTGCACACCTATGAACACCTGATTTTTAACAAAGAAGCCAAAATTTTACAATGGAAAAAAGAAAGCATCTTCAACAAATGGTGCTGGCATAACTGGATGGCAGCATGTAGAAAATCGCAAATAGTTCCATATCTATTGCCATGCACAAAACTCAAGTTCACATGGATCAAAGACCTCAACATAAATCTAGTTATACTGAACCTGTTAGAGAAAGTAGGAAGTAGTATTGAATGCATTGGCACAGGAGACCACTTCCTAAATATAACACCAGTAGCACAGACACTGAGAGCAACAACTAATAAATGGGACCTCCTAAAACTGAGAAACTTCTGTAAGGCAAAGGACACAGTAAATAAGACAAAACAACAGCCTACAGAATGGAGAATGGGAAAAGATCTTTACCAACCCCACAGCTGAGCTCCAAAATATATGAAGCACTCAAGAAACTATATAGCAAAACACCAAACAATTCAATTAAAAAACGGGCTACAGAGCTAAACAGATAATTCTTAACAGAAAAATCTGCAAGTTTCATGATGAGTAGTACTCCATTATGTATATGTACCACATTTTCTTTATCCATTCTTCAGTTGAGGGGGATCTAGGTTGTTTCCTGGTTCTGGCTATTACCAATAATGCTGCTATGAACATAGCTGAGCAAGTATCCTTGTGGTATGATTGAGCATTCCTTGGGTATATGCCCAAGAGTGGTATCACTGGGACTTGAGGTAGATTGATTCTCATTTTTCTTAAAAACTACCATACCAATTTCCAAAGTGGCTGTACAAGTTTGCACGCCCACCAAAAGTGGAGGAGTGTTCCCCTTGTTCCACATCCTCTCCAACATAAGCTGTCTTCAGTGTTTTTGATCTTAGCCATTCTGACAGGTATAAAATGATATCTCAGAATCATTTTCTTTAAGTATCTCTCAGCCATTTGAGACTATATCTAGTCCCAAGTTGTTATTAATAATACTGGAATGAGTATTCATGCCCAAGTGTTTTTATCTATATGCATGCAGCCATTAACTGAAACAACCTTTTTGATGCCTTACTGGACATGAAAATGAAATGACTAGGTCATGTGGTAATTTTGTCTCACACTTAGAGACTTTGCAGGACCATTTTCAAAGCAGCTGTTCCATCTTATATTCCTACTATTAGTGTTTTAGGTTCCAATTTCTCCATTCATTCTAACATACATTTTGTCTTTTTTATTAAAGGCATACCTACTAGGTGTGAAGTAATTGTAGTTTTTGTTCATAATTTCCTAATAATGTTTACTGTTGACCATCTTTTCATGCATATTTCATTCATTTGTACATCTTTGATAATTTTTAGATTGGCTTATTTGTTTTTCCCTGTTGTATTTTAATTTAAAAATATTTGTTTGGTATGTGTGTGTGTGTGTGTGTGTGTGTGTGTGTGTGTGTGTGTGTGTGTGTGCCACAGTACACATGTGTCAGAGGGCACCACTTGGTTTTCTTTTACCATGTGATTTAACTTCAGTTCTCAGACTTGGCAGCAGGCACCTTTACCAGCTGTGCCATTTCACCAGCCCTTGACCATTGTTCTTTATATATTTTTGTACAAGTGACTCAACAAGAAATGATTTCAAGTATATACAACTTTTATAATCCTGCTGAATATGTAAATGTTTCAATATAGACTTATAAGAAAACTTTCAAGTATCCAAATGAATGCATTTAATGACAGACAGAGAAGGGAGCTGAGGAAGAGGAGGCACAACTCATTCAGGTATAATCTGAAACACTATTGTCAGAGTAAGTTTTTGGATGACTGACTATTTTTAGAGGAAAAATAAAGTTAGTATCAACAGAAAGATTAAGGAAAATTGTATATTTTTTGGATGGTAGTATGAGTTGCTTCACTTATATGTGTAAATTGGAGCAAAGTTCTAGATTAGATTAGGGCTCAAGGAAATTTTTCCTTCAATGAGAATCAAAATGAACAATGAAGAGATCCATAGCTGAGATCTGAAGTTTGTGTGAGTCCCTACCAAGAAAACACAGATTGACTTTGCTCAAGATACATTGAACAAATATTACATACACTGCTAAATATTAGCAGCTTCCAACTTCGTGTTTTAAAAATAGTTCTGAATTTTTATAAACATTTCATGATTTAACTACAGTTAGTAGAATCCAGATAAAAATTTCTCCTCACTTTGATAGAATTTCACTTCAGCTTTGGCATCTGATTGAATCTCAACACTGTGAGCCTCAAGCTGGTAAAGTCTTCATTGTCTTTGTAAAAACTCTGGCAGTTCTGACAGAATAAGCCTTTAACACACTGGAAACTACAAGTATTTTCCACATTATGGGAATAGGAAAATTCTATTCCCAGACACTAGAGATAAGGCAAATCGGGTGCATTAGGTGCTCTAGGTGGTGCATTTTATTTTTATTTATATTTGTACTCAGATCAACTGGGTTTTCCCACCTAAATACCAGAAATATTGGAGTGTTTTTTTCATTGATATGTGGCAAGCTTTTTTTTTTAACCACTAAAGTTAAAATGACATGATGATGGCAAGCATATTTTTGGTTTGGTGGACTGAAAATCTGGGGGGAAAAAGAAAGACACAATTTTAAGGAGGAGGTGGGAATGTGTTCTTTAAGCTTTAACTTTGGTTTTACAAACTCTTGTAATATAACAATTACAACGTTATAATGTATAACAATAAACATTGTATAACAATGTTATATACAACTTAGATGGTGACTGTGACAGTGAGTACCATAGCACCACAGACTGACTTGTGCATATATTTGGGGAGTGATCCCAGCCATGGATCCCACTAGTGAAGACCGGATAATTGGGTATTACTGATCATTTCAACAATTAAATCACACCATTCTACCTAATCCTATTTTGAACATTCTGTGATGTATCCCTATCCTGGCTAGTTTTTATATCAACTTGACACTAGCTAAAGTCATCTGAGAGAAGGGATCCTCAAGTGAGAAAATGCCTCCATAAGATGGGGCTGTAGGCAAGCCTGTGAGGACATTTTCTTAACTTTTGATTAATGAGGGAGGGCCCAGCCCCTTGTGGGTGGTGCTATCCCTGGACTGGTGGTCCTGGGTTCTATAAGAAAGGAGGCTGAGCAAGCCAGGGGAAGCTAGAAGTACCCCTCTATGGCCTCTGCATCAGTTCCTGCCTCCAGATTCCTGCCCTGTTGAGTTCCTGTCCTGACTTCCTTCAGTGATGAACTGTGATGTGGAAGAATAAGCCAAATAAACCCTTCCTCCCCATCTTGCTTTGGTCATGCTGTTTTATCATAGTAATAGAAATCTTAACTAAGACAATCCCTACTTACTCATCTGTGACACATAATCATTAACATTAATGTGAAGCCTGCTCTAAAGCATATTTTGAAATAATTTGAGGCTCACCAAAACATTACAAAAGTGGTATAGAGTGTTTCTATATACTTCTTGCTTAGTTTCTTGCTCCATTTGTGCCGGGTAATAGACATGTGTGCTTCTAGCACCCCATTTTTAGGTAATGTTGGACCCTAGATAATTTATAAGAACACATATTTCTTACAGTTCTGGAGTCTGAGAAGTCCAAGATTAAGCCACAGGCGTTTGGTAAGGGCCTTCATTGCTGTGTCATCTCATTGTGGAATTGAAAACAGAGCAAGAAGATGGACAAACTTGCTTTTATAATGAACTTTCTCTGTTGATAATGAACATATTCCATCAATAGTGATGTTAATTCATTCATGAGGACATAACCCTTAGGACTAAACACCTTGTAAAGAACCCATCTCTCAAAACTCTTATATCAGGTTGTAAATTTTCAACACACAAAATTTGGGGGATGCATTTCATTTATGGCATGCAGCTTTCCCTAATAAACATTTTATATAACCATTGTACAAGTCTCAAACTAGGAAATTAACTATGGTACAGTACTATTGACTAAACTATAGCTCTCACATTCAAAGACCATTAATTTTTCCAGTGAAGTTCTTTTTCTGATCTAGGATTGTAGCCAGGATCGTATATAGCATTGTATTTTTATGCCTCTCTTAGTCTCTTCAATCTGTGGCAATTCCTAGTTCTTTCCTTTGAATTTTATGACTTTGATATTTATGATGAGTGTTAGTCAGTTATGATGTAGAAAGTTCCTTAATTTGTGTTTTCCTAGTGCCTTTTCATGATTAGGTTGGGGTTAGCTCTTTTGCAGAAATGGTATGCATGCGATGTGCTGTCCATCCTAAGGTCTCATTTCAAGCAGCTTATGATGTCAGCTTGTCCCATTATTGGTAATAAAAATAAAATAATAATAATAAAACTTTATTTTATTATAATAATATTAAAACTAATCACTTACTTTAGGTTGTATCTTTTGGTTTTCTTCTCTATAATGCTGCTTTTATTCATCTTGTTCTTAATATCATAGGGATTTTTAAGAGCAAAGTATTGTTCATATGTTTTAAATAACTGGGAAACACTTCAAGGTAAGAAGACTAGCAACATAACTTTGAACATAGAAAAAAGTTAATGAGGAAGAAATGATTCCTCTACAGCTAAGCTTTCTTTGTGCTGCTTTCCTGTCCTGAATCCCTTCACTCTTAATTTATTTGAGACAAAATATAAAATTTTACATATTTAATCCCTGTTTAAAAAATAGTAATTGCTTGCTTGATTTTGGTTCTACTACTGTACATTTCAGACATGGCCTGAAATTGAAGCGGTTAGAAATTGTTGGTGCTAACAGGACACATCTTTTGTGGGTGGCCATGATCTCTTTTCATGTATGTGTAGCAGAAGGTCATTGATTTTAAATTGTAAATCTGGTTTTAATTATAAGAGTATTGCAATTAAAATGGTGGGATGGGCTGTGCAGCGGTGGCACATACCTTTAATCCCAACACTTGGGAGGCAGAGGCAGGTGGATCTCTGGGAGCAGCCTGATTTACAGAGCAAGTTCCAGGACAGCCCAAGCAGTTACACAGAGAAACCCTGTCTTAACCCCACCCCCAAAAGTAAATAAATTAAAATAAATAGTGGGATGAAATCATTATTTCACCTTCCACTTTCTAAGTTGTCTTTAAACATCTTTTTTTTTCTGTTTTGAGACAGGGTCTCACTGTGTGTCACTGTGTAGATATGGTCACACTGTGTAGCTGTGACTAGGTTGGAATTCACTTATGTAGATCAGGCTGGTTTCCAGATCACAGATATCTGCCTGCCTCTCGCTGCTGAATCTTAGGGTCAACTTAGAAAGCTATGTGTCAGCTCCTTTAACTGCTTATTTATTCCTGGGTTTCCCCATTCTCCAATTCTTCACCCACTTGTACAACTACTCTACCAGTACCAGCTGAGGGCACAGTTAGTAACAATGCACTGCTCTAAAAGATTCAGTAGATACAGGGAGAAGTGACTCCTGAACTCAGAAAATGTATTACTTGTATTCTAGTAGCATAAAGGGTTAAGATGTGCTTTTATAGTTATTGAAGATTTTGTTTCTCAGTATGTACCGAAGAACTCCCAAAGATAAAATCCATCTACTGTACAAATTCTTTCAAAACAACAGTATTGTGATAGCTTTTCAGCTAAATATGCCTTTGAGACCGAAACCAAAGGAATTGTATGACAAACAAAATAGATAACTTGCCATTCCCCTCCTTTGTTGTATTCTAAGGTAGCTGGGGCCTTAGTGGGCACAGTTTGGCACCCCATTACAGAAATTACAGAAAGTCTGTCCAGTAAAGGGCAAGATTTGAGTGTGAAGTCTCCAAGTGTCAAATAAGAACTTGCTTGCCAAATGAAGGCTAACTTCCTTGCTAGTGAAGTTCCTATAGAGGGGCTGTGACAGAAAGAACCTGGCAGGAGAGCACAAAGACAGAGCACTAAGCCACAAGGATGGGTCCATGGATTGATAACCAGTTATTAGTTTGCAAGTCTGTCCTGTTACATCCATAAGTTGCTTCAAGGAGGGAACATGGCATGCCATTAGCACTGTCACCCTAGTAGCTGGTTAGCTGGTATAAGGACAGGCCTGTAAAGAAGCCTTAGGGGAAGTCTATACTATGGAGTTGGCAGCTTCAAATCTTTCTTTCACTGGGAGATTCTCAAACACCTTGGATGCAGTGCTTATCAGCAATGTTTTCGATTGCTTTCTGTATCACAAGCTATATGTGGATGTGAGTTGGTTGATCTAGGCTTGTACATCCATCATTCATCTCATCTTCCATCACATGTAATTTAAGCCAAGTAAAGTATAAATTAATCCTGATGTCAAATAATTTGATCCCCTTGACAAAGGACAGGTACTTATGACCCATTAAGACTAGGTTAGAGACACAATCTGTCAGGCATGCACACATCATCTTGTATTTTCTCTTTTACAAAAGCCATCATTTTCTAATTGTTTCCTTAGTCTGTATTTCCTGAGAAAATGTGAGCTGCCTGAGAACTTGGATCTACAGGGTCTTATTTATAGCTGTGTCTCTGACATATGCTACCTAGCAGTGTGGAGACATTTAATAAATAACTGTTGCATAAATGCATGAACAAAAGGTACAAAACACAGCACAAAAGATATAATCAAAGGCTTATGGAAAAATAAATAAAGGGGGATGATATATTCAGGTGGGAATGCTTTTATATCAAGTCCAGCTAAATGTGGTAGAATATGCCTGTAATTCCAGCATTCAGGAGATAGAGGTAAGGGCATCAGGAGTTCAAGACCATATATATTAAGGCCATATATATTGGCATATATTTGGCTATATAGCAAATTCAAGGCCAAGCAGCGATATATGAGATATTGTCTCCATTTCTCTCTCCTGAAAAGAACTGAGTCTAGGAGGACATGGAGTAGTCAAAACTCCAAAAGTGAGTGTGAGGAAAAGAAATAGGGGAGCAGGACAAGGAGACAGAAGAATCAGGATAATAAAAGCACATGATTTGGTACTCAGGTAGCAAAGTAGGTGGTTTGAAATCAAGCAGAGATGCAATTAGGAAGAAGGACAAATAGTAGCTGTCTTAGTTGGGGTTTGCTATTGCTGTGAAGGGACAACATGACCACAGTAACTCTTATAAAAATATTTAATTGAGGGTGCCTTGCTTACAGTTTCAGAGGTTCAGTCCATTGTGATCATGAAGGGGAACATGGTAGTGTGCAGGCAGAGGCAGTGCTGGAGCTGAGAGTGCTACAGCTTGCCTCAAAGGCAATGGAAAGTTGACTGTCATACTGAGTGAAACTTGAGAAAAGAGACCTCAAAGCCTGCCCTCACAGTCACACTTCCTCCAACAAAGTTACACCTACTCCAACAAGGCCACACCTCTTAACAGTGCCACTCCTTTTGGGGGTCATTTTCTTTCAAACCACCATATTGCACTCACTGGACCCTAAAAGCTTGTAGACATATCATAATGCAAAAATGCACTCAGTCCAACTTCAAAAGTCCCCATAATCTATAACAGCCCCAAACTTGTCTCAAAGTCCAAAGTCTCTTCTGAGACTCATTCAACCTCTTAACTATAATCTCCTGTAAAATTAAAATAAAAAAGCAGAGATCACATACTTCCAACATATAATGGCACAGGATATACATTACCATTCAAAACCACAGGGGAGGGAGCATAGAAAGGAAATACTGGACCAAAACAAGACTGAAGACCAGCTGGGCATACTCCAAACTTCTGTCCTTAACTCTAAAGCCAGAACCATGTGACCAAAGCTACCAAGTTCTGCTGCTTATTGTGGCTGGAACATGGCCCACTTGTTTAATTATACCTTCACCAGCTTTCTGTTTTCCTTTACTGCTTAAGCTTGACTGTCCTTAAGCTTGATATTCAGACAAGGATGACCTCAAACTCAGAGGTCTGCTGGCCTCTGCATTCTTGGTGCTGGGATGAAAGGTATGCACCACCATACTGGCTCTAAACTTTTCTTTTCCTTTTTACAAGTTGGAAACTTAGCTGGGTGGGATCTTGCCCTGAGGTCACCATTCCCTTTATTCCATCCCTTAATCTGTTTATCTTCTTGAATAAAGAATTTAGCTCCTTCCCTCTTTCTGGTGCTCTTTTTCTCCTCAAATATTTTTTCTTGCTCAGCTTGCTCCTTTCATTATATATCTTCATTAGAGTTACCACTAATATCCACATGACAGAGTCTATACTAGGCTGTTTTAAGATTTCTTCAGCCAAAGGAATTAATCCAAAAGTCTTCACTTGACCCTCAGGTAGTCTCTTTGGACAAGGACAAAAGGCAGCCACTTTCTTCACCAAAATATCACAAGAATGATCTGTAGGCAACTTACTAAAATTCTTCTCTGAAACTTCTTGAGTGAGCCCCCATAGTTCAAATGACTCAGCACCACTGTCTTCCATGCTCCTACTAGTATGGCCCATTAAGCAGTACTTAAATCATTCCACTGCTTTCCTAACCCAAAGTACCAAAGCCCACATTCCTCCAAACAAATACATGGTCTGGCCCATCACAACAATACCACAGTCTCTGGTATCATCTTATGTCTTACTTAGCGTTTCTACTGCTGTGAAGAGACACCATGACCACAGCAACTCTTATAAAAAAAAAAGTAACTATGAGTGAAGGACTGAGGATTTGAATGGTAAAAGCAGAAACATTAAAATCCATGCATACAGAGTGAGATCCAGGACAGGCACCAAAACTACACAGAGAAACCCTGTCTTGAAAAACCAAAAAAAAAATGTATTGTTAGTTATTATCATAGATCAAATATAAAGAAATTCATAAGTAATTTTCATATTTTGTTGTTTTAATTTGAAATAATTAATGTGCATGTGGTCCCATTCAGAATGTGAAACGATATCTTTTAGACAGTAAAACTGAGGAAAGCTATATTTTATTATAATATAAATTCACTTCCAGTAATACTAGAAATAAAACGTAATAGATCTAGAAAACTATGGTTTATGGTAAAGATAAGGTTATTATACTTGTTTAATAGAACTCTTTCTGATTCTGCTTTATAAGACTAAAATCCCAAATACTAAAATTTTAAATGTGTTCTAGTCCACCTTCACTAGTAAGATCACAATCACCAGAATTATTTTCCCTTTCCTAGATTCTGCAGGAAAAAAAGATCTTGTTTGACAAATTTTAACATGTTTGTATAGTGTTTTAAGTGTATAACCTGAATACCTCTTTCTATTCTTGAAATTTCTTCCCTCACTCCTTCAGTACTGTTTTCTGTGTGCGTTGCCTTGTACCTTCCATCCATGATCCCATTGAATAACCTTTCTTTTGAAAATAGTTTTTAAAGCCTCTTAATTCAAGAGATTCCCACAGAGAATTAATATGACATCCCATTTTAATTTCTACCTGCTTCTCTCAAAAATGTATGGGGGAATAGAAACTTTGTATAGATTGTCATCATAGTGTGTGGAGTTTCATACCCACCCACTACTCATCTGAAAAGGTGAATAGCCATACAAGGCAATGGAATGAGCCACTCAGCACCACTCTGTGCAGCTTAATGACAGCTTTGCAGAACATATGCGAGCTCAGAATAAAGACCCCTGGCAAATTCATGCAATATGCTTTGTACACTAATAAAATTCATCATGGTCCCTTGGAACACAACAATTATTCATGCTCTCCTCATTCTATTTTTCGGCAGAGGGTGGTGGGTAGCAAATGGAAATAGTTTTGCATGGCAAGTGGGATGTGATTTTTCTCAGGTGTGCAGTTCAGCAAGAGATAGCAGCCTGAATATGAAGGTCGGCAGCAGTATTGCTTTTTCTTGTCAAAGCACTGGAATTAAGTAAAATGGATTTGAAATAGAAGAACATATTGTGCTGTACTTCTTATGGAAGAAAACATATCCCTATAACACTTTGTACAAGCTAACATTAGACATGGTAATTAAATTCAGTGGTTGTTCCAAGATTAATAGATGCTTTACTTCAAGTACTTTGCTAGCAGAACAAAATCAGATGGAAGCAAAAGGAGAGAAAAATGAATCTCACTCTTTTCATTTCATTGAGCTGTAGGAAAGCAGTTTATAGCTAACCTATCTCAAAGACCCAATATACCATCTTGTGAGGTGGTCCCTTTTTCCTCTGATACAGGAATTCCCAAGTACACTGATTATAAAGCAGTATCTTTTGGCCACCAGCTAAGTTCCAGCTAAGTGCCACCTCATCCTTTGATAGGATACTTTACCAGGCACATTAATTTTCAGTATAACGTAATTTTACTTCAAAAGTCTCAATTCTTGTCAATAAAGCTGTTGTTCACTAAATTATGCTCACTAGGGACTACTTTTCTTTTTTATGAAAATGCTGTGTTTAGATGAAATCAACTTATGTTTCTGCTGAGTTATGAAAAATCAACATAATTAAGCAGTGTGTTGTATTAGTTTGTGTGAACTTGCTTTTCTTAGATAATTTTTTTCCTGGTGAAAACATTCTCTATCTCTAATAATGGAACACAATAAAATAATTTACTTGTTAGTGAGATACATTGAGAGGGTATACCATTATTTTTGTGCATTATCCTTATGAAAATACATAATCTGGATAATCACTATAAATCATAAGACAAAACCAAATGGAAGTTTATTGAATAATTATTCAAAAATAAAAGTGTCATAAGAGATTGTGAAAGTCTGCCTGATGTTTTCAGATTAAAGCACCTTTACATTCCAAAGTAGTATTTGGCCCCAGTCAGGATACTGGATCTTAAAAGAACTGCTGTAAAGAAAATTAGCCAATTGGCAAAAATGAAAATATGGTTATACATTGAATAACAACATTATATTGTGTTTAAAATTTTGCTTTTAATAATGTAGTTATGTAAGAGATTATTCTTAATATAAAATACATCTTAATGTATTGGGGAACAACAGGAAAAACAGTCTGCAATTTACGCTCAAATAATACAGAAAAATATTTCAATATCTATTTGCTTATCTCTTCATTTGATCTACATATCTGTGTGTATGTATGTACATATGTATAGATATATCCATCCTTTTATCTCTCTATGTATGTATGTATGTATGTATGTATGTATGTATCTATCTATCTATCATCTATCTATCATCTGTCTACCCACACTGGAGAAAGTTTCAATGCACTTCCTTTGGAAATTTGCTAGGTTCTTACTTACCAATCTAAAGCATTATGTGATTATTGGTAACATCAGTTACATCATTTGTGTAGTCAAAACAATACTCCTGAAATGAGTTGCAGATATATCTGTATTTCCTTTATGTGTATGTAGGTCTCTTTTGTTCTCTCTCCTCTCTCTCTCTCTCTCTCTCTCTCTCTCTCTCTCTCTCTCTCTCTCTCTCTCTCTCTCTCTGTTTATGTGTTTATCAAGCCTTCATTACAAAATATTAAAATTTAGGTTCCAGAAAGAGTCAACCACACTGACTTCTTTATTTCAATGCCAGAGATTAGACCCAGAGCTCAAGAACATTACTGATGAGCAGGTGTTCTATCTCTAACCTGCCTTACCAGTCTGGTTTCTTTCTTTTCTACTGAAATGTATCTAGATTCATCTCTTGACTGCTTAAGTAATTGTTAATGATATATAATTTAGTTTTTGAATAGCATTAGATCCCCGGCAAAATGGAGCATAAAGTACAAAAAAATCCCCCCCACCCCAGTCCTAGTCTTTCCTAACTTTAAAATTCTACACCAGAATGGTACATTTATTTTAAGGAATGAACATTGGCTCATTTTTGTTCCCTGAAGACTATAGTTTACATTGGGGCTCATGGTGTTATATATTCTACAAGTTTGGAAAATTTATAATGACATATATCCACTCTTATACTACCATACAGAATATTTCACTCCATTAAAAATCTCTTGTGTTTATTCCTTCCCTTTTCAAACTCTGGTAGCTAATGATCTGTTTACTGTTTCCATGGTTTTGACTATTTGAGAAGGTTATGAAGTTGAAATCAGAATCCGGTTTAACACACACACACACACACACACACACACACACACACACACACCAGATAAATGTCTTTCATTATGTAACATGCATTTAAGCTTTCTTAATCTTTAAATTTTAAATTTATTTATTATGATAAATTAACTCTTGTGGTCATGCTTAAATGTTTTCACTTGAAATATAGTTTATATTATAAATAATTACTTTTTAGTGTCCCATCACATGATACTATACAAAATTTAAAAATTATCCTTGAAGATAGATTATGTAACTTATGAATTTCATTTTAGTATAGCAAAAGAGACACCATTAAACTTTTCTAAAAAATCAATATGGATGTTTCTTTAAAAAAATTAAAAGTAGAATTATCATGATTCCAGAAATTCTCTTTCTCAGTAAATGAAAGTAAGATGTTAAAGAGGTATTTTTACAGCAATGTTCACAGAAGTGTAATTTACAATGGGTGGAAAATAGCAGTGACACAAACAGTCAATGGATAAATAAATAATTAAAATGTGATATAATGATACCATGGAATAGAATATTATTTAACGTTATTTTTGCAAAACATTTTTAAAAGGAATGAGAGATAGTTTTTTCTGGATTCATTTTGAGTGACCATGGCCCAACAACACAGATTTTTGGTTACTCCAAATTCCATAATCCAATGTTGAAGTAATTTTATGAAGTTTTTATAGTTTCAGGGAACAGAGAATGTCATAAATCAAGGCAAGTATATCAAAGGTGGTTAGAACAAGAAGGGGGAAGATTTTCTAGAGGTTCAAGGTGTTATTTTATGACATTCTTAGCTTTTGAGTTGGTGGAAGCTAGTGGTCTGCTAAGTTAATAGATTCCAAAAGGATTCTATTAGTCATAAGATATTAATTCTGGTGCAGAGGTGGAAAAGGAATGGCTGTTCTGGAGAATTAGAACTAGCCCAAGATAAGATAACTAGCTTTTGGGCTTCCAACAATTCTGATCTCTCCACAGGATTGAAATTCTAATCAATCAGTCTTTGCAGACACAGATTCTATTCAGGAGTTTTTGTTTTACAGTTCCTCCTGTTGACCAAGCACCACATGTTGTGGAGGCAGGAGGCACATGTTATACATTCTTTCTTTTATTTTTTGAGATTTTGATATAATTACATCATTCTATTCTCTTTTCTCCCTCCAAACCTTCATACTTACAACTCATTGCTATCTTTCAAACTCATGTTCTCTTTTTTAATAATTGTTTTACATATTTGTATATACATGTTTATACCTAAATACATAAATACAACCTGTTCAGTCCATAAAATGTTACTTTTATCCATATTTTCAAAGTTGGCTACTTGATATAGTATTGCTGTGGGATAATGCTTTTATAGACTGGTTTATAAAATGCTGATTGGCCAGTAGCCAGACAGGAAGTATAGGTGGGGTGAACAGATGAGGAGAATTTTTGAAAGAGGAAGGCTGAGTCAGGACTCACCAGCCAGACACAGAGGAAGCAAGATGTGAAGGCAGAACTGAGAAAAGGTACCAAGTGATATGGCTAAACATAGATAAGAATTATGGGTTAATTTAAATGTAAGAGCTAATCAGTAATAAGCTTGAACTAACAGCCATACAGTTCATAAATAATGTAAGTCTCTGTGCATTTTTGAGTCCAAGTGGCTGTAGGACTTGCGGGAGAGAGAGATTCTTCCTGTCTGAGGATTGGGCAGGACACAGGAAAACTTCAGCTACATATGGTGCCAAAATGTGGGGCAAGAGTTTCCACCTAAAACTGAGAAAACTTAAAAAAAAAAAGATTCTAAAACAGAGCTAAAAACAGCTTCCTAGTTGTGTCTCTCAGGCAAGTTTTGAGCTACAGTATGGTGGGTTTGTAGCAGCTGTGGGCTTGAGTACAGCATGGTGGATTTCTGCCACAGTACACAGTAGTATCTCCAAGCCACACAGTGCAGATTTAGCTTTTACTAATACAAAAAAAAAAATCTGAGCTACACAATGCTTTAATGGAGGCATAGATCCACTGCTTCTGAGACTTGGTGGTACACATGGCTCCCAGAGCCAAAGCTAGCAGTAAGCATAGTTCTGCCATGTTGAAAAGCTGAGGTGGGTGGAGCCAGCAGCCAAAACTTCTATTTTAGTCCTAATAATGCTGCAGTTTAAAGCAATAGATTCACAAAAAAAAAAAAACAGATCCAGATAAAATAAACCTCTAAACAGTTTACGTTGTGTCTAAAAATATACATAGGCTTGGAAGAGAAAGGAAAAGGAATATAGACAGTTATATAAAGAAATAGAAAGTTTTAAAAAGTAAAGTCTTTAAAGATAAAGTAAAGGTAATTTACAATAAGCCATGTAAAGATGGATATTACACCGAGAATCTAGATTATGTTGTCTTTGAGATTTTTAACTGCAGGACATTTGATTGTAAAGGCTACTGATATATATATAATCTTGACTTCAAAATTTATGTCTAAGGATATGTTGCTTTGGAAAATAGGTTCTGCTGTTGTTTCCACAGGAAGTAAGAGGCTATGGATTAGTTTCAGGTTAAGATGAATCAGATTTTATCAAGTCAGACCTCCTGAACCTTTACAGATGGTACCTATCAACAAAGGACTTGGTCATTATTTTGAATTTTCTCGGGATCTCCATAAGACTACCAGCACCCCCTATTGGCAGGAAGTAGCCTAGAAAACTATAAGAATTATGGGTTAATTTAAGTGTAAGAGCTAGTCAGTAATAAGCTTGAGCTAATGGCCATACAGTTCATATATAATATAAGTCTCTGTGTGTTTACTTGGGTCTGAGAAGCTGCAGGACTGGTGGGTGAGAGAGATTTGTCCTGACCAAGGACTGAGCAAGACACAGGAAAACTTCAGCTACATTGTATAACTAATTTTTGTGCTCTTACCTCTGGAAGACTATTTCTCCAATTCTCCCATCTGGTCTGACAACACTTCCTCCAAGAGCAAAAGACCATGTAACAAAAACACCATGAGAAAGCATGAGAAGCCCTCTTTTGAGTTAGTTGCTGGTCAGGGTTTCCAAAGAGACTCCCAAAACCTTTGTTGCCTTTCTGAGGTGGAATGCAAATCCCTATTACTGAAGATACCATGCACTTCAAACACAGAGCCCAGAGGCTCCTATGCTAGAATTGATTTGAATGCCTACTCCTTGAGGAATAGCTTTCATGATACCAGCAGGTATCATGCAAGCTTTCAAAAAAGGGAAACAAACAGCACTACTACCCCACTATGAAATCTTTGAGCCACAACAATGACCAACATGGCATGATAACCCTATAGGTGTAATAGCGGAATGCATACCTTGCTGGTGACCAAAAGCTCTCTAATTGGGACTTAAGTCTCACTCAACAAGAAGGAAATCATGCCTGCTACTGGAAACCTAGTCAGCTCCCCAAATATTGTGGATCTTGGAGGAGAACCTAAAAGCACCAGCAGAATCTCTAGCTTTTAAAAGAAAGGAAATTCTGAAATGTACTATAATATAGGGGAATCTTGAGGACATTATGCTAAATAAAATAAGTCATGTACTAAAGGACAAATTCTGTGTGTTACATATATATAATGCATCTAAATTAGTCAACAAAGACAGAAATATACTGGAGGTGCCAGGGACCATTAGAGGGGGAAAATGAGGTGTTGCTTAATGTATATAAGATTTTGGTTTTGCAAGATGAGAAGAGTTTTAGAAGCTTCCTTCCTTCTGCCTAGCTTTCATAGTGCTGAAAGGTACTCTGTAGGCTGCTTGAGGAATCAAAACATCTGTGGTCTTACCCAGCTGTGAATTTTATGAGCTATAAATAACACCTACCTGGCAAGATGTGTCTACTGATGGCATGGCTGTTATGGGGGTAACTAATGGCATTCTGATTGGATTTGAGGGCTAATCCACAGGAAAAATTCATATCTGGTCAATATCCCATGGTTGTATAATTCATAGACCCCGTGGGGGAACTTATTGTTTATTTTGCTAAATGGGTTTGATGTCAATTTTCTTCTACATATTTATGTTTATAAACATAAATTAGGACTGCTCTTAGCTTGAGACAGATCAGCTTCTACTTGAAGTGATCAATAATTAATGCAGAGACACAAACTGGTCAAAGTGCTGAGAATAACAGATCACTGAGTGCTTTGCATAGAACATTTCTATGACCATCCTCTATGGCTCAAGTAACATCACAGAAGATGGGGTAGAAATAATGAAAGGACTGGAGATTAAAAGGAGTACTGATAAATGCTATCTTCTGGATATGATGTGGCTGTTGCATCCTGTGGGGGACCAGTCCCCATCTTTTACAGGGTTCCTATGAGGAGGAGAGAGGAATAAGAAACTTGAAGATAGAATGACAGGCCTAGTCAAGAAAGAAGATAGAAACACAGGATAGCTTTGGGAGGACCTGGGTCAATACCCAATGGCCGAGAACTTTATTCAAAAGGGCGTTTTATAACAATGCCAAGGGGAGGGGCAAAAGACCTCCCCTTTGCTAGATACAACCAAGTGTAGACCTTCCAAATACCTGGTACCCAGGTCCATGGTCCAATCATCCTCTTATGCAGTCCTGCTGGGTACAGCAAGCTTAGATCTCACTAGGAAACCACTGTGGGCTCCCAAAGGTCCCCCTGATTAATAGTTTAAATCTCAAGTAGGGGTACAGAGCTTAACTCTAGGCAACTCTGACTCAGGTTTCCACTAAGAGCTTGCAAATAGCTGGAATTACCACAGCACTACTCCTGCTCCCTAGGGCTGCCACATCTCCCAGTAAAGGAGTAGATGATGATAAAGATGGAATATCCTTTTTGGAATGGGTCTAAGATGACTACAACAGTCTTAGTTGCACCAAGCCCTTTTTTAAATCAATAAACTCCTGATGCAACCATATCAAATAAATCAACAAACTCCATATTCAACTGTATCAAATAAATCAATACACGTCTAATGCAACTGCATCAACTTAAAGACTCCCTTAGCTTCACCAAACATTAACAGGGTAACATAATTCTAATATAAATTTTACTCTACATAATTACAATTCTCTCTAACTTACATCCAAAAGAACACTCTTAATAGAACCATTAATACTTTAAAAACTTTAGCAAAAAATACACTTTAAAGCTATCTCATAATAGAACTATTTGCATTTCTTGCTAACAAAACATAGGATAAACTTCTGATGCATTCACATTAAACTTAAATATTCCCTTAGCTTCTCCAAACCATAGTGCATTAATACCAACAGGTTAACATTAACATAATAACTCTAACATAAATATTACTATACACAATTATAATCCTACAATACTACATTCAAAAGCAATATTCTCAATATAACCATTAACACTTTAAAAACTTTAGCAAACGTTCAAAAGCAATTTCTTAATAGAACTATACAAAACATAGGGTGCATTAACACAAGCTAACATCAGTCCACTCAAAGAACAAGAAAATATTTTTTATAATTAAATTAAATAGACTGAGAAACATTAACTCCCCCTTTTTTAATAAATTTTAAACTGCATCTTGAGCTTGAGCAAAAAAAAAAAAAAACAGCAAACTTCTCCATTTAAACAGTTCCATTTTTAACACAAAACAGTTCATGAATCACCACAGCTGATAGAGTCTATAAGCATAAGTAAATTCAAAATTGTCTCATTGCAATGGAATCTCTCCTGTCCATCTCATTTCTTTAGTCCAAATAGTTCAATAAGTAATTCTGGTACCAGTTTTCCAAATATGAAGAAACACCTAACCAAAAACATTTTGCAGTTAACAATTCTAGTTCAAACAAACATCTCTGAAACTTTTGCCCTCAGCAATAGGGGCACTTGTAGTTACAGCAGCATTTTATGTCAGTCTTTCCCTAGGAACCTTGCCTCAGGGTGAAGTAACTGCCATAATAACTGAGCTGCTCTTTGGAATAGCTGTCTGTGCAGCCAGCAAAAAGAAACTGCAAGGCTTTTGGCTCTTGGATTTCATAGCTTTCACAGTCCTGGTCTGTCTCTGCCTCCCATAACTGGGACATTCCCAGGACCCCTGTGTCCAGAGGCCCTGAGTGTTTTCAATTGCCTCATGCCACACAGGCTCAAGAGGCTTCTCTTGGACATTATGAAACATGGCTTTCAATGAGTAATTTTCCTTTTAATTTTCACTTAAATTTAGCCTGGTGAATTCACAATAATATTTACATTATTGTCCAATGTAATTGGAATGCTAAGATATAATATAGGCATATTCTCATTTCTCTCTCCATCTCTCCCTTTCTTCTTCTTTTAATGTTGTACTTGTCCTGGGGTTTGAACTTAGAGCCTTGCCCACACTGAGCAAATCC
Organism: Peromyscus maniculatus bairdii; assembly: GCF_049852395.1. Lineage (NCBI taxonomy): Eukaryota > Metazoa > Chordata > Mammalia > Rodentia > Cricetidae > Peromyscus > Peromyscus maniculatus. The sequence continues at coordinate 110,903,257 of NC_134875.1, read as the reverse complement.
TTTACAATTGAGTTTCTTTACTTACCCCCCAGGAATAGTCTTTTTTTTAAGTTTTCCCTTTTGTTGGAAATAGATTTTTCTCACATAATATATCCTTATTATAGTTTCCTGTTGATGGAATTTTCTCTGGTCCTGCTTGGCCCTGCGGTCAGAGCTGCTTGATCCCAAGTAAACACATAGAGGCTTATATTATTTACAAACTATATGGCCTGTGGGTCAGGCTTCTCATTAGCTAGCTCTTACAACTTAACTCAGCTCATTTCTATTAATTTATGCATTGCCACGTGGCTTTGTGGCTTACCAGTACTTTTATATCTTGCTTCTCCTGGCGGCAGTTCTCAGCGCCTGCCCCATTCTCCTTTCTTCTCCTGTCTCTCCAGTTCGAATGTACCACTTAACCTTATTCTACCTCACTATTGGTGAAACAGCTTTATTTATCAACCAATCAGAGCAATACATTCACAGCATACAGAATGACATCTCACAGCAGTTTCCCCTCCCTCAACTCTACCCAATTCCTCCCCAACCTCCACTTCCATCTGGATCTACTCCTCTATTGTCTCTTATTAGAAAAGAACAGGTTTCTAAGAGATAAAAACCAAATGTGAAATAATAAAATATATTAAGATGATGCAAAAACCATCATATTGAAGTCACATAAAGCAAACAAAGGAAAAGAGCCCAAGAGAAGGCATGAGAATCAGAGACCCATTCATTCACACACTCAGGAATCCCATAAAAAAAACCCAGTAAACTGGAAGCCATAACATATACCTGGTACAGACCCCTGCAGGCCCTGTGCATGCTGTTTCAGTCTCTGTGAGTGCATGAGGGATTTGATCATGTTGATTTAGAGGGTCTTTTTTCTTGGTGTCCTCCATTCCCTCTTATTTTTATACTTTTTCCTCCTCCTCTTCTGCAGGGTTCCATGAGAGAAAGGGTTTGATGGGAACAATCCTGTTTAAGGATGAGTGTTCCAGATCTCCCTTCTCTGCATATTGTTCAGTTGTAGATCTCTATATTTCTTCCCATCTGCTGTGTAAGAAGCTTCTTTGATGATGGCTGAGCAAGGCACTGATCTATGAGTATAGCAGAATTTCATTAGGAATGATTTTTATTGCTGCATTTTTTTTTCTATTTTTAGAACAGTAGTATTTGGTTTTACCCTAGGTCCCTGGGCTATATAGTCTTAGGTTCTCAGTCAACCCAGCAGTATCAGACATGGGTTCCTTCTCATGAAGTGAGTCTTAAGTCAAATTAGGTATTGATTGGTTATTCCCACAAACTTTGTGCCACCATTTCACTAGCATATCTTGTAGGCAGAAGATCATTGTGTATTAAAAAGTTTGTGGCTGGGTTAGTGTTTACATTGCTCTTTTGATAGTATGCAGAATATCTTCCTGAACTAAAAGTACTAGCAGGTAAATTTGAAGGTTCTATGTATACGCTAGCTTGACTTCTCCATGTTCAATGAGTTGTGTAGGTGTTGTCTTCAGTAATGAAGCCTTGCTATCAGTTTGTAGAGATCAACCTATTGTCTTGGCAATAGACTGCATTGTTTGGAGATTCCCATGAGACCCTTTTGGCCAACAACTCAATTAGATGTAATTCAATCCCAGTACTGGAAGCTTCATTTGGTGACAAGAGATGGTCAGTTGGGACTCTGTCCCCCACCATTATTTGGTGATTTAATTTAGACCACCTTCCTGTATGTATATATATTTAGGAAGCTTCTCCTGTATTACCACACTACCACTCAAATGGCCCTTAACTTTGGCTGTTTTTCTCCATATTCTCTCCCTAGTTCCCCTTCTCCTTTTCCCCTACCCACTTGATTCTCCTGTTCCAATAACCTCCTCCATCCATCTATAACTATCTATTCATTTCTCCTTTCTATGTAAATATATCTGGTCCCCCACCCCCATCCCACTCCCTCACTCTATATCTAACCACAGATTGATGCTTAGTTCTGATTGACCTAACAGCTATTGTCTCTCTGGATGTGGGTTACATCACTCAGGATAATTTATTTTCTAGTTCCATCCATTTGCTTGCAAATTTCATGATATCATATTTTTAACAGCTGAGTAATACTCCATTGTGTAAATGTACCACATTTTCTTTATCTATTCTTCTGTTGAGAAACATCTAGGTTGTTTCCAATTTCTGGCTATTATTAATAGAGCAGCACTCAACATGGTTTTACAAGTTTCTTTGTGGTATGATGAATCATCTTTTGGGTATAGCTGAATCTTCTTTTGTTTGTTTTGTTTTGTTTTGTTTTTCGAGACAGGGTTTCTCTGTGTAGTTTTGGTGCCTTTCCTGTAACTCACTCTGTAGCCCAGGCTGGCCTCTAACTCACAGAGATCCTCCTGCCTGTGCCTCCCGAGTGCTGAGATTAAAGGCATGCGCCACCACCGCCCAGCGTCGGTATAGCTGAATCTTGAGGTAGATTAATTCCCATCTTTCTGGGGAACTGCCACACTGATTTTAATAGTGTCTGTACAAGTTTGCACTCCCACAAGCAGTGAATGAGAGTGTTCCCCTTACTCCACACCCTCTACAGCAGGAGCTGTCACTTGTTTTATTGATTCTAATCATTCTGACTTCTGTAAGATGAAATCTCAAAATACTTTGATTTCAGGCATAGTCAATACATGTGAAGTTGCTTCTGAACTAGAAAATATTTATGGAAATATTATTAGAGAATCAGTGGTAGATAATCTATTTTGAATTTTAAAAATCAGTTAGTGTGCTGTTCGATTAATAAATGGTAAGTGTACAAGTCTATGTCTTTGAGTCAGCTTTGAGAATGTGAACATGCTCACGGCACATGAGGAAATACACAAATTTAAAAGACAGGATTTATTTGAAAGGTGATATACACTTTTTCATTGGGTAGTGATAAAAGAAGTGGTAATTATTAGAGGATGTACACAGTTGACATGAACTGGAAATATTAATATTGTCTATTTCAAGCTGATTCAAACAAGTTAGCAGCACTAACTCTCCTGATAAATTGGCCTGAATTTTTTTATTTTGTTGCATTTTTGTTTTTAATGAAGCTCAGGGAGCAGTAACACTAAGCTTGACCTCAGGACAATGTACTATGTGTTGTGATGAAAAGATTGGTCAACTGAAAGTTCAGAATCCTCAATTATTGATCTAGGTGAGCCACCACTTTGGTTGTATGTATTTGGATTATTCTTATAACCTCTCTGAGTCTAAGCTTTTTCTCCTATAAAACATAAGCTGTTATAAAAATTTTTAAGGCTTTGTCATGCAGTACAATTCTATGATCCAAAGAAACAACTATTTAACAATGTTAATCCTTCTCTGTTGGTTCTAACCATATCACAGTTGCTAAAAGCAAATGTAGGGTTCCACCAGTACTTGAATAAAAACCAGATAATTACTTACCCTCTGCTACTAATTATGTATAATGACATAAGCTATATCATAGATTCAGTGCATTCTTAATCCAGTTATTGTCTTAAAGTTAGGGAAGAATATGCGGCTATCACAATGTGATTCTTTTATTATTTTTAAGTGCTAGGGATTGGCCCCCAAGGACTAGTACATGCGAGACAAGTACTTTACTACTGAGCTATATCCTCAGCCAGCAAATTCTTTTTAAATACTAGAAACACAACTGAAATGCATGTGTTAGTGATAATGGTTTGTGTTATCATGCTTATATGTAGAGAATCTATTTTCCCATTCAGCAAATGCATACTGTAAATGATATAATGAAGGCCTTGCTAATGATTGGTGACTGGGGTGCCTTTCATTACCTCAAGAACTGATTTTTAAGCAATCAATGATAGCTTATTTTTGAGATCCCTAGTGTTCTTATTTTAGTTACAAACCGAAAAGAATTGTAAAGATATTGTAATTGATTTGCTGGCAAGTTTACAGCCTGTACAAGTGATTTATTGAGTTTCCATGGCTCCCCATGAATTTCAGCAGCTAGAGTTATCCACTTAGGATTTCCCAGTACATTAGCTTGGTGGTATGATAGGCTGTCTTCACATGTAGGTTGTATCTTCCATCTACTTCTCTGTGTCATTAATAAGTTAGCCATTTTTAGACTGTAATTATTGCTACTTGGGCTCTTAGAAGACACACACTTCAGTCAACAGTTTGGTGGAGCTCTAGTATCAGAAGCCAAGTACTTGAACACCTGAGAGTAAACGGCAATTATGAAAACAAGATTTCCCACATTATTCTATAAATAAGGGAAATAATGTCAGAGTACTTTGTAAATTGCAAAACTGATACTAGAAACATGTCACAATTATCTTGTTTTTACTTTTCATCTTTTTTGTAGTTCAGAATGGTAAAGATAAAAATAATCTACATTTGTCCACAAATCTGATGTCCCTAAATGCCATATTGAAAACCACAAAGTCACAGAATTTATTTACTACTTGGGTCACATTATCCTGCTCTTTCCAAATTTGTTCTTTGTATATATGTATCTGTATAAATAAGTTACATTTTCTTGAGACAAAATTGACACTGTCCTCTGATTTTAATTAATAAATTAAATTTAATTAATAAAATATCACTTTATTCAAATACATTGATTTTTTTGAATGTTAAAAGAACGAGAGGTAGTTTTGTGGAAATACTCATTGAATAGTCCCCTTAGAAGAGCCTAAAGTTAGCACGACCCATTGCCCAAGTTCAGCTCTCAAAAAATGTTTAATGTTTTGGTTTTTGTTAAAATCTTTCATCTTCTCTCTATAAAACTCTGCTCTGAAATCATTTCTGGTTTTTGATGTTCCCCCTAACATTTTTACGGAAAAACTGTATGAGAGAAGCATGAGACAGGTACCCGATTTCTTTTAATTTTTCTGTCAAGCAAATCTATGTTAAAGAAAATCTCCATCTGTGTCTGAAACTGTCAGTGGTTCTATTGCAACATGAGCAAAATTAGCATTCTAATTTATGCACATCTTACCTCAGATCTCAGTTTAAATTTTAGGCTAGAAAGCACTTTGCTGTAGGGGACTTTCCTGAGCACTGTAGGACTACACTGAGCAGTTTCATCATCTCCAACTTTAAACAATCCAAAATGGTCTCAAATGTTCCTGGAGGGCAACATTGCCCCTAACTGAGAACCACTGACTTAGAGAGATCATTGAGACAATTCCTCAACTTAGTGGGGTTTGTGTGTGTGTGTGTGTGTGTGTGTGTGTGTGTGTGTGTGTGTGTGTGTGTGTGTGTGTGTGAAAGCTTTTCTCATATTAGTCCACAATGTGTAATCATTCTCTGTTACAAAGACTCCAAGAACTGTGTTATGCCTGCAGCAAACTGTTCTCCTGCAGAGGAGACCACCAATTCCACAGGCTTACCATGTGCTATTTATGCCACTAAGTGCTACTCATTTGTTAGCGTATTGAAGCCTTTGTTTCATGTATGAGGAAACCCAGGTAGCAAATTAAATTTCCATAAGAACCTTTAATCCAAATTTTGGATAAAGCAAATGCTCTCAGCTTTTTAAATGCCTAAAATGTGTTTACAGTCTAAACTATGCTCACTCCATGGTTTTGAGCATCTCATTTCATTTCCATGTGCCTTAATTTTGTCAATAGTTTTCATTATTACTTGTATTGGGTATAGTTTAAATAAAACAATTATTTTTCTTTGGCATAGAACTCCACTTGAAATATCCTTCAAAAGAAATTTTGGATTTCCATGTAGCCTGTGACCCTACTAGTGTTCTTTATCTCCCACCTCCTGAACACTGGGACATGTTGGACCCATAGACACTCAATAAATTCTTACCAATTGACTGGTTAAACAATAATATGTTTATTACCTACAGATATTCCAAGTATTTCCCCAAAGTATGTCAAGAATCTCTGCTATATCAGCAGTTCATGATGCACTATGAATATATCTTTTGATATATTCTAGGAGCTTATTTATTTAAATTAGAAGGTCCCATTGGCATTTCCTTTTCTTAAGTTTTAAGTTATCAACAGTAGCTGCCCATTACTTAGGTTCAGTAGACATTAACTTCGAAATGGGAGGCAACTTGCATACAAAAGGTAAATGGATAAGTCAGCTATCAATCCAGTTACATAAATGTTGAATTTAGCTCCATAAAATTATACTTTATCTTGAATCTTTCTGCCCTAATTTCTTCAGGCTGCTGTATATGGTCCTTCATCTTCTGAATGTCTATATATATGATTCAAAACAAATGAGATGTCCTCATGTCACTAGAGTAGCAAATGGCTGGTAATAGAAAGGCAAGCAAAGGCCAGCAGTATTGGTTACTATTTATTAATAATTGATAAATACAATTGTTTCTCTTCTATGAGAGATGAATAGTCAGGTTACTTCATGGCAATACTGGGAAGAATAAATATTAGGAAGAGAGAAATGGGGATACAAGAGTGACTTAGGCAGGAAATGAGTTTAGCTGCAATGACATCCACGTTTGATAGTGCCTGCACAGCATGTGCCTGGCATGGGGCCTAGAGAGGAAAAACATTTTGACCACATTTCTTTGAAGGCAAATAAGGAGCATTAGATTGCATTGGTGAAGTCAGACCTGTAATTCATCTCCTCAGAGGGCCTAATGTCTGTGTGTGCTTTCTGGTTAGGGTTGCATCTGGGTCTCAGTGGACTGGTATTATATTGATTACCAAGTGTTATTTTCTGTCTATTGAAGGTGCTTTTCAGAACTGCATTAATTCTGTATTTCCAGATTTGTGCAATATTCATCAAGAAGAACTAAGAGCGTTTTGTTCCCAAATCAATTAATGTTGTCCCTTGACACTCCTAAGATGGTGCTTACTTTTCCTGTACAGTATTTAGGGTCAAGAAAATGAAAATTATTTCCTGTCTTAAACTGATGATTATAGGAAAGAGCAAAGCTTCATCTTGTTTCTAGTATCTCTTCTTTGAGAGAATACAGCAATAAACAGATTCTATAAGCCCAAACACTAGAATTAAGAACAGCCGTGTCTTTGTGTAAGAAGATGCTAACAAACACAAATTTATATTGAAAGCAGCTGTTTTTCAAGACATATTTTCAATCATGCAAATTGTTGTTTAAAATACTTATAGCATTATATGCTATTCAAAAGATCTCTTCACATGGCCTAAGAAGTCAGCTCTGAAAATTTTAAAGCCATAGTTGGTGGAATCAAGAAATGTTAATGTTAAATGCAAATGCCAAGATTGATCTATAGGACAATCAAGAGCTGAAGATCATAGTCATCTGAAATGTTCTTCTATGTAAACTGGGGAAAACTGAAGAGAGGGAATATAGAATGCTAACACCTAAAGGAAGACAGGCCTGATTACATAAGAGTTATCTTTTCTTTGTCTGAAATTGAGATAGAGCTTATATATGTTTAGCTTCTGATGTTCCAGGGACTCTCGATGTTGACTACAGTGTTTTTAAATTAATTAATGTTGCCTTTCCTTGTTTAATAGTTTTAATTGAGAAACTTTGTTTTTAGTAATGAATAGATACGCATAGATACATAATATCCCTATCGATTTAACTTTTAGGAAGGGATTGATAGTTAGTCTGTGGGACTGTAAATCAGAACTGCTTTAAGGTAAATTTCCAAAGGAGTGTTTTCAACACACTGTGATTCTCAAGTGTGAATAAGTGATGATCCAGAAACATGCTAGATGAAGACAAAATACATTTCTATAGATGAAAGCAATGAAAAATGATGCTTGAAGTTGCTCATATTGTGCCTTGGGAGCATTATAAGAAACAGGGACAGGTAGCATTTTGGGAATACTTTACTGTGTACATTAATTCCCCAGGTATTATGTAGAAGTCATTGTTGCTATGCATTCCCTCCTGCAGTTCCTCTTTCTCATAAGTATTTGGCAGGCGTCTGCTAACTAAAATGGAAAATAATGAAGGCTGTTGTCAGTATCCTCTGATTCTCATTTTCTTCCTTATGAGACATTTTCTCATCCTGCAAATTATAAGAATAGGGTTTTTTAATCTAATTTTTCCCTTCTCCCCTCAACCGTTTCTTCAAAAGAATAAAGAAAATGTGTTAGCAATACAAAAAGCAGGCTTGTCCGAATATGGCACAGGGCCACACTAGGTTGTTGTTTACACAGTGGGCTGGAGTCTGAGAGATAACATCTTTTCCCAACAGGAGGGACAGTGTCGAAAGTAAGAATGAATAGCACTGGGGACTTCCTGTCTAAACCTTCCACAACTCTACAAAAATACAGAGAACTATAGCATCTCGAGGTTCTTGAGCTCCAGATACCTAACTTCCTAAGCCCAGGCTCCTGTCTTCAAATAGTTCAATGGAGAAGTTGCCATCTCACACTTGTTAAAAAAGAAAAAAGCAATGTGTGAAAGGTTCTTTTTATTACTGCAATCAAACCGAGGGCAGGTGGTCTAGAATGTGCTCCCCAGCGAATAATGGACAGATTAGGAAACACTGATCTGGAGTCTGACCTTGACCTTGTGAATTTTCTCTTTCCTTGTGGATAATTCTACCTTAGATTCTATGACTTAAGAAATTTACCGTAATGCATTCTACACAAGCAGCAATCCTAAGGAGAATTACCTGGCTCAATAATCTTCTTATTTACTCTTCATTCACCTATAGTTATGAATCCATCGCAGTATTATGGTTGAAGTTCCATTTCTGTGGAGAATGAAAGATATGTTTGCATTTGAGAGATATTTTAGTATCAAGTAGCATATGGAAGGACAGAATTTCAAACTTTTATTAGGAAAAACTTTCTGGATTTTCTAAACTCAGATAGGTAAGTGGTTATTTACTGTGTGAGATTGACCCTGTAAAGGCATTATTTGGCATTAAGAAATAGAAAAATGTCAAGGATGACTAGACTGCTACTCACATCACCAGTGAGGCTACCTGGAAAACGGGACCCCAAAAAAGACACGGAGAAATGGACAAGATCTACATGAATAGCCTGGTCATGAGTGGGAACAATGAAGGGCGACAGTCGAGGGAAAGAGTGGGAGATCCTAGCTGGATCAAGAAAAGAGAGGGAGAACAAGGAATAGGAGACCATGGTAAATGAAGACCACATGGGAAGGTGAGAAGGGGAGGAAGCAGAGAGCTAGGGAGGCCCACGGAGATCCACTAAGATACCCCCTCAAAAGACTGCTGGCAATGGTCGCGAGACGGCAGGAACTGACCTACTCTGGTGATGGAATGGCCAGACACCCAAATAGTGATGCCATAATCCCCATCCAAGGACTGAGGAATCTGAAGGCAGACATCCACGGCTGGGCCCCTGGTGGAGCACTGGGAGTCTAATTAGTGAGTATGAAGAGGATTTATATGAGCGAGAATTGTTGAAGCCAAGGTTGGATAAAGCACCGGGATAAATAACCAAATGAATGGAAGCACAGGATCTATGAACCAAAGGCTGAGGGGCCCCCAACTGGATCAGGCCACCTGAACGGGTGAGACAGTCAGTTGGCTTGATCTGTTTGGGAGGCAGCTGTGCATTGGTGCCAGGTCCTGGGCTCGTTGCATGAGTTGGCTGTTTGAATCCTGGGACTTACGCAGGGACACTTGGCTCGGTCTGGGAGGGGGGAATGGACCTGCCTGGACTGAGTCTACCAGGTCAACCCCGGTCCTCGGGGGAGACCTTGATCTGGAGGAGGTGGGAATGGGGGGTGGGCTGGGGGGAGGGGTGGGCGAGAGGGGGAGAACAGGGGATTCTGTGGCTATTATGTTGAACTGAATGGTGTTGTAAAATAATAATAATAATAATAATAATAAAAAACCAAAAAAAAAAAAAAAAAAAAAAGAAATAGAAAAATGTATATTAGATAGAATAAATTTCCTTAAAGGAACTTTATTTAGCACATGAAATAAAAACAAAGTGATTTCTCTGTCTTGTTTCTGGAAAAAATTCATTCTTACAAGTATTAAATTAGCATTTATTTATTCCTCTATTCCTCACTTCATTCCTTGCATATCTATCTTCTCTGGGATTAAAGCTTCATGAGAACAGCATGTCCTTTGGACTTTTTGACAAAGGTATATTCACTGATCAGAACAAAGATGTAATACAGCATGTACTTAATTAAAAGCCTTTAAATAAATTAATAAGCATGTGCCATGTGCCAGCCACTAAGGATGCAAAAACAGACCAGATACACAGAAGCCCAGGTTTTTGGCTTAACAAATTTTGAAGCACAGTATGGAAGAGCGGAAAGAATTCCAGCAAAGCATAGTTATTATAACCAAGGAAAACCTCTATGAAGCCCTGGGTTTGATGTCCAGCATCACATAAACCAGCACTTGAGAGGTAAAGGCACAAGGACCGGGAGTTTAAGAACATCCTTGGCTCCATGGCAAACTCGAGGCCACAAACAAAACAAAACAAAACAACAACAACAACAAAATAAATAAATAAAACAAAACTCCACAATACATTGCATAGTAATGGTGAATATACATCAAAACTCACAAAATTCTGTACACTAATTATTTGCAGTAATTATTCCTATTAAAGTTAGAGGAATAAGATGCTGGAGAAATATTTTAGAATAAGGAAAATATAGAAAACTCACTCTGTGAACAGTGAATCCCTTTTACGTCTTTCAAGAAAACAATCATTTGGTAATAATATGCAAATAATTTCTCTAAAGATTTCTTTTAAAAATCCTCAAGGAAAATCAAACAAGAAAAATTTATCTGTGTTTAAAAAAATAAATATTAGCTTTAGTTTAAAAACCGACAGCCCTCTACCCTTACTAAAATGTGACCCTTTCCAAATGGCTAGCCTATGAGAGTAAATGATTCCTTCGTGTCAATAGATTGCTTGGTTTAGCAGCAATATGGCTAAATGCTTTCTATAGAGCCCACCACCCTGGTAGTTCTGGTTTTGAAATATTTGCACTATCACTGGGTGCTGCTGCCTGATAATCAGCTTTAAAGATAACATGACATCGTTAATAATGAAAGTATTTGAAACAGAACTCAGGCCAGGCTATTTACAGAACTGCCTGACTGGTGTGAATCTGCACAGACCTATTTCTGAACTTTTGTTTGCAATTCACAGTAATTTGCAGAGTAAATGGCTCAGATTTGCCAAGGGAAGCAACAGCCTGCATAAATTTCAGGGGGCTAAATGGAATTTTTCCTCTTTGACATGGGAAAATTGGCATACAAGAGCTGACAGACTGAATTTTTACATTCTTGCATAAATCCAATGTAATTTTCTGTATGTTTTGAATGGAGTCACTGGAAATGGGTGAAAATGTGAAGAGGTACACTATAGTAGATATGCTAAATGTATTTACCCTTCAGTAGATACTGTGTAATAGATAAGACTTAAGACACTTGAAATAATGAATTAATTTCTGTGACTATCGTATATCTTTCATATGGCAGAAAGAAAACTAAGTATTTTAGTTTGCAATATAATAATAAAAGGTATACTTATTGCAGACTTAGTGCAACCCAAGTGCTGTGCAAAACACATTGTTCACAATATTTCACTTCATCCGGACTTCAGTTCTATTCTCCTTACCAGCTATTTTAGCATTAAACATATCATTAGATAGCTCTGAATTTTTATTTCCTCACCTCTATAGTAAAATCTTTAATAAGTGTCTTGCTTTTTCGTTCACTCATTTATGCATTCAATAAAGATTTATGCTGTGCTATTAAGTATCTGTAGTTGCTCTAGGTGCATTTTTCAACAGTAAATATGGTATCATCCTTGCTCCAGTAGAGCTTAGTTTTCTAAATGAAATGTGTGTATACATTGTTAATAAAGAAACAGTTAATAAAAAAAGAGGACATGAGGTTGTGGTGGGTAGAACGGCAGCACAGGGCGGAGTTGAAGGGAGGTAATGGTGGATAGAAATGGTCAAAATACATTGTTTAAATGTATTGGACATTCAAAGAATAACTCAAAACACATTTTATGTTGACACATAGAAGCACATTGCTATTAGATCAACAGAGATATTGACAAGAAAGGTACTGGAAAAATGATCCAAGGATAGAAGGCTACTCTGTTTTAAACTGTAAAATGCCCTTAATATAAGGAAATCAACGAATTCCAATGGCTCAACTGTCACAATAAATATGTTTAAGATGATGGTTTAGATTAAGTTCTGAAGGGGTGTTTAATATTTTATTAACTGAAATTACCAACCATTACTGGGATGTTGCACATTAAAATATGATATGGGGACAATATTAACATGGCTGTTTTCCTTTACAAATTGTGTTGTACTTTCTGGTCATTCTAAATGTACTAGCCAAGTGAAGAAGTTTGTATGGAATTTGGCTAAAAGTACTTTTATTCAAGGAGAATTAAAAATATTAGATAGCAATTCACAGTCTGTGAATATGATATTTGGAATTACTCTGCCTACCTAAGATATAAATTGATCAATTCAGTAATAAATTCTTCAATCAAAAATTAACTCTAGGTATAAGAGCTTATTTTTTTTGCCTTGTCTTAATTTGAAGTGCATGATATGGAACTCAGGACCTCACACATACTAGACACATGTTCTACCACTTAGCAGCACCTCCTGAACTTATTCCATACTTGAACTTCAATATGGGGTCTCCCTGGTTTGCCCAGGCTGGCCTTGAAATATGTAGGCCTTGTAGTTGAGATAGCACTATCTTAACCTTCTTAGTAAATGCACTAATGCCCTGAACTAAAGACTAATTTTCTTCATTTAATTTAAATTTATTCATTGATAATTTAGTACATGTGTACAATGTATTTTTACCATAGCCACCCACTTACACTTCCCTGTTCAACTCTTCCTGACTCTCCTTTCCACCACTTCCCTTTCCCTACTTCAAAAAAGAGTACTAAAAATATATAATGCACTGAATTCAGTTCATGCTGCCCATATGCACATGGGTATAGGGCCATCCATTGGAGCAGGGACAACCTACCTGGGACTACACTCCTGAAGACCATTTACTCTTCTTCCTTCACCAGCAACCATCAAATGCCAATAGCTCCTCTGCTAGGGATGGGACCTTATGAGTCGTTTCCTCCTCTATTCTGGAATGTCAATTGGTTTGCTCTTAGGCAGGCAGCCAAAACTGCTTCATAAGTGCACTGCCCATGTCCTAGGACTGATTTCTCTAACCACCTACATCATAGCATGTAAAGGAACAACATGGAAGCCTGGAGCAGCTAAAAGATACAGCACAATGAGAGGATTCATTTCTGCTTTTACTTTTAAGACAGGATCTCATTATGTAGCACAGGTTGTCCTGTAACTCACTTTGTAGCATAGGCTAGCCTTGGGTTTCTGAGCTTCCTGTTTCAGCCACTTGAATGCTGGGATTATAGGTGTGTACCACTGTGCTGGTTTGTTTGGGGAAACTACATTTCTGATTTTCCCTTGCTTGGAACTTTATTTTGGATTTCTCAATTGACAGAAGTAGACTGAATTTATTACTTGAGTTTTGACAGTTAACTTCTCTGATCGTTTCTTTGACACAGTATGTGGGGAACATGAGTAACTAATACAATTTTCTCCAAACCGAATAATTTTGCGCTTTTAAGTATTGAACACTCCCTTAAGAGAAACCTAATTCCAACATGAAAGTTAAAACAGGGACAAATTACAACTCACAGGCCAAATCCAGCCTACAGTCTGATTTTATAAATAAAATTTATTGGCACATGGCTATGCCCACTCATTTAAATATTATCCTTAGCTGATTTCATGTTGTGCTGTAACAGCAGACTTAACTAGCTGCAATGAACACTTCATAGATTGCAAAAATGAAAATACTATATGATTCTTATAGAAAAATTTTGCAAACACCTAAGAGTCAACTAATTTTTAAAGTATACATTTTGTAAAATGATTTTACAGATATATAATTAACATATAGTGCATATATGATCATTATTTATTGCTTTACATTCTTGACTTGAATTACTTGGGAGAGTTTACTTTTTAAATCTAAGTTGTCATTTTTTCTTCTAAAGCAGCAGAGAGTGCTGGTGACTTCAGCATCTTAATTAAAGTACTAAATAATGATGTATCATCATTTCTCCCCTAATTGTTTAATAAAGTAGCTTGTGTGTGATATCATCAAGCTAAATGATGTATTTCATAATTTTATCATAATTCAACATAAAGTTTGATTTGGAGACTATGCCTAAAATTTGAAAACCTCAAATCTTACAAGAGAGCATTGTTTATTAATAGAAAATAATTATAAAATTTGCACAGTAACCACAAACTAGTCCAGGTAAAAATGTACAGTTCTTGTCTGTGCTTTCAAAAGGAGAAATGCTGGATCTTGCTCTTCCAAGTGCATATATATTCCACAGATAATTTCGCATGGCAAAATCAGAAGCTATTTTTTAAAGAGAGATGATTTATTTGACAAGTGAATCAGTAAATAATTACACCACTTACTTTAGGTCAGTGGTTCTCAACCTTCTTAATGCTTCGACCCTTTAATACAGTTCCTCATGTTGTGGTGACCCCCGACCATAAAATTCTTTTTGTTGCTACTTCATAACTGCAATTTTGCTACTGTTCTGAATCACAATATAAACATCTGATATGCAGGTTATCTGATATACCTGTCACAACCCACAGATTGAGAACCACTGGTCTATACAATTCACAAATGACTGTAACATTTGTTTGCAGGCACATGAAGACTCTCTCTGTTCTGAAATATTTCCTGATTCTGAAAACCCCATCATGGGCTTTCCCCTTTCTGTGCTAGCATGTCAACTGCTGTGGTCTTCATGCAGGTCTTGTTTAGGCAGCCATATTCTTGAGACTTCATGGATGCAGTCACAATTTTATGTCCAGAAAACACCACCTTGCAGCAGGCATTCTGTTCCTCTGGCTCTTACAAGTTACCCCCTCCCATTCTGTGATGTTCTCTGAACATTAGATACAGAAACTGTATTATAGATGTACCTATTGGGGCTGGGCACCCCAAAGTCACTTATTCTCTGCATTTTGACCAACTGTGGATTTCTGTCTGCTGCAAAAAGAAACTTCTTTGCTGAGAGGTGAGAGTTATACTTATCTGTGGGTATAAAGATAAGTATTTAGAATACAGTTGGAAGATACAGGTGGAAACTGTATTGAATTAGGAAAATTACAGTAGTAGGTTTTCCTTCAGGCTCTAGCACTGTTCCAGCCATGGTTCTTGCCTAAGCTTACAGTACCAGGTATGAGTTCCCTGCTATTGAGCAAGCTTTACATTCAGTTAAGCAGGTGTTGCTTACCTCCAAGATGTTAGTGCCACTATTGCACCATTGAATATACCTTGCTGGGTTGTTGAGTAGGTATGGCCCCCATAGACTCATATATTTGAATGCTTGGCCCATAAGGAGTGGCATTATTAGGAGGTGTGGCCTTGCTGGAGTAGGTGTGGCCTTGTCAGAGTTACTAAAATGGACTAGCAGGTAAGAGTGTTTGCTGTGCAAACCTGATAACTTGAATTTGCCCCCAGGTCCCATGGTAGAGGGGTAAAAACACATGCAGACTTCCAAAAGTTGTCCTCTGACTTCCATGGCATTCAGGTGAATACACACACATACATGCATACACTAGTGGGCAAAGAATAGTGGGCAAAGAAACAGAAAGACATAATGGGAATTGAATTAAAAAAATAATGGTTGAATAACAATAACTCTAACTTAAGCAAAGCCTACCTTGCCTAAATTGAGCAAACTCATTTCTACCAACTCCAGAAAACCCACTGGAGCAAATACAACGAGATTTGGAGGGGGGCACAAATTCAAACAGATAACACAAAAATGTAGGAAGAAAGATAGAAATTATAGAAGATAGAAAACTAAAGAGTAAATATTAAATGACTTATCAAGCCTGAGTGAACTGAATTTGGGATCTAAAGTAACTTGGAATTTTATCAGAGAACCCTGAATAAGAGGCATATGTTACCTTGAAAGGGAATGAGGAAGGTGTAATTCAAAGTAAGAGAATTACACACACACACACACACACACACACACACACACACACACACACTTTTTAATTAAAATATTATATCATTTCCCATCCTCCCTCTCGTCCATTCAATCCCTCCCATATCCCCCGAGCCCCTGCTCCCTTTCAAATTTCTGTCTCCTTTTTCTTTAAGTATATATATAATTATATTATAAAATGTTATATTATAATATGTAAATATATATTTAAAGAAAAATTATAAATTTGAGAAAATATATAAAATACAACCTGCTAAGTCAGTTTAGTGTTACTTGTATGTATGTTTTTAGGGCTGATCACTTGATGTGAGATAAGCTCATGAAGGGGTCATCCTAGGGAATACTAATTCTCCCTCTCTCAATAGTACTTAATTGAGTATATCTCTTCACCCAGGAATGGGGCTCTTTGACATTTCCTTTATCTATATTGGGGTGTCAATGGTCATTGGCATTGGTTGGGTCTTATTTAGGCAGCCATATTGTCATGATTCCAGGGTTGTTGCTTCCCTGTCATATCTAGAAGACACAATCTCACAGCAAAATTCTTGGTCCTCTGCCTTTTGAAGGCCTATTTGAGAAATAATTGTATCTTACTTCCCCTACTATCGTGGAAGACTACTTTCTTTCCAAGCCAGACTTGTGTCTTTCTTATTTTAGAAAGATAGTAAAAATAGATGAATCTTTCTTATTTTGGAAAGAGTATAATAGACAAGTTCTGGACTAAAAACAAGATGCTGTATGAAAAAGTAGGATTGAGCTCAAGTTTCCATATAAAATACCAAGGCTCTCTGCTTTCTTTTTATGCCCTGTACTTACAATGTTAAAAAGCTTTATTGTCCTGTGAGAGAATTCACCAGAAGTTTCTTCTCTGGGTAATCTGACCCATCTTGAGAAAAGACAAAAATTGTTCATGGGATTCTTCAAGGAAATAACTCAGCTTGATTATCTTAGAATGCATTTAAACATATTCAGAGGAGATTTGTTTCCTGAAGTTGTATTCTTGATAAGAATGTAGAAAACTAAGCCAAAGGCAAAACAGAAAATTAACTTCAGGATTCTAGGAAAGATCGTGTAACCATGGTATACTCTCTGGTTCAGATGAGCTAGAAATGTCTAGCCATGAAACCATAATGGTGGCAGTTGATGTAACAATCAACCCTCCATACTAGAAAGGCAACATACATTTTCTAAACCCAGAAATCAAGAAGCATTGGTGTAAGAATACTGTTTAGAATTATGGCAGTAAAGCCAAGAGAACAATTATTGGTGAAATTATTAAGGCCAATCCACATAGTTAAAAGGGAGATTTATTAAATGGCATAACTTACAAATGAAGGGATAGGTAAGTGGTGGGTTCTGGGAAAGATGCAGCACAGTCCGGTGGTGTTCTCTAGAGAACTCTTCTCGGTCTCCTCTAGCATCCAGCGTCCAAGCAGGAAGAGAGAGTGGCACATTCTGATCTCGGGTCTTCAGGGCCCTCCCTTGGCCCTGCCTTGTAGGCATGATAGTCACCGAAGCCTCAATGGGGGTTGGAACTTCCAGACCAAAGCTGGAATGGCTACCTACTACATCTCCCCTTTTTGCCTAAATAAGAAGGTTCTAACTTAATACAAGACTATATACAAAGGAATGGTTATCAAATATTGTCCAGGAGTAATGAGGGATAATGACCTAGATAAGATGGAACTACAATCAATGTGAACAGTATCAAGCAAGAAACACATACTAAAATCCAGAGAAGTCTAGAGCATAGGTAAATGGTATGTTACAAAGATCATTCCAAAAGGTGTCCTATCCTAGAGAACCTGAATCTAATACTTAATATGTTCTATCTGAGATATTATACTAAGTTGTAACTATAACTGCTAGTCTTCAATCCCATCAAAGACCTGAGAAGGAATACAATGGTACCTGAGAAATGGTAGAAGGATGCAAGCAACTTTCGGGAATCTTGCAAGAGTAGACCGAGACAGTTGGCAGCCTGGACAGTCACCTAATGTTTCTCAGCATTGTTGGTGCATTCAAATTGGCTACAGGCCTAGAGTATCTGACAGACCATTTTCAGAAGCAGGAATTCTGAAAGACCACCTTACCCTGTCTTGGCAGAGTACAGTGGTCACTTTCCTTGTGTCCCGCTTGTCCAGAAAGGACAGCATTCATACTGTCAGCAGTCGAGGCAAGGGTAGTTCTTTGCCCAGTAGGCCATTTTGTGCCAAAAGGACAAACTTCCAAATGGAAATGTCTTAGAAACCCAACATTCTCTCAGTATCAAATTGGTGCTGCCAAGAGCAATTGTGTCTCTCATGTCAACAGAATTCTAAGTTATTTAAATGCCATATTCTCTAGGTCTATGAAGTGTTTGAAGATTACCTGTCCATCTGACCTATATATCTGTAAATTTGGATAACCTAACTAACATAACTATAGAGATGACAAGCATAGGTGACTATAAATCTATAAGTCTTATCTACCAAAATAACCTAAAGACTAAGGCTTCATGTAAACAAGGTAAACAGTCTATAAGCAAATGTATGGTAAAGAATTATGACTTCAAAATTGTGACAATACACAAGATATTTATAACAGAGGTAGGAATATATAGTGCAATATACAATATGACAATAATCTTAAATATATATCAATATACAGAATATCCTAAACAGAAGTAGAACATACATAAAGTATGACAGCGATAAATTTACATTTGCATCAATATACAAACATTTCAAGTAAGAGTAGAAATATATGTACTTTATACCAAATGTAGTTCTATATTTGTATCAATATACAAATTATCTTAAACAGGAATACAAAAATAGTTTACATTTGTATCAAACAATCAAGCATCATTGAGAGTTGTTCCATCTGGTATTCAGAAAAATATCTGATAGAGAGGCATGGGGCAACATACAACTATTTTTTTTTCTCAAGACGTGTCAGAGAGTTTGTTGGCTCTATAAGCCATCTACATCTACAGTATTAATAACATTAAAATGCAATGGTACACAGCCAATTAGATGTCTCTAATTTGGAAATTACAACAATATAAAACTAAAATTCAATGTAAAATAACATGCAGAAAGAGAGGCAGTGAGAGCTCAGTAGTAAAGCATGTGTTTAGCCCTCATGAGGACCTGGGTTCAATCTTTAACACCACACCCACCCATCCACACACATGGAAAAGAAAGAAGAAAATCACCAAATGGAATTAAGATGTTCATGCTGCAGAAAAATATTAAACTGAGTTTTTGTCACTGGTAGATGTTTAAACATTAAGGTAGTGAGATAAAAATGTATAACTTATAAGCTAATAGAAGAGGAAACCTAAATTTATGACATGGAGCAGAGAGATTTAAAGCAGATGGAGTATAGTACAGTACAGGCACTATGAAGGGAGAAAGGAGGATACTGGGACAGACAGGGTTAAGTGGAGTGGGAGGGCAGGGTAGAGGAAGGGGAACAGGGAGGGATAACTAACATTAAAGAGATTTTCAAAAGTCACACAGAAGCTGATTATTGTAGAAGCCTCCAAAAACATATGCATATAAAAAGAGTTTAAATGGAGTTAACTTGTACAAGTGGATAAATCTCTCCCAGATGTCATAGGCTATCAAACAAAACGTCCATTTCCAGATGTGGATTACCTCTCTTCCAGTTGTTGGTGGTCCATGAGTTTGCATAGATCTTTTCCAAACAATACAGGGTTATTGTTATTGTTATTGGCCACCTTTCAGAACTTGATGATGAGACACCATTGCCAAAGATATCACATATGTGAGTCATAGAACATGGAGCAATCTCAAGGTGGTAATGAGAGCTTTATCCCTCCTGGTTAACTTTCATAGTGCCAGAGGGTGTTGTACACACCCAGGGGAAGAAAGTAATCAAGAGTTTTGTCTAGTTGTAAATTCTGGGAGTTAAATAATGATCAACCTGGCAGGATATGACCACTGGTACAATAACAACAAGAATAAGAGTAACCAACCACTTTCTGATTGGATTTAAGGCCCACTCCTTAAGACAGAACTCATGTTTATAGTATTAATTGGGCCAAGACCCCTTGGCTTGCTAGGTCATTAGCCCTAGGGGATAACATATTAACATTACGCAGTTAAATAACCTTAAATACTTATCTTTATACCAATAGATTAGCACAATTCTCAACCTTCATTGGAGAAGCTTCTTATTTGTAGTAGATGGCAATTAATACAGACTCACTTCTGGTCAAAGTGCAAGGAATAAAAGAATGTGCGGTGCTAGCTCATCTATATCACATTTCTTCCCCTCAAAGTCAGGGATCGTCATGGAAGAGGAGTCAGAAAAATTGTAAGAGCCAAAGGAAACAGAGTTTTCCAGGTCCAACATGGAAGTGGCACACAAGAACTAAAAGCAACTGTGACTTCATGCAGAAGACCTACATAAGATCAAGCCAGCCAGCATGAATGTGGGAGTGTTATGTGAATGACTTTTCCTGGGGAGATGTGACACACAAGAAAATTTCTATTTACCCCAGAAAGGGAACTCATGACAGACCAAACTCCAACTTGGTGAACCAATAAGTTTTTATTGAAGTTACTAACAGGAGTGTGATTGAAGGGTTTACTTCCAGGAGCAGGGCTGACCTCAAAGCAGCTGCACAGCAGAAAGCCCATCCCCACACAGATGATTCCTCATGAAAGTCTCAACCCTGAAGCCTCTACATTGTTTGCAGGGAGCTCACCAGGTCCTGCAGATCTCCTGTCTGAAACTCAGCTAGCCACTCTCCTCTCCAGAAGTTCTTGGCTCCTATAAAGCTGGGGAGGAGCCTTGGGGGAATTTCTGTGTTTGTGATTTCCCAGACCTAATATTTTGTTTGCTTCCTGAATCTCATGAGCCTCCCCTCTCTCCTGAAAGGAATGTGTTAATTTGGAGAAAGCTGCTATACAACAGGGAGGGGCTCATGAAGTCCAACCATTAGATGAGGGGATATTGGTAATTGATGGCTGCTGGGGGAGGGGGAGCCAATATCTTTAAGGATGCAATCCTTGATAAATTGCCTATACTCCAATGGACAGTCCTATACCCATGCACATATAGGCAGTACTAAGAGAACTCTGCATTTAAGAAGAGAGTACATGAAGCTGGGAGGGAAATGTAGGGGATGGGGAAAGAGTTGGGGTAGATTTAATCAAAGCACATTGTATTGATGTATGAAACTTTCTCAAACGATACATTTAAAAACCAAATGAGGGCCTGGAGAGATGGCTGAGGTTAAGAGCACTGGTTGCTCTCCCAGAGGTTCTGAGTTCAATTCTCAGCAACCACATGGTGGCTCACCACCATCTAAAATGAGATCTGGTGCCCGCTTCTGGCATGCAGACAGAATGCTGTATAATAAATAAATAAGTAAGTAAGTAAATAAATAAATAAATACCCCCCGAAAACATAAGAAAAATGTGAAATATATATACATATATGTATATGTATATATAATGTATAAATATCAATGAAATATATAAAATAGGTACAGCTACAACTAAGACACTGCTGTTCCAAAGTCAGAGGTTCTAATACAAGATAGAATATTTGAATCATACTCAAATTTCTTACTAGCTATAGGTTTCTAAATTTCCTTTTTCATTTGTGATGAAGGTGAGCTGAGTGGCTCATTACCATGATTTCTGGTAACAATAATAATAACAACTAGTTGTAACATTTGTCCTAAAATTTGCCAAAGGAAAAACAGAATACTTTAAGTGTGTGGTGTAGTATGAATAACAGTAAAAATTTTACCGAATTAATCCACAGGCTCATCTTAGACATGTTTGAGATTGAATTACATTTGAAAATATGATAAGTAACAGATAAAACACATGTTCATCATCCTCTTGAAAGAATAACAAGTATGTTGTTTTGTTATTTGATGTTAGAATGAAAATGAGGACATAAGTAACAGATAAAACACATGTTCATCATCCTCTTGAAAGAATAACAAGTATGTTGTTTTGTTATTTGATATTAGAATGAAAATGAGGACATAACCACTCCTAGGTGTGGTTGAGGAGAAGGTTTTTATTGTAGATATGAGGGACAGAACAGACAGAGGCATCTACAAGAGTCCAGAGCAGGGAGAGAAGTACACAAACATGGCCAGGAGACTGAGCCCATTCATGAGAGGAAAGCAAGAGAGCAAGATAAAAGAAGACAAAGAGGGCAAAGAGAACCGAGAGAGGAGCCAAGGGATTGACAACCAAGAGCTCGCATGGCCCAAATGGCAGGGTTATATAGGAAAGAGAAGCTGGGGCAAGAGAAGCAAATCAATCACTTAATAAATAAATACAGAACCTGCCCAAACTGGTATACTTTAAGAGACAACCTCAACAAAATAAGAAACTGCTGAGGAACTTTTGTTTTCACTTCTTTCTTTTGTCTGAATGTATTAAGTCTCAAAAACATAATCTGAAACACCAGGTCTAGTACTGGATCTCTATTATTTGTGCTTGGCATAAATTAATTTAAAATCTCAGCAATTTAAATTTGAAAGTGGCCTTACATATTAAGCCTAAATGAAGTGGATACTTTGTTAGAAAGGGAATGGGTTGCATTCTGTAGTATTTCACTTTCTCATGAAATTCTGACTGTATAGCTACTTTGTGGTTTTCATACTAAACGTGGATCTCCAAACATGCAACCATTTGTCTGTTTTTACTTAGAATAGTGTTTTCCCCCTGTTTGCACATCAAAACCACTTGTGATAGTTTAGTAAATACCCATGTCTGAGATTACTCCACCACCAAATTTGGATGTACCTGGCACAGAAAGTATCATAATCATGTAGGTTCTTCCTTCTCAAGTCATTGCATCTCAGAGAAAAGTCTAAGAAACCCTGAACTGGAGTGTGCTATTTAAGCTTCTTCTGTTCCTTTTTCTTTGCTTTCCTGTCTTTAAAAATTGAAATAGGGTCCTTATATAGACCAGGCTGATCTTGAACTTATGATTCTTCTGCCTGATCCTCCTGAGACCTGAGGTTATAGTCACATAAAAACATGCACAGTTCAGTTAAAGCTTCTTAAACCTTCCAAAACCCCAGAATTTTAAGAGCGTTCTAAAATCGGAGAAGGCCATTTCTCTTGTTAGAATTGATGCTGTTAAATAAAGGGCTCTTTTATTTCTTGCTTTAAAGTTAGTGAAGCCTCTAAAGTCTCTCTCTCCTTAGCCTTTTCTTCTTGCTTCCCACCCACTCTATTTTCCCAACAATTTAAATATTTGCTATGATCCCCAGGAAGCACAAAGAGTGGACACCCAGCCCCACTTCCCTCACATGACTCATCCTAAAAGCTGTTTGCCAAATGAATCTCTGCTTTTTGTTTCAGACTTCGTGCAGGGGCATCCAGAGCCCTGCACAACAATGCCTGTTCTAGCTCAACACCCACTCCGTCCTGCCTAGCATCCTACTCTCTATTCAAAACCAAGCCAGAAGAAAAACAAGGCATTTGTCCGCAACAGTTTGCAAACCAGTCATGCTTTTCCAACATATGCAGGGCTAGCATTCAGCAATCTGGGACTCATGAAACTAGTTCCCTAGGCATTCAGCAAATATGCTTGCAGCCTTTGAGGACATTTGAGATTTTCAGCTTCTGGAGTTCATAGGATAGGGCTCCAATAGTACTTAAAAATGAAAATTTTAGATTTCCATATCTCTAGACAGTAGATTGTGGCCCCATTTAGAAATATTTTATAGTCATTTTGCCCACAAACTTTCCAAAGGGAGCTCAGTTTGGCTTTATTTTGAACAGAGTTGAGTAATTCCTGCTTAGCTATGAAGGGTGATGTATGATGAGGGTTTGAGACAGAACATTAGATCTAGATCTGCCTACTGTCTAGTGGTACAGATGCCAGAAACAAGTGCTCTAACAGGTAAACCATGTAGCTGTAAGGTGGCAAAGAGGCAGCAGGTGGTATTTCCTGCCAGACATGATGGCCATGGAGGAAAGGGGAGCTAGCAGACATATGAGGTACAGCTAAGAGGAATTTAGCACCAGCAACCTTCTGAAATCCAGGCAGGACAGCAGTTACCATTGGCTCAATGTCTAGGCAGGTAGCAAGACCCTTCCTTAGTCTGCTGAGTTTAGTATTTTCTTTGGACAGTTAGGGGGCAGTTGAAGTATTTTGCATTCAGGTCTCAAGAAGACCTGTACTTCAGTTTGGGCTCCCTTGGAGACTGTGGCTATCACTAAAACTAGCTCAACCCAGCCTCCTGGAAGAAGGCAATCTTATGCCTCAGTAGCCCCACACATCTAGAGGCTAGCCAAACAACTTACTAGAGACTAACCACATAGCAGACTGAAAGGTGACTGTAGCCAACTAAGGCTAGAAATTCTCATGTAAGCCAAGCTTCTGCTGCCAATCTTAATTATGAGATAAAGTTTAACTCATTGTTTTAAGCTATTAGGATGCCACGAAAGCTCATTTACATAATGTTTGACATAGAGGAAAAGTCCAATGATGGCAGTGCTGGTATCAATAATATTAACTTAGTGTATAAGATTGGTAGCCAAATGAGACTGATAGATGTATATTGTCTGCTTTAAACAGACGATACAGTGTTGTGGGTTTTTTTTTCTCCTTGGAAAGATTTATTTGTTTTTGATTTTTGTATTTGAATGTTTTGTCTGCATGTATGTTGTGTGTGTGTGTGTGTGTGTGTGTGTGTGTGTGTGTGTGTGTGTGTACCCCATGTGTGCCTGGTGCCTATGGGAGCCAGAAGAGGGTGCTGTATTCCCTGGAATGGGAGTTTGGGATGGCTATGAGCTATCATGTGTATTCTGGGAACCAAACACAGGTCCACTGGACAAACAGCAAGTGTTCCATCTCCAACCCCCTGCACAGTTTTTTTTTTAACTCTCTGCACAGTTTTTTTTAAGTTATCATGCACAATTTGAAAATTTGGAGACTATACATAGAACCAACTAACCCAGGTTTCCTTCCCCAGGCAATAGTTAAAAGATTTCAGGAGTTTCTAGCCAATTGAAATGGGGCAGGTACTCCCCAAATATCTCAGCTCCTGCTCCTCCCTGTGGTTTCTAAAATGCAATTATTCACTCAACAAGTATTGAGTCAATTCCTCATATGTACCAGGCATTGTTCTATGGTCTAAAGATATAGTGACACACAAGAAAACAAAGCTCCTACTTTTCTATGGAGTTCTCTGTGACTGAAGGGGGTTGCATAGAGGCTGGGAAAGAAGCCATATCTCTGTACATATTTTCACTTTGTTATAGGAAGCCAAAAATAAAAACCTATTCGTTCATTATTTATAAAAGCAGGACAACTTAGAGAGGAAAGAAGAAGGACAAATCATTTGTAGAACCGTAGTGTTGAGAAGAGTGTTATGGCCTCATCAAAGTGTAGAGCAGGGCTACCTGGCTGAGGCTTCAGACTCAGTAATTCCTTGCTGTGGGGGAGAGGGTTGACCTGTATATTGTAGGACATTTGGTTGCATTTATGATCTCCACCCACAGAATGTCAATAACACTTTCCCGTTGTGAACTCCAAAAAAGTGTAGATATTGCTAAGTGTCTCTGAAGAGGCGACTGGACATAGGGGAGACTCAGTGAGACGGCATAGAAGAATAAGATAATGTGCAAAATGGGGAGAAAGGGTTTCTCTTTGTCATTTGCAATAATTGGAGAAAGCTAGTTGCTGTAACAAAAGAACATTCAAGCTATAATTATTTCTTATTCACAAATCAGTCTACTACGGTACTTCAATTCTGTTCACACTCCATTGCTTAAAGCTTATCATGTGGTTCCATGGGAGGGTAGGAAGAGTTAATTCTAGTTTGATGCTCAAGAAGAAGAGGGATGAGATTTGATGAACAGCTTTCAATTCTTAAGCTTAATTGTATTGGTCACCAGAGAGCATTTTTATAGAAATTATAAATAGAAATTAATAAACCACAAGTCTTTCATTACAGTCCTCATTTGGGTAGAGGGTCAGAAGCAAATATAACTTTAGAGGAAATAAATGTTTTGACTGAATGATTGACAGACTGCACATAAAAACTGTCCTGTGATATTAAATTCCAGTAGTAGCTTCTTACAGGCTGTCCTAACTAAGGTTTCTATTGGTGCAACGAATCACCATGACCAAAAAGCAAGTTGGAGAGGAAAGGGTTTATTTCCCTTACACTCCCACATTATTGTCCATCATTGAAGGAAGTCAGCACAGGAACTCAAACAGGAGAGGATCCTGGAGGCAGGAGCTGATGCTGAAACCATGGAGGGGTGCTGCTTACTGGCTTGCTTCCCCTGGCTTTCTCAGCCTGCATTTTTATAGAACCCAGGACCACCAGCACAGAGACTTCACCACCCACAATGGGCGGGGCCCTCCTCCATTGATCACTAATTGAGAAAATGCTTTACAGCTGGGTCTCATGAAGGCATTTCTTCAACTGAGGGCCCTTCCTCTGATGACTTAGGTGTACCAAGTTGACACACAAAACCAGCCAGTACACAGGGCCTTTCTTAGCATAACTTCTCACAGCCTTCACCTTTGAGGAAAATTACTCACAACTGAGTATAATCACAATTACTTGAGTTCCTACCATGTACTTAGCACCCTACTAAATATATTGAAAATATTGTTCTCAAATAAGCCTCTCTACACTTCTGGTAACTTGGCACTTCATTCTGGAGGTGAATGATTGTATTTCCAGAGCTTCAGTGGTGCAATAAATTCCTGCAGCTTGTTGGGAGGTAAAACAGGGATTCAAATGAATTTCTTTCTCACTTCAAAGTTTAGGCTTCTCTCTAGCCCAATGCTTTCCTTCCACAGGATTCTGAATTTCAAGGGGATTTTCTGACCTTCATATTAATGGCTAAGTGTTAATTGAAGTTGTCACAAGTCAGCAAGAACAATTTGAAAGGAAACAATATCATTATGAATACAAATGTTGGAAATAAACATAAAGTTTTCTTTCTGAAAGCTTAGAGAAACTCTAAGAAAGTCCACTTTCTTGTAAGAAATTCTGTGGGATGATCTGTATGCCAAATGCTCTGATTGGTCAATAAATAAAATACTGATTGGCCAATGGCCAGGCAGAAAGTATAGGTGGGACTAACAAAAAGGAGAATTGAGAGAAGAGGAAGATGTGAGGAGTCACTGCCAGCCGCCACCATGACAAGCAGCATGTGAAGATGCCGGTAAGCCATGAGCCACATGGCAAGGTATAGATTTATGGAAATGGATTAATTTAAGCTATAAGAACAGTTAGCAGGAAGCCTGCCACTGCCATACAGTTTGTAGGCAATATAAGTCTTTGTGTTTACTTGGTTGGGTCTGAGCGGCTGTGGGACTGGCGGGTGACAGAGATTTGTCCTGACTGTGGGCAAGGCAGAAAAACTCTAGCTACACAGAAAAAGGAGACAGAAGGGTATTATCAATTACCCCAAAACTAACATGGGGCCTCCCATCTATTCCCTTTGAATATCGTGTCTACACAGTGGTTACATGAGTATACATTTATGCTGTGACCTTTCTACACACAAGAATAATAGCTTCTTTTATCCAAGTCTCCTGGGATAAAATGACTTTTGTGAGTCATTACATCTCTTATCCTTTCCCCTATCTCTCACAGGTGTAGGGCATGCAGAAAAACTAAGAAGCATTTTGTACCACCCAGGACCATTTACTATGTGCAAAACCAAACCAGACTACCCACCACACCAAATAGAAAATGTGAGAATGAATACCTGTCCTTTCTTGTGTTTTATATGGGTTTTGTCCTATTTTTGTAGCACCCCAGTCTCATTATTGTTATTTATATTTCATAGGGAATGATTTTTCACATGAAGTTTCTCTTTTTATCCTCATCTTGGGTGGTAGGGGAAATCCTTTCATTTTTGTAATTTGCTAGTCCCGCTACGTAGGAATGAGAGTTTTAACAGCTGCTGTGAAATCATCTTAATATCCATAGACATAGGCTCAGTGCTTCAAGAAAACCACTTTCTCCAAACTCCCTTTTCCCTGGTTGTGCTGAAAATCTATACTTCATGTTGTTTTAATGTTGATGTGCAATCATCCCCTCTAATTTTGTCACATGGTGTGCCCTACAGGAAGCTCCCATTGTAAGAGATTTATGGCACTCTTGGCGAAGGATTCAATCAGAAATTGGGGGATGTAAATGAGCAGAGAGATTGGAGTGCTCTACCTTTGCTTGTTTATTAGATTTTTCTTGAAAAATCTCTTACATGAAGCTTCTCTACTGAACATGAAAAACAGAATCTGCAGTTTCTTGGCCTTTCCTATTAAGAAAAAATTGCAGTGCACTACACACTCTTCTGTAAAATAGAAACCTTCCAGTCTTAATGTATTTTTATATGAGCAGATGCCCAGGATAACAAATTAAGAGAGATTTTGTTTCTACTTATATCACAGGGCTGTCTTCTCTCTGCTTTCCTCACCTTTAAAGAACAGCTCCTGCAACATTTCAAATAAAGAACTATGGAGCAATGTCTCAGGATAAAGCCACCACCTTTCCAGTGTTCCCTCCCTAATAATCATTTTAATGGGGATATTACCTCTAGTGTAATTCCCATAACAAATCTTTGAGTTTGTTGCTATTTTGTGAATACAGGGAAAAATTAAGCTTCAGAAAAAAATTTAAAGACCTGCCAAGAATAGTATAGTTTTTTGGCAACACATATATTTGAATCTAGGTTGGTCTCCTGCTAAGACTTAATGCATTTTTCACTTGTCCACTAATGTCAGAGCTCCTTTCCTTCTATATTTGACTATGTTTGGAAGTAGGCCATTGAGTGACTACTATGTCAATGGCCATCAGCAGATGTGTCCTTAAACTATGGCTATCTTTAGAGCTGTTGATGCTCTTTTGGATTTCCACAACTTTGTTATGCCCAAATAGCAGTATTCCTATCCTGAACGCCTCTCCATTTGAGGGAGTAGGGTCAATTTTCAAACTAGTTTGATAGTTTAGAGAAAGCCACACTGAATTTGGCTAGTTGGTGATTTTTCCAGAGTTGATAAAAGACCCAGAACACTTTTCCTCACGTTCAATTTTTTCCACTGCTACTGCACTTAATGATTTTAATTGATTTTTAATATTTGACATCTCAATTTTATTTATTATTATGACTAAAAATTAATAGCTGTTAGTGTACATTCATAAATAAAGTTTTGTGGTTTGTTTTTTCGTACTGCTTGAGATGCCTTGGACTCACAATATTCCCAAGTTATATAATTCATCTGTTTATGTTGAAGTCCACTGTAGACATATGCCCTTATAAAATCAAAATCAGACATAATATGTGAAGACAACGTTATTTGGAAACATCAAACAATATCTTCTTTAGCAGAAATAGTGTCTCCTTTCCCTCAAACTTAATTAAATACCCAGTCTACTGCAGTGTATAGAAGAATTGTCTTATTAATTATACTTTAAATGGACTGTTTGTTAGGTCAGTCTATGACTGGCATCTGGGAATTTGGATTTTGAGGGTGCTTCAACCACCTACTTCACAATAGAGTATTAATATGTCTAAACTGTTCGTGCAAACAATATGGTTTATCTAGAGCTCCTGTTCTGTGTTTCTTCTCAGAGTCTAGCATTTAGCTAGAAACTTAACATGTTTTCTACATGACCAGTATCCAATAGAAAGTGTGGGTCCTGAGTCTCTAAGGAGCTTCATGGTAGATATTTTGCCCCTGTTGTCACAGCTCTTTGCTTAGGGAATTAAGTGTTTCCCGTGTGACTCCACTGAAAGAGGACTCTTAGAAGCCTGTGTCCTAGGTCTTCCTGAACTACCTCAGCCAGCTTTGCCTACTGTTGATTGTTCAATTTGTCGTTCCCTTGAAACAAATATCAGCCATGAATGTTGAATCCACCCTGTGTTCTGTGAATCCTTCAAGCAAATCTTCATGCCAGAGAGCAACTCAAGTAAAGGTTTCCTCAGCCTTTGAACTGTTCTGGAATGTCAAGCTTATGTTCATGTAGGCTAAGTGTTTGCTGATTCCTAAAGTTTACATGATAAAATCCTGATCCCTAAGTTGTGGGGTTTCAATGTGGATCCTTCTGGAGACAGAGGCTTCCCATGAATGCTATTATTGTCCCTTAAGGAAGACTTAGGAAAGTCTTTCTGAAACCCCTTCTGCTGTGTGAAGAGAAAGAAAATGGTTGCATTTGAACAGAGAAAGGAGGTTTTCATCAGAGAGTGGATGCTTTGATCTCGGTCTTTCCAGTGCATAGAACTAGGAAAAGTAAATTTCTGTTGTTTATAAAACACCCAGCATACTGAACATACAACAGCAAATGCACATTTAGAAATGATGTAGATAGTCTCCCTGATAGAAACAGAAAATAGTTGTTTATAACTTTAAGAAAGGCATATAAAGAAAGATAATAAGATTTGGGTATTATGTCACACACTTGTAATCCCAGTACTCAGGAGGCTGTGGCAGAAGGATCATTAGTTTGAGGTCAGCTTGATCTACATGATTCATTTTTATTACTATATAAGAGGTAAATTAGACTTAAAAGAGGATGTTTCATTGTTTGAACATTATATTCTGTAGACATTTAACATTTTTTCTTGGGTTTTGATTTGATTGATGTGAAGATGAACTAAAGAGGGATTACATGAGCAAGGGAGCTCAAGATCATGATGGGGAAATCTACAGAGATAACTGAACCAAGCTCATAGGAACTCATGAACTTTAGATGGACAGCTGTGGAGCCTGCATGGGACCAATCTAGACCCTCTGCATACAGGAAAGAAATGTGTAGCAGGATCTGTTTGAGGGCCCCTGGCAGTGTGATCAGCATCTATCCCCAATGCATGAATGGCTTTCTGGATCCCATTACCTATGGTCAGACACCTTGCTCACACCTGATAAAGTGGGGAGGGGCTTGGTCCTGCCTCAACTGAATGTACCAGGTTTAGCTGTCCCCCCATGGGAGAACTTACCCTGTTGGAGGAGGGGATGAAGGGTGGGGAGGCATGAGGTGTTTGGAATAAGGGATGAGAAGGGGATCTGTGGTATGTAAAATGAATTTAAAAATTAAAAAAAAAAAAAAGAATATCAAGCCGGGCAGTGGTGGCGCACACCTTTAATCCCAGCACTCAGGACGCAGAGGCCAGCCTGGTCTACAGAGTGAGATCCAGGACAGGCACCAAAACTACACAAAGAAACCCTGTCTCTAAAAACAAAAACAAAAACAAACAAAAAAAAAACAAAAAAAAGGAATAAAAGGAATATCATTTCAGCTTCTGTAATTCCAGGAAAAAAAGATCCCCCCCCACAGTAACACTCATTAATGATGTAATGATGTCTATGTCATTGGCAATATTGTAGCATCACAGTGACTTATTTAAGTTGGGCTAGTTTGGAGTATACAAATTGATATACCTGAAAAATTTCCAATTGACAAACAAGTTACATGTATGAAAACGAAATTATTTTAATATTAATAAACCTTTGTTAATACTTGCAGGAGCAAAGTAATCTATTGATCCAGTGTTTTGTATGAAAGCAAAAGAAATACATTATAAAACTATGAGTGCCCCAAAATTATAATTAAAACAAAAATAAGTAATAAGCAAGTCTTAATATTTATATTGTACCTCCCTCTATTAATATCATACACATAAAAGATATCTTTTAAGATTATAGTAATCTCAAGCCTCTGTCTTGTTTCCAGCTTCCTGTCTACTGTGAAGGGGAAGAAAATCCTCCACTACATTCTCCTGTCACCTGGATCAAGAACAGAGAGGGAGAACAAGGAATAGGAGAACATGGTAAATGAAGACCACATGAGAAAAGGAAGAAACAAAGTGCTAAAGAGGCCCACAGAAATCCACAAAGATACGCCCATTTTGTTTTTAAGATACTTACATTGAGATGCTCTCATGTAATTCTAGATTGATGTGATTTTTTTTTCTTTTATTACTTTAAAGTCACTCCATTATTTTCTGACTTTCATGGTTTCAGTTGAGAAATAACCTTTAATCCCTTTATCTGTTACTCTGTATGTAATATATAATTTTCCCTTGGCATCTTCCAAGATACTCTTTTTATCTTTGTTCTTAGTGTGACTATGAGGTATCTACAAGTGATTTAATTAAAACTCCTCATGTTTAGGGATCTTTGAGAATCTTGGATAACTTTAATGTTTCATTATATCTTAAAATTTCTCAGGCATTGTCTCTTTAAATATTGGTTTTGCCTTTTCTCTTCTTTTCAGGTCTTCCCCACCCCCTTTCCTTTTGTTTCTTTTCCTAGCACAATAGGTTATACTGTGTGATACATACTAACAAACAGCTCTTGGAAACTCTGTCCCAGACATTTCCCCTTTTGTATTTCACTTTAGATCATTTATATTAATCAGTCTTCTAGTTCCCCGAGTCTGTCTTCAAATACATTGATCTTTTAATAATCCCATTGAGGGAATTCCTCGTTTTAGACATTTCCATTTGACTCTTCATACTTCTCTGTTCTCTACTGAAATTCACAATAATTCTTTTCAATTGCTTTGTCCAATTATTTTTCAATGGGTCTGTAATCTCAAGTTATTTAATTTGGAGTTATTTAAGAAACCTTTTATGATGGCTCCATAATTTGACTCTTTATTGCTTTTACTTTTGATATTGGATCACCTTTTGTGTGTTTTATTATTTTTGATTGACTGCTAAGTATTATGTTAGCAGTATAGACTTGTACTAATAATATTTACATGTATAAACAGGCACAGTGATCTGTTTCTTTCCTTCTGGACACCAGAGCCACTAACCTGGTCCTAGGAGTTTTGGGGTCTCACCTCCTCACTTCCCTATTGTCAGGGTAGGGAGGTCAGCCTTACCCTCCCCCAAGATTTAATTGTACTTTCAGGGTTACTTAATGGGAAAAGATTTTCCAGCTAAGATAGGAGCTTTCATCTCATTGCTCCCTCCATGTGCCTCACTCCAGACCTGTCAGAAGTGCTTCTCCTCCTCATGCACACAGACAGGGCCTTGGTCTCTGCCTTGTCCCTAATTCCAAAAAGTGACTTCTCACCCCACAAGCTTTTCTCTTCCCACTTCCCTCTTCTAATTCACCCCTCAGCTAATGGCTGCTTCGGACCCCCACAGAACTGTAGTCCAGGGATCATCAAGCAAGAAACAATAACACCTAAAAGGTATTTAAACGCCCAGACCCAAAAGTGTGTGGGTTCTACAAACCAGACTTTAATATGACCGTCTATTAATGTTAAATGCTCTCAACAATTGGTCACCTGTTTCTCCTGGATGCTAAATTAGTGAACAGGTGCCTTAAATAATTTGTCTCTGATAAATCTTAAAAACGTGTTACAATCTCTCTGTCTCTCTCATGAACACTAACCAACATAAGCAGAGTACTAAACACTACCATGGTCACTAATTTTCTCATGGCTGCTCCTTAACATGTTCAAAATGTCTCCCAAGCCCCAGAAACTAGCTGAACTCCATCTGGACAGGTCGGATCTACTTCAGGCTTTCTATGTCTCACCACCATCCTGTCAGACACAAAAGCAGCCAGCGTGCCAAGCCAAGAGGGATGGACAGCTCCAGAGCAGCAGGACAGCCCACCATTCCAGGACACTTGTCTACATCAAAAAAAAAAAACCTTCCCACCCCCTCAAGAGTCAACCAATGCCCATCGAGTCAGCTGGAAGCAGTTTTTCTGGGAGAAACAACACCCCTATTCCTATAAGCAAAATGTCTGAAATATTAGGATCCTGTACATGCACAGCTTGGGGTCTTATGTCTTACATCATCAGCAGGTGCTGGTGACTACGTAGTCATGCAAGCTGTACCTTAAAAAAGCCGGATGCGGACCCCCACCCTCTCTCTATGCTCTCTCTCTGTTCCCTCTCTGCACCCACCATCTTTTTTTCTCTCCAGGCCTGGATCTCTTCTCTCCTATCCCATCCTTCCTTCTAATAAAGCTCTTTGTAACTCTGGTAGTCATGGCCGTGGCCTGTGACTTTTCTGCGGGTAACCAGCACTGCCACCAGTGCCATTTATCATAACCATTAATCTGTATTTCCTTCCATTTTAAATGATGGAATTAGTTTGCTCTTTTCATAGTTCTTTGAGTTGTACTGGGCATCTTTCCTTATTATTATGTTGTTACCTAGTACTATGATTTCTTACCTGATTCCTTCAGCTGTTGTGAAGGTATGTTTATGAGTAGATAGCTGTTCAAACTTCAGCTTGTGCTGCGGAATGAGCACTGAAGTCTTATTTCACTATCTTGCCTCCCAGCAGAATAAAGACTAATTGGTACTTGAGGTACCTCACTTCTCTCTATATATATATGGTGGCCCATTCTCTAGGGCCTTGCTATATGTCTTCTGTCTCCAGCACAATAACTGGAACTTTGTCACTGCATAGCAATTGAGTTACAATGGAACAAACTTCCATTGAATGCCTAAGCCACAAACCAGTACAGTGAGGACCTCTGTTAAATTCTTTGGGTTAAAGAAAGTCACAGACTAGCTTAATCCAAGAGAGGGGAAAGTGAAGTCTATGTTTTATGAGAGAAACATACAAGTAGAAGTAAGGAAGTAATTTTTATAGACATATTTGGGCGCCATCTGCCACTATTTATTCAATTGTTAAAATTCACATGTATGCAAAATATAGTAAAAATTCCATTCTTAATGTCATATTATTGTAGCATTAGCTCAAAATTGGGATCTGATCTATTTTCCCTTCCTGGATCACGCCACATGTCCCTCTTAGGGTCCTCCTTGTTACCTAGCTTCTCTGGAGCTGTGGATTATAATCTGCTTATTCTTTGCTTTATATTAAGTATCCTCCTATGAGTGAGTACATACCATGTTTGTCTTTCTGGGTCTGGGTTACCTCACTCAGGATGATATTTTCTAGTTCCATCCATTTGCCTGCAAATTTCATGATGTCATTGTTTTTTTTTTTCTTTACAGCTGAGTAGTACTCCATTGTGTATATGTACCACATTGTCTTTATCCATTCTTTGGTTGAGGATCATCTAGGTTGTTTCCATGTTCTAGTTATTATGAATAATGCTGCTATGAACATTATCAAGCAAGCGTCCTTGTGGTATGACTGAGCACCCATTGGGTATATGCCCAAGAGTGGTATCTTTGGGTCTTGAGGTAGATTGTTTCCCAATTTTCTAAGATGTCATCATACTGATTTCCAAAGTGGCTGTACAAGTTTTCACTCCCAACAGCAGTGGAGGAGTGTTCCCCTTACTCCATATTCTTTCCAACATAAGCTGTCCTCAGTGTTTTTGATCCCAGCTATCCTGACAGGTGTAAGATGGTATCTCAGAGTCATTTTGATTTGCATTTCCCTGATGACTAAGGATGAAAGATATCTTGATAGAGGGAGTTAGGGAGAAACATGGTGCTAGAGAAATTCCTAAGAATCCAAAAGGATGACCCCAGCTAAGACTACTAGCAATAGTGGAGAGGGTGCCTGAACTGGCCTTCCCCTATACTCAGATTGGTGAATACCCTAGTTGTATTCATAGAGCTTTCATCCAGTAACTGATGGAAGCAGATGTAGAGATCCATAGCCAAGCACCAGGCCTAGCTCTAGGAGTTCAGTCGAAGAGAGGGAGGAGGGATTCTACAAGCAAGGTGGATGACGATCATGATGGGGAAATCTACAGACAACTGAACCAAGATTGTGGAAACTCACGAACTCTAGACTTACAACTGTGGAGGCTTCATGGGACTAAACTAAGCCCTCTGAATGTGGGAGACAGTTGTGTGGCTTGGTCTGTTTGAGGGGCCCCTGGCAGTAGGATCAGGGTCCATCCCTGGTGCATGAGCTGGCTTTTTGAAGCCCATTCCTTATGGTGGGACACCTTGCACAGCTTTGATGCAAGGGTAGGGGCTTAGTCCTGCCTCAACTGAATGTACCAGGCTTTGTTGTCTCCCCTTACCCTTTTGGAGGAGTGGATGTGGGTGGTGGGTCAAAGGGGAGGCAGGGGGAGTGGAAGAGGGATGGGAGGGGAACTGTGGTAAAATGAAAAAAAAAATAGACCAATAAAATTTAAAAAGAACAACAAAAATGGGATCTGATCACTGAAATAAAATACAGCTCAGATGTGGATGAAGATCTTGGGGCTCCCTTTTTTGTTGCAGCTGCTTTGGTGAAGTTTCTCTCAAAGAAACAAAAAACTAAATTAAAAATGTGTATTATCTGTTCTTCAACAGACAAACATGAGACAGGGAGGGGGAAACCATAACAGAAACCTCTAGAGCCCAAGTAAGGAATAATGAAGGGACTTGGTAGGCAATGGCCCAGAGAGCAATTCTGAAATCACCCAGCCACATACCTGACAGTTATATCAAATAATAACCCATTCCACTAGATAAAAGTCTCATCGACAATCTTCTTAACAGGTTTCCTCTACACAGACTTTAGTATCAAAGTATTGCAAAGCAGTGACATCATATAATTTTAAAAGCCTTTATCTATATAATTTTAAAATCCTTTATCTAATTGAGATAGGATTTTTGAGGTATTGCATTAAAATGTTCAGCCTCACTTCTGATACGATATTCACCATGAGGTCACAGTTCACCTGTAACATTCTGAATTTAATGTTTCTTCCCAAGTACTTTTTGAGTTGTGAAGCTTTTATCTGTTGAGGAGACTGTATCAGAATTTCCACATTTCCTCTCATCTTATTAAAAACTTTAACATGTTCTTTAGTTTATCTTTCTGTTGAAATACATTATACAGGGCTAAGAATAGTAAATTGACACTTTCAACAGTCTTTCTTGAAATTTAGCCAGATACACAAGTACACTGTAGATGAATTGCTAAACAGTCTTATTAATAATAAAAAAACTTAGATCCAGAAACTGTGGTGAAAGCCTGAGAGAGATCAGAGGAATAGGAAAAGCCATAGCTAATCTCACCTCACCAAGTCCCCAGCTTCCAAAAGTGACGTACTCCTGTCTACCTATATCTATAAGCCTTCCTGTTTTGTTCTCTCATTTGCTCTCTCAGCTCAGCTACATCACTTCCTCTTTCTGCCCAACTCTGTCACTTCCTGTCTGTCTGTACAGACCTTCAGACCTCTATGGTTCATGCTGGGATTAAAGGCACATATCACCATGCCTAGCTCTGTTCCCAATGTGGCCTTGAACTCACAGAGATCCAGACAGATCCCTGCCTTTCTCAAGTGGTATGATTAAAGGCATGTGCTACTTTTGCCTGACTTCTATGTTAATATAGTGGCTGGCTTTTTCCTCTGATCCTCAGGTAAATTTTATTGGGAGACACAATATATTGGTGGGACACAATACATCACCACAGTACACTGGTTTCCTTCCTGTCTACCAAGCTACTACAGGCATAAATCTCGTCAAATATCCTGTGAATGCATAAATCATTCCACTTTTATAGCCTCCAGTAACTTTCTTTCTTCATTTCTCTTCCACACTGGACCCTCTACTCATCTGAAACTAAATGTCACATATTTGCAGTTGGAGGTGAGTGACAGGACTACAGATTAAGTTCCAGTGTTTGTCCCTGTTATTTATTGCTAAGTAACAAGCTCTTCCAAAATCTAATGGATTAAAACAACAGCTATTTACTATTTTTTATGGTTATATGAATTCAATAGTAATTCTCACACTCTATGAATGCTACCTGTGATACGTATGTGTTTGCATGGGCCGGAGCATACATGAATTTCCCAAGTCTCAGTATTGATCAATAAATTTTTCTTTATATGACATCTCTTTTTCCTAATTATTAATGAGCCCTCATCTTTTCTTTTTCCAGTAAGATAGCCTGAACTTTCTCATAGGATCAAAGTTGAATTCCAAGACAACAAAGGTAAAAAGTGCTTTAAAAGGGATAAACCTAGAACTGGGAAGTAACTAACCAGTCTATAATTAAGACAAAGGGAAATAA
The DNA here is from genome assembly GCF_049852395.1 of Peromyscus maniculatus bairdii. NCBI lineage: Eukaryota > Metazoa > Chordata > Mammalia > Rodentia > Cricetidae > Peromyscus > Peromyscus maniculatus. The sequence continues at coordinate 110,865,350 of NC_134875.1, read as the reverse complement.
GCTCTACTCTTAGTAGGAATGGCAGCAGCCTATGTCTGTAGGATGGAAAAGAACTGCTTAAAAGCATAATTTCAACCATATAGTCATTCTTATGTAACTAACCAACATAGGACAGACTTGATATTTTCTAATTTTAAGTTCAACCTTCTAAAGCCAGTGAACTTATCAACTAATGTGATGTTTCCAGGTAGAAAGGGGTGAATTATTTGCATATAAATATCCATATGGAACTCTTAAGATCTTGTTGAAATTATTCTCTGAGATGGGAGTTTTAAATACACAAATTAGAGAGACATGAAGATTTGACTTTGACCTGGCAATTAAACAAACACTTGCTTTTTACTTGTGTTTTGACTATAGCCTCTGGAAAGGTAGACTCTTGCTTACTTTAACATCATTAGAAAGTTTTTCCTTTTGCGTCTACTGCCATTATTTCTGCATAGTGTAATGACAATAGTTATGCAAATAATAGCAGGATGACAGTAATATTTATTATTGGCATTGTTCATTTCTTGATGTTGCTTTTCAAATACTCTACTTGCAAAAGAGTTAAAATCTCCATGTGTGCCTTATTTATTGGAATTTTACTAGTCAATTGTGGTAAAAACATACACTTGGTCTATGTTAGAAGTAAAATGATATAACAATTAACAATTCTTGTAGAAGGCATCAATTTTATACACAAAACAGTAATTAAGAATTTTCAGTCAGTTAAAGAAATGAGGAAAAGGGTGGACACATTTTATAAATATTATGAAAGCACAATTTATGAAGGGCCATTTTTTTATTGTTTTCTTTTCAAGACAGGGTTTCTCTGTGTAGTCCTGGTTCTCCTGGAACTCACTCTGTAGACCAGCCTGGCCTCAAACTCAGAGATCCCCCTGCCTCTGCCTCCTGAGTGCTAGGAGTAAAAGCATGAGCCACCACCACCTGGCATGAAGGACAATTTTCTGTTTGAGCATTAGTTACTTATAAAATTGTAGTAAGAATAGAGACTAAATAATGGAGATTAGATTACATAATAATTATTATTAATGTAGAATTGTTACACATAAGAATAATTATAAAATGTACTAAAATAGCATTAAGATCTTTGAAATGTAACTGATTATTTCCAGGTAAAATATTTCAAGAAAAAAAGTCATGTAGTTGGGTTTTTTCTTTTTTATTCTTTGAGGGTCCACCACCCAGCTCTCAATTAAATACTCAGACTTATTCTTACTTATGAATGCCTGTCCTTAGCTTGGCTTGTTTCTAGCCAGCTTTTCTAAATTAATAATCCTGTTTCTCTTTAACTACATTTTGTCTCTGGACTTTTTACCTATTTTTATTCTATATATCTTTCTTTCATTTTACTCCATGGCTGGCTGTGTGGCTGGGTGGCTGTCATTCTCCTCTCCTTCTCATTTTCTCACTCCTTGCTCTCTTCCCTGGATTTCTCCTCCTATTTATTCTCTATGCTCACTAGCCCCACCTATTTCTCTCTCTTGCCTAGCTATTGGCCCTTCAGCTCTTTTTAAGACCAATCAGGTATTTCAGGCAGGCAAAGTAACACAGCTTTACAGAGTTAAACAAATGCAACACAGAAGAATGCAACACATCTTTGCATCATTTAACAAATATTCCACAGCATAAGCAAATGTAACACACCTTAAACTAATATTAGACAACAAAGTCATATTAATATTTCATCATATTTTGGAAGATGATGTAATAGTTGAATGCTGGTTTTGCCTCCTCAAATTATCATGCACAGAAAAACATGAAATAATAAAAGTTAACTTACTAAATTGTTTTTAATCTTAAATAAAGAATATAAAGGGTTAAAAAATGAAGAAACAATTGGAGAAAATATAGTAGCCCAAGCTTAAACCTAATTCATTCTGACAAATAAACTTCAAAATAAGATTATATCTATATTGTCAATAGAAGAAACTCAAATGACTAAGAAACACTTAAAGAAATCTTCAGCATCTTTAACCATCAGAAAAATGTAAATCAAAACTACTTTGAGATCCCATCTTATACCTGTCAGAATGGAGAAGATCAATAACACAAGTAACAACTCATGCTGTGGGAGAGGCGTGTAGAGCAAGGGGAACACTCCTCTATTGCTGGTAGAAGTGAAAACTTGTACAGCCACCATGGATATCAGTATGGTAGTTACTCAGAAGAATGGAAATCACTCTACCTCAAGACCCAGCTATACTATTATATACCCAGAGGATGCTTCATCCTATCACATGGGTCACTTACTCAACCATATTCATTGCTGCTCTATTCATAATGTCATAACCTGGAAACAACCTAGATGTCCCACAACCAAAGAATGGATAAAGAAAATGTGGTACATTTACACAATGGAGTATTACTCAGCTGTTAAAAATGATATCATGAAATTTTCAGGCAAATGCATGGAACTAGAAAAGATCATCCTGTATAAAGTAACAAAGACCCAGGAAGATAAATATGGTATGTATTCACTTATATATGGATTTTAGTCACTAAATAAATAATAACCAAGTTACAATCTGTAGACTTAGAGAGATTAGGTATAAAGGAAGGGACTAGGGGGACATACATAGATTTTATGGATGGACTAGAGTGGGAGATGGGGTTGAGTGGGGGAGGAAGAAAATGGGAGGATAGGGAGGGAAGGGTGAAAGGAGATGGGAATGAGGGGAAAGATAGCTAGAATTAAAGGGCATTTGAGGGGTGGCATGAAAACATAGTGCAGTGGAAACTTCCTATAATATATGAAAGTGATCCTAATAAAGTTCCCAAATAAGGAGGGAGACAGAACCCCTACTAGCCATCTCTTTTCACCAAACCAAGCTTTCAGTATTGGGAATGGGTTGCATCCATTTGAGTTGTTGGCCAAAAGTTCTCATGGAAATCCCCAAACAACCCATGCTATTGCCAAGGCAATAGGTTGCTCAACACTTGCACATCTCATTGAACATGCAGAGGTCAAGCTGGTGCCTACATAGAGCCTTCTCCCCTACCTGTTAGTGTCTTTGGTATAGGAAGGTGCTTTGCAGGCTACCAAAAGAAAAAAGTAAACACCAACCCAAACACAAAACTTTTGAGTTACAAACTGTCCTTCCTGCAAAATACGCTAGTGCAGTGATGGCACAAACCTTGTGGGAGTAATAAAACAATGTGTGAATTGACTTGAGGCCCACTCCATAAGATGGAACCCGTGCCTGACACTGCTTTGTAGACTAAGAACCAGAGTCTTGATAGCCCAGAGACCTGTGGTTAAACCAAATGATACTGGTCTAAAAAAATAACAATAAAATGACTCCTTATGATATTCTGCAATACTCATAAATCAGCACCTTATCCAGCTATCATCAGAGAGACTTTCTCCTACAGCAGATAGGAACAAATACAAAGACACACAGCTAGACATTATGCAGAAACCTTGGAACACTCACCCTAAATGGGATGTCTCCATGAAATCCTTCCCCTCAGAGCTCAGGGAATCCCACAGAAGAGTAGGCAGCAGGAGTGGAGGAGACAGAGGAGATGAAGGATACCAGGAGAACAAGTCCCTCTAAAAGAACTGAGCAAAGCTCTGCACCAGGTCCTCTCCATATATGCTATAGCTTTCAGTTAGTACTTTTATACGACTCCCGAATGTGTGAACTAGTGAGTCTCTGATTCTTGTGTTTTCTCTTGGGGCTCTTTTATTTTTCTGTTGACTTGTCTTGTCCAACTTTGATATGATGGTTTTAACTTTGTCTTATATTTTATTTTGTTATATTTTGTTGTTATCTCTTAGAAACCTGTTCTTTTCTAATGAGATGCATAAAGGAAGTGAGTGGATCCAGCCGACAGACAAGGTGGGGTGGACCTACTGGGAGGAGTAGAGGGAGGGGAAACTGTATTCAGATTACATTGTATGAGAAAAGAGAATCTGATTAATAAAAGGGAAGACAAAACAAACAAAAAACAAAAATGTTCAATCACTTTCCTGTATCTCAGAATGTTTATCTCTGAAGTGTGATGGCCAAGGCAGCTTTGTTGGGAAATATAGGTTATGCATTTTCTTAAGAACATGGAATCGTTAGTTTTTTAAAATATATTATTCCCTATCTTCAAGTTGCTGTACTTCCTTACCATCTGTGACTTCACTTTCCATGACTTCAATTAATTAAAGTAAGCCAAAGTACAAAGATCATGGTTAATTGTCTTGACTCTTCTAAAAGAGATGGTGTTCACACCTCACACATTTTATGGAGTACATTGTTTAACTGTTGTCATTAACCATCATTGGCATTAACCATCTGCTGTGTCTAATATATAAATTAAACTTTACCATGAGCATATATGCTTAGGAATAAAATATTGTATATATTATATGATGCCTTATATATAATTACACACACACACAAACACACACACACACACATATATACACATATATACTAATTTTGGAATTACATTTGCTGATTTATTGTGCCATGGTACACATGTGGATGCGGCTGTATTGTGTTCTCCAAAATATTGTGCACCCTAATAAACTTATCTGGGGTCAGAGACAGAACAGCCACTAGATGCAAAGGCTAAAAAATGGTGGCCCTCACACCTTTAATCCTAGCATTCCAGAAATAGAAATCCCTCTGGATCTCTGTGAGTTCAAGGCCACATTGGAAACAGCCAGGCGTGGTGACACACACCTTTATTTTATTTATTTTTATTTTTTGGTTTTTGGAGACAGGGTTTCTCTGTGTAGCTTTGTACCTTTTCTGGAACTCACTTGGTAGCCCAGGCTGGCCTCGAACTCACAGAAATCCACCTGGCTCTGCCTCCCGAGTGCTGGGATTAAAGGCGTGTGCCACCACTGCCCGGCCACACACCCTTAATCCCAGGGAGTGATGGTAGAAGGCAGAAAGATATATAAGGTGTGAGGACCAGGAACTAGAAGCATTTGGCCTGATTAAGCTTTCAGGATTTTGAGCAGCAGTTCAGCTGAGATTCATTCTGGATGAGGACTCAGAGGCTTCCAGTCTGAGGAAACAGGATCAGCTGAGAAACTGGCCAGGTGAGGTAGCTGTGGCTTGTTCTGCTTCTCTGATCTTCCAACATTCACCCCAATAACTGGCCTCAGGTTTGATTTTATTAATAAGACCTTCTAACAATTCATGCTACATGTGGAGGCAAAAAAACAATTTTCATGAATCATTTCTCTACTTGTGGGTCTTAGGAATCAAATTATTTAATCAGGCTAGGCATCAAATGTTCCTTTATCCACTTATCCATCTCTCTGGTCCAAAGCACAAACTTGATAAGATAACTTTTTGTAATTTTAAATCTATACAGCCTGAAAGTTTGAAATAAAATTATTTAAATAATATCATGGTGTTGATTATTTTAGGAACTGAATAGAAAGGATCTCTGAATTCTCTGAATTTTGACCCTTTAAAATTCTAGGTAGTAGAAACATTTATCTAGGAAACACATGATTAAACTTCTGAATTATACTCTGCTATGTCCCCAAAGTCTGGTGATATTGGAAATATAGCCTCAGTTTCTTGTATTTATGATCATTGGTTATGCAGAAATCAGTGAAGTCTCCTTGAGATTTAATGACTTGGTGGCTCAGTAATGAATTCAACTGTGCTTCTGATTTACTTGTTTGTCAAGTGATTTCTAGGTTTTACTCAACAGTTAGCATAACACATTTGATTGAGAAGCTTCTTACAGGTTGGAAAACCAGTGAATAAAATTATCATATCATTGTCTTTGAGAATCCAACATGAATAATGAATGTTTTATATAATTTGGGCACACAATTATAAAATTTTTGTCTATTCATTTGTATGTTCCAAAAGAGATTGCAGGACAGATGAAAGAAAAATACATTTATCATTTTTTAGCAAGGCATAGGCTTCCCGTCAGGCGAGAGATCTTAGAAGGATGTGTTACATGGAAATACAAGCTATTTGGGAACTGTCTTGCCATGTGTTCTCTACATTGTCCAAGCCTGGAGGGGAAAAAATGCTACTGTATGTTTAAGAAAGTAGTCTGAATACAGTACTTTAAAAATAGTAATGCTGCAGTACTTGATAACAACTTATGGTTGCTTGTAGAGAAGTGAAAGTTGCTTTTAAAAGTTGCAGAAGTAACATTATGGCTTAAGGAGTGTTTCGTTACAGTAGCCAAGAGGAAGATCTGTCCATCATTCCTCTCCAGCCAATATGCTGAGAGTGGTATGCAGACAATGAAAGCTGAAATGCAGATGAAAATTCAAGGATGATTCATATCTTGAAAGCCAATTACTTTGTTCCAAAGCCTGTTATTTTTCTCTGTTCCACACACAGGGTTTGGAAATAATTTATCTCAAGTTATTGTTTCAAGTAGCATGTGAATGAAAACGATTAGAAATAAACACCTCAATAGGGAAATCAACTAAAGCTCCTTTTGAAAATATCAAAAAGCTTCTTCAGTTAGCACACAACATTTTCATTTGCATGATTAGAATAATGTATTTGTATTATCATCATCATTCAGTCATCAAGACTAGGATTTAAAAGGAGATAAAGGGGCCGGATAGAAGGCTCAGTGGTTAAGAGCACCTGCTGCTCTTGCAGAGGACTGAGGTTCAATCCTCAGCATCCATATCATGGCTCACAATTATCTGTAGCTACAGGACCAGGAAATCTGACAATCTCTTCTGGCCTCTGTGGGCCCCAGGCACACATGTGGTGCATATACATAGAGGCAGAACACCCATAAACATAAAATGAAATTGTAAACAATGTTAAAATGATATTAGTAGACAGTCTTTCCCTGAGTCCTTTACTATTAGAGAGGAAGGAAGCATAAGCACTTGATGGCAACATCACCATCAGTATCTTAGTGACGGTGAAGTGAAACAAAAATATTTTTCTTCCATTGCCAAATTTAGTTGAGACTACTTAGTATCATGAGAATAGATCACTATTACACAAACTATGGTTCTTAAACTATGCTATCATCTAAATATTGATATTATTGTTATTTTATTTGTAATATGGCCGGTTTGGAAACATATCAATGTGAAATACTGCAAGTACAATTTTTTCTGAATGTGTACCTCACATTATTATAAGTCAAAAATTATTTCTGAAATTGTTATAATTCAAGAGCAGTCTGTATTATTAAAGATTATGTGATCATTATAATTGTACTATATTAAACATTTAAAATCTAACTGCTAAATTTTAATGATAAATTATAAATATATGATTATAATCATTAACATACCCCCAAAGGCAATACTATGATGGCATTATTCAGCTTTAAGTGGATGCTGATTTTAAAAACTGGCCATTTGACATTTTGAAAGATATGTATTTGAAGCATGTAGTGTTTTGGATATGAAGTAATTCCTGGGAATTCTTCTGTTGAGGCTTGGTTCCCAATGCAGCAATCTTTAAATGTGGGCATTATGTGAAGTGAGGGCTTTGAGTGCATCAATTGATTATCCATGTATGGGTTCATAATTTGATGGAATTTGGATAGTGATGGAAATTTGGAAGGCAGGACCTGTTTGAAGGTAATACGAGAGTCATACTTTTGTGGACTTTATCATATCATATCAAATTGGTACATTCTTTCTCTACCCTCCCCCTTTCCTTTCCAAGCTATCATGAGGTAATAAGCTTTGTTCTACCACACTATCTCTGTCATAAAGTTTGATTTGAACTCAGGCCCAAAGAGATGAGCTCAAACGACCATGGACTAAAACTTCTGAAGCCATGATCCAAAAATAAAGCTATCATTCTTTAAGTCAATTGTCTCAAATATTTAGTGAAAGAACATTGAATAACACTGGGTACACCTAACAAATGCCTGTTGATAAAGACATGATGAGGTATGTGGCAGAGCTCTTGTTTAGTCAGTAAAAGTCCTAAGTCCAGAACCCATTTACTGAAAATGAACATATGAAGCAGAGTAAGGCTAGTCTATGTATTTATTGCATGACACTTGACTACCTGAAGCATGTCATGCCAAGAATTTGCTTAATGAATTCTCTTACAGGCTCAGGTGGTTTCAAAATTTGAATAGAAACCAGGAAGTATATGAGAGACTGTATATTTATTATCTATTGTTACATAATCAATGGTATACAAATGAAGTAACCAGAAACAACAATCATTTAACTGGTAATTCAAAATTGAGTGGGTAAACAATTTAATCTGAGTCAGCTAAGGATCTATTCTTTTTTTATTCTTCTCTCATACATTACATCCTGACCACAGTTTCCATTCCATCCCCTACATCCCCTCCCTTCAGTCTCTCCCCTGCTCCCCTCTATCTCAGATCCACCCCTCCTCTATCTCTCCTCAGAAAAGAGCAGGCCTCCCAGGGACATCAACCAAACAACATAATATGCTACAATAAGACCAGGCACATGCCATCACATCAAGGCTGGATGAGGCAATCCAATAGGAGGAAAAGGGTCCCACAAGCAGGCAAAAGAGTCAGAAAGCCCCAACTTCCACAATAAAACCAAGCTACTCAGCCATAACATATATGCAGAGTACCTAGGTCAGACCTCTACAGGCTCCCTGATCTCTGCAAGCCCCCATGAATCCTCTTTTGTTGATTCTTTGGGACTTATTCTCATGGTATGCCTGACCACTCTGGTTTCTCCAATCCTTCCTCCTCTTCCTCTACAGGACTCCCGGAGCTTCACCTAATGTTTGACTGTGGGACACTGCATCTGCTATCATCAGTTGCTAGATGAAGTGTCTCTGATAAGGATTCTGCTAGGCTCTGGTCCCAGAACACTCTGCCAGCAGGACATACTGTAGGTTGAAAGTTTTGTGTGTAGGTTGTTGCCTCAATCCCTCCACTTGAGGCCTTGCCTGGTTACAGAAGGTGGCCGGTTCAGGCTCCATGTCCCCCATTACTAGGACTCTTTGCTAGGATTATTCTTGTAGATCCCATGGAGTTTCCATTGCATTAGGTTTCTATTTTGACCTTGAAATGCCCCCCCAATTCTAGTAATTTCTCCCAGCATTTTCTCCACCCCCAACTCCATCCCTTCTGTTCCCAACCCCACATGCCCCGCCCCCCCCCCCCCCCCGTTCACCTGGAAATCTATTCTATTTCTCCTTCCCAGGGAGATCCTTGTCTTCTCCCTTAAAACCTCCTTGTTACTTAGCCTCTCTGGGTCTATGGACCAGAGCATGATTATCTTTAACTTTGTAGCTAATATTCACTTATAAATGGATACATACCATATTTGTCTTTCTTCTAGGTCTGGGTTACCTCACTCAGGATAATTTTTTTCAAGTTCCATCCCATATGCTCAGGAGTGGTATAACTGGGTCTTGAAGTAGATTGAGTCCTAATTTTCTAAGAAACTGCCATATTGATTTCCAACATGCCTGCACAGGTTTGCACTCCTACCAGCAGTGGAGGAGTGTTCCCCTTGCTTCTCATCCTTGCCTTCATGAGCTGTCATTTGTGGTTTTGATCTTAGCCATTCTGACAAGTGTAAGATAGAATCTCAGAGTCATTTTGACTTGCATTTCCCTGATGGTTAAGGATGTTTAACATTTTTTTAAGTGTGTTTCAGTCATTTTGGATTCCTCTGTTGAGAATTCTCTATTTAGATCTGTACCCCGTTTTTAATTGGATTATTTAGTTTGTTGATGTCTAGTTTCTTGAGTTCTTTATATATTTAGGATATTAGCCCTCTGTCAGATATGAGGTTGGTGAAGAACTTTTCCTATTCTGTAGGCTGCCATTTTATCCTATTAACAGTGTCCTTTGCCTTACAGAAGCCTTTCAGTTTCATGAGGTCCCACTTATTAATTGTTGATCTTAGTATCTGTGATATCAGTATTCTGTTCAAGAAGTTGTCTTCTGTGCCAATGCATTCAAGGCTATTCCCTACTTTCTCTTCTATCAGGTTCAATATATCTGGTTTTATGTTGAGGTCTTTGATCTACTTGGACTTGAGTTTTGTTCAGGGTGGTAGATATGGATCTATTTGCATTCTCCTACATATCAACATCCAGTTAGTTCAGCAAAATTTCTTTCTTTTTTTTAATTAATTAATTAATTAAATTTTTTTTTTTGCTTCTGTAAGGCAAAGGACACTGTTAATAGGATAAAATGGCAGCCTACAGAATAGGAAAAGTTCATCAACAAACTATTTCTTTTTTTTCCACTGTGTGTCCCTGGCTTCTTTATTGAAAATCAGATGTCCAAAGGTGTGTGGATTTACATGTGGAGGATTTATTCTCTTAATGGTTGGTTGGCTATTAGTTGGGACATCTCAGTTCTTTTGTGGGTGTCTTCTCATGATCCTATAGTCTAGCTTGTGTTTGTTCACTGGTTAGCTAGTAGAGTTCTAAGAACAAGTAAGAAAATATACAAAAACACATAGGGCCTGCACAGGTTCAGGCCAGACTGGATCCCAGCACTGAGAGGGGAACTGAATAGGCCTCAGTCCATAAACAAGATCCCATGGGTAATTGATATCAGTGTGCAAGGAAAAAGTAATTTTCTTCAATGAAGTCTCACTGGGTATATTAACCACACTTAAGGATAGGCCCCATTCCCAGGAGTAGTTGGCCAACACAAAACAAACTCAATGGCAGTCTTGTAGACTTTTTGTCTCAAATTGTTTGACTTGGACTTATTTTTGTCTTATTGATCTTTTGTTTGTACATTATGGTTTCTGATTTGTGTATGTTGCTTGTTTTTTAAAGAGAGAGAAAGAAGGGGCATGGAGTTGTGTGAGTGGGGAGGTGGAAAGGATTTAGAGGTTGGGTGAAGAGAACAGCATGCTCAGAATATATTATATGAAAATCTTTTCAATTAAAGTGAAATAAACAAAGGAGTGATTTAAAAATCTCTTAAAGATTAAGCTCAAAACTGGTCACATTGCTATTTCTATCACATTCTATTGTTGTGTAGCCCATAGCAAAAGATTTAAAAAAAGCTAGATTCTAACTCATAATTGTTGGAGCTATAAAGTCACATTATAAAAGGTTGGAATACAGGAGAGAGTGAAGAAGTGAGGCTATTTTTGTAATCAATATAAGTTTGGCCTCAGAATAACCAGGTAGTTTGCTTTAAGATATCAGTATTTAAATAGATTTCTTTGCAAGGTAGTTGAAATGCTTAATGAAATCCATTCATTTTGAGTGGAAAATTACTCCAAAATTATCATTTAGTTGCTGCCTTCAATTGTGAAATCATCTTATTCATGCTTTTGAAACTCTTGCAGGTAATTAGTTTATTTGAGCATCACAGGCGCACTACTCATATGTTATTATACTTATTTTCCTTTTGAAAAAACAGAACTAGAGCAGTGGTGCTTCAAATTTACTTTAGTATGAGGAGCTGTTAAAAAATAATAGTGTCAGGGCTATACCCCAGATTTATTAACCATAGTTAATATTTTCTGTTACAAGTAATAAAAATTGACCTTGACTGATATATGCAAATACCAAATGTATTGGTAAGTCAAAGTAGTAGATTATCTCCAGGAAGATGGAGTAAGACACAAAAGTGACCATTTTGCTGGGAGAGGTTTACTAAGTCTCTGGGAAGGTCTGCTATGGTCACTGTTGGACACTGTTCTCAGATGCTTGCTTACTTCTATTGAAGGTCTTAAACACAAAGCAGCACAAGTAATTAACTCCCTTTGCCAGACCTGCTTTGGGCATGGGTGTTGGCAGTGGAGTAGCTCAAGATTTGGTTTTCTTACTCTGCCTTCTTTCAGTCTCTTGTCTAGAATGAACACAAGTGGTAGCATCTGACTGGGGGAACCCTAATTTCAAGTGTGGCTTGGACAATGAATAAACCTTCTTTTCAATGACAGAGTAGAGACTAGGCTCTGCTCTGTCCCCAAAGAAGTGTGACATGCAATTGCTCAAATATAGAGGCATAAGTAAGGTCTTGGATAATACAAAAAAATTCAAAAAATAGACTACTGATAGTCTACTATTAAAATAAGTCTTTATTGTAAGATAAAAGGTATTTTATGGTGACTTTTCCTTATCCCCTGCTTGCAGCTTCACATACCACTAAAGGCAGTTTTTGGCAAAAACTATAGCTCTACACAAAGACTGAATAGCACCTGACCTGTCTAGCAGCAAACTAGGTGTGCTATAGAGCTTGTGGCCTCAGAAGCATGCTTTGACTTGAGAACAGACTTGGAACTGTATCTTAGTTAACATAACTTTGTAACACATTTTTATACTATTACCAGAGACACCAAGAAAGATTAAAATATAGTTTCCTACACTGATAATTGATAATAAAGCCCATAATATATTTTTGTATCCTCTGACTCAATGTTTGTTATGCTCCCAATATTCTTTTGATCATGCCCCAAGTTTGCCTCCTACACCTTGAAATTTTGTCTTGGAGTCAGTTTCTTAGGTCTCCAAATTTAAATAAAGACTACCATTACGTTTGAAGGATTTTGAAAATTGAGACTATAATAAAATATGTGTTCCCATGTCAAACATTTGAGAATCTGCTGCATGGACAAATTGAAAAAACCACTCAGTAGTTCATTAATAGTTCAACCTTGAATCCACATTTCTCTTTTAGGGTTTGGGGCTGGATGTCTCTCCACTGTTATATTCCTGGGGAAAAAGATAGAATTTTATATTTAGATAGTTTTATATGAGGACAAGTTTATGAAATAAGCAATATAATGATGCCCAAATTTTAAGTAATAGGTATGTCATTAGTGGCTTATTCTTTTGAAAAGTGTAACAATGTTGTTTTATCTTTGTCTTCTTCTGTTAATGTTTCTGAATTCACAAATGATTTGCCTAGAATTCACCTGCAAGATTGTTGTTTTGATTGACAATTTTATTTCAATTTTAGAAAAGTTGAAAGACACAAATGCAAATAGGATATTCATCAAAGTACAAGCCTTTCTTTTTCAAAACAGAACACTTGCATTGTAATGTTCAGAAAGAGAAACACACTTGTTATTGTTGTACCCTAACATTAAAAGCTTGTCTTTATAAATGGTATTGTACAACAATATTGGGAGAGAAGGCAACAAAGGCAAACTGAAATTTACAGTGGTGGCCTACAGTGATGTATAGGGTAATAGAAGAGGAAGAAAGTACATTTATTAAATAAAATTGAAATTGAGGCAGAGCTAAATAATTAGAAATCAAACATGAGAAGAAATAACTAATTTAGGATGTATCCCAGCAGTATCAACAGAATGTGTATAGAATTGTTTATTTTGCACATTGGTTGAATAGGGAAAGTGAATTAAAATCTTCAGTGGGAATGAATGACTCAGTTGTTTCACCTGATTGTTTCTATTAGACTATATATTAATTCATATATTTACCAACTATCCATGGATATTCACTCATTTGAGCAATGTCCTTAATTATTTGTGCTAAGGCTCTTTTAAATATTTCGATATGTCACAAGGGTAAATGTTTCCTGTTCTTTTTAGTACCAGGGCTTATTAGTGATTTTATATGAATAAAATCATACAATGCCTCAAAACTTTGGAATTTGTTTTTTAAATAGCCATATAATAATGATTACCATTTTATAAAGATATTGTGTGGCTCCTTCTGCCATCTTGGCACCTATGAAGGTCAGGTAAATTTCTGCTGTTGAGCTGTGGGGACAGATTCCCATGGTTTCCTGGGAACAGGACTTCTAAAAGGCAAATCTGTCTGGAAGGCTGAGCTGCAAGGCCATTTTTGCGGGCTGTAAGTGAGGTCTCCAGAACTAAAGGGAACACACAGCTCTTCCTAAAACTGAAAGTGTTTGTGCCCAAGAGGAAACTGAATTCTAATCAGGCAAGAGATGTGCTTATGTGAGTAAAGCAAAAAAACAACACAGTAACTCCCAGAGGCAAACTGAACAAAGCCAGAGTAATCTGGAGAAAGGTAACCCGGACCCATAGAAACAGTGCTATGATTCATGCTAAATTCCAAATTCTGAAGCAGCTTTCCTGCTAAGGCCATTGGACACAGACTATGTGTAATGCTACAGCCCTCCTGAATTTACCCCCATGAAAAGCAAATAAATAAAACTGGATTCATGTTCTTGTAAAAAAAATATTGTGTGAATTTTGGGAAACAATGTGTGTACAAATATTTCATAATTATTAGCATGAAGTGTTTGATTACAGATAAGCATTATTCCCTGAATGGGATATTCTATAGAGCAATAGAATCTTACAATCCTGGGCAAATCTTATTTCTTTTGTATATTAGCCTGTGATTTTTTTGGAAATGTATTTAATATTCCTTCGCCTATGGGGATACTAATCTCAGTTAGGTATGGTGTCCAACAACTGTATTCCCAAGGCTTTAGGAGGTCAAAGCTGGAGAAGCAGAAGCTTGAGGTCAGCATAGGCTACACAGTCAGCTTCTGCTAAAAAACTAAAACATGTTATTCTGGGAACATAGAAGGTACTCGACGAGTAAAGGATATAAAAATGATTATCACGATAGTGATCTGTTGCAATTTAGAGGCATTTTATGTATTTAACTTATTTTTGTTTTCGAGATTATGATATAATTAAATCATTTTTCTCTTTCCCCCCTCCAAACTCTTCTATATACCTCTTTTGCTCTCTTTCAAATTCATGGCATTGTTTTCCATTAATTGTTATATCTATGTATATATATATAAAATACGACTACTTCAGTTCATATAAGGTTACATGCATGTATCTTTTCAAGGCTGACCATTTAGTATCATATAACCAATTGGTGTGCTTCCCTGGGGAAGACTTCTTCTTCCACTCTCAGCATTCCTTAGCTGCTTTTGGTTCTTTTTATAGGATTAAAGCCTCCTCCATCCACTTTGACATGTCTATTGTTGTTGTCTTTGTTCAGTTCCTGTTCAGACAGCCATGTTGGTGAGACTTTATGGGTGTAGCTTCTGAAATTACTAGGAGACACAATCTCACAGAAAACTCTGGTCCTCTGCCTCCTAAATCTCCCCCTTACTCTCTCTTTTGCATTGTTCTCTGAGCCTTAGATATGGGAGGTACTTTGTAGATGTAACCATTGGCAATGGGCACCACAACTCTCCAATGTGACTGGTCATCGTTTTTTGTAATAGTCTTTGTCTGGTCCTCATGTCTTGGCATATTTTTCTTAAGTTCATATTCAAAATTATAAGAACAAGATTTATGGCCCAAGTTATCTACTAAAAGGCATCCAAAAGACCATTTACCTTAAACAATAAACATTATTTTGTACTTGTACAAGGGTATAAAAACACTGGTATCCTCATTTTAAGGTTTTCTATTAGCTTATCATTATCAAAATTTATCAGTTATCTTGAGCCGTGAAAGTTGTATACAGCAAACCACTCCAAACTCAGAGATCCATATTTCACTGAATTGATTTTTGGCTAATTCTCTCTTCTACCCTCTCTATACCAGTGGGCTAATTGTGGTAATGTAGTTCTTACAGTGATGGTAGAAGCTCAGGAGCTCAAGATATATTATCTCTCTATATAAGAGGCCCAAGCTCAACTCTGATTCATTTGCCCTATTTATTGGTCAAATCAAGTCACATCTATATGTCCAAATTTAAGTTGGAAAGGGGACCATACCTGTTCCTTTAGTGGGAGATAGGGTAAAATCACATGGTAAAGAAATATAGGATGGGTGCAGGATCAGGACAAATAGGGACAAACAAACATTGTCATTAAAGACTAAACTGAAGTCTTGATAAGAGTCCAAATATTGTTGATCATGAAATCAATGCTTCTTTTTTCTTTAAATTTTTTGAGAATTTTGTACATGAGTACTGTTTTGACATAATTTCTACTTCCTTCCCCCTCCAGTTTCTCTCATGCCACCCACTCCCTCTCAAATTCATGTCCACTTTTTAATTATTATTTATTATTATTATTTACACATAACCTCCTGAGTCTAGTTTTGCTCATGTGTACATGTAATTCAGGCTGACTACTTGTGACTGGAGAACCTATCAGCAAGTCAATGCATTGAAACAAAGTCTGGCACATTGACTCTCTATTTCTGTAACTGTTGTACTTGAGATGAGAATATGAAGTGTATATGATAGATACAATTTCCCATATAAATAAGGTCAGTGAAGAATTGTAAGGTGCTATAATAATAGATTCTATATAAATAAGGGCAGTGAAGAACTATAAGGGTGTTGTAATCATAGCTTAATATGGAAACAAAAGAAGTGGTGGAAAAAATAAAATAGGTATAAAAATGAATTTTGAATAAATGAAGAAAAGAGTGCCTATTCATGCCGTGAGGTTTTAAGGAAAAAAATTGCACAGAATCTTGTATGGAGGACTACTCAGGCAGTGAGGAGAAGAGTATCAATAACTATGCATTATCTTATTTTTTCAGATGGGACTATAAATTCCTTTCCATATATGAGAAATTCCCTATACACAAGACCTACCATTGAGTTGCCTACCATTGTCTCCCTATCACTGTCAAAACTAAAATATACTGAATATTAACTTTTTCAACCTCTTGTCTTCCTAAAGTATAGCTATGTGCTTTCCAATCAGTTCTCTCTAGACTTTGAAATCAGTATAGAAAAAGATTACATGGAATTCATTAATGTGCAGACAACAACATTCCATTTTTAAGGAATGGCTGTGATCATAGCCACTACCAGTAATGAAGCATCCAGCACTGTTGGTTTTGGGTGTGCAGTCTGCTGTTTCTGAGTCTCGTAAGAGCAATAGGCATCCATCTTCACAAAGAAAATCTGAAATATCATTTTGAATATTATTCTTAACTCCAGACATGATTTTCTGAAAGTTCTAATAATCTTTAACTAAGTTCCATTTCTGCTAGAATTATCCAAAGTATGTTTTCATTCTGAGAGCTAACATGGTCTTAGCACAGGACTAGACTAGGAGTTGAAGGGAAAGTTGAAGCAATTGTTTAGGCAATGTGAGATCATAATGGAGGCCTGTAAGCTGAATTGAATACCTTTAGCAAGGGATAGATAAGCTAGAAACCTCTGATAATTAATGGCACAAGTTCTTTTAAGTTCCTAGTTTCTGTCATAACCAATAACCTATGAGTGTTTGGTGGCCTTATCTGTGCTCAAATTGTCTGTATTTTCTAATCCCTGTCTTTTTAAATATGACTTGACTTTGGGACTTCCTCTAGTAACTAGGAAGAAGCAGAAATGAAAGTTTGTTGCTTCTGAGCTTAATTTACAAATGATCACATTTCTCCCAGATGAACTTCAGCACCATGCCTTGAGAATAAGCCAGAGTTATTCTGCTGAGGAATGAGAGGCCACACAAAATAGAGGCAAGACATGCCAGCTCAGGCCATCTTAGACCAGCTTTCCTCTGGCTGCCTGGTAGAAGATCACAGACACATAAGTATGAGATCAGAAGCATTACTCAGCTGAGACCAGTCCAAATTGTTAATTATTAACTAAATAAATGGTTACTGATCCAAGCCATTTGGTTTTGGAGTGGTTTGTTGAAAGCAAAAACTAACCAATTTGCCAACACACTACCATATTATAATTATAAACCATGTACTTTGGTGGAAATAAAGAGCTCTCACGGCTTCCCAAATTCAAATTTATAAAGCAAAATGTCATTTGCCTCTTGGAGTACTTTGTTATTAATATTTTACTTGTGGTTGCATGCTTTTAAGTATTCCTAGAACAATTTAGCATTGAATATACTATAAAGTTTTTCCCTACCTCCCCACTATCCAATTTGACTTCCTAGAATGAAAATTCATATTAAAGAAATAGGAATTAAGATGATATAAATTGTTTTGATTCACACTACAGTGTTATGCAATTAATAGGATTTTGAAAAGTTTTTTCTTATTTCAGTAGCTACTAAAAAAAAGAAAGAGACTGTAATATGAGGAAGACAGACTGGGATAATAGAAGTTTCTTCAGTACTTTTCAGCAGTTCTGTTTGATTAAGAAAATTATCAAATGCCTAGAAAAGTCTAAACAACAAAATTGTCAGTTTTAATCTTGTTTCTGGGATATGGTTAACATTTTAGCATATTTCTTTCATTTATTAATTTCTACAATTTTACTTGTCTTTTAAATCGTGTGTGTGTGTGTGTGTGTGTGTGTGTGTGTGTGTGTGTGTGTGTCCATATTCACTTGTACATGTGGAGAACAAAGGCTGACATTGGGTACCTTTCTCCAACATTCCCTAGCTTATTATTTTTTAAACAAGGTATCTCACTGAATCTAGAGGTAGTAGTTTTAGCTAGACTGTTGGCTAGTGAATCCTTCAGATCCAAATCCCCTGTTGCAAGTTCAGAGGTCACAGGTACAAAACCTCATGCTAGCTTTTTACATGGTTACTAGGGCTCAAAGTCAGGTCCTCACACTTGTGCAATGAGGACTTTGCCAACTGAGCTATCTCCCCATATTCTTTTACAATGTGCCCTATGCTATATTTTATTCTCCATTGATTTTTAACAGCCATTTTAATTATTATATAATATTATATTATATTATAAATGCATGCATATTCTTTTTTTCTTATATTTAAAACGTTTCTTTTTTCATTTTACGTACCAAACACAGTTCCCCCTCCTCCCTGTCCTCCTGCTCACCCTCCACTTTTACCCCAATTCACCCCACCATCCACTCCTCAGAGAGGGGCCTCCCATGGGAAGTCAACAAAGTCTAGAATATCAAGTTGAGGCAGGACGAAGCCCATCCCCTCTGTATCAAGGCTGAGCAAAGTATCCCTCCATAAGGAATGGGCTCCTAAAATCCAGTTCATGTACTGGGAATAAATCCTGTTCCCACACTGCCAATGGCCCTGCATACTGCCTAAGCCACACAACTATCAACCACATTCAGAGGGTCCCATGCAGGTTCCCCAGCTGTCAGTTCAGAGTCAGTGAGCTCCAACTAGCTCAGGTCAGCTGTCTCTGTGAGTTTCCCCATCATGATCTTGACTCCTTTGCTCATATAATCCCTCATCCCTCTCATCAACTGGAATCTGGAAGCCCCACCCAGTGCTTAGCTGTGGATCTCTGCCTCTGCTTCTGTCAGTTACTGGATGACACTTCTATGATGACAGTTAGGGTAGTCATCGATCTGATTACAGGGGAAGGCCAGTTCAGGGACCCTCCCCACTATTGCTTGGAGTCTTAGCTGCCTCTAAGAAAAACATGCATGGATTCACCTAGGAAGGGGAAAATAGATGAGATCTCTTGAGAAAATTGGGAGCATTGGGGGAAGGGGGAGGAAATAAGGTGAGGTGGCAAGAGAACATGAAGGAACAAGATGGTTGAGTTGGGGAAGGGACAGAGAGGGAAAGCAATAAAAGAGATATCTTGATAGAATGAGCCATTATAGGGTTAGAGAGAAACCTGGCACTAGGGAAATTCCCAGGAACCCACAAGAATATGTATCTTTTCTTAACTTTAGGTTTTATTTCAATAGAATCATGAATAATTTAAGTTCCCATTTACTTAAATTAATCTATTGATCTTTACTATATTGACCATTTGGGGACATAAATATGGATGTGCTCATATTTCTAGGCATTTTCTTTATTAAGATTTGTTTTAGAAATATGAATATATCCAGAAACCCTGTCTCTAATAAATAAAAAAATAAAAATTCACATTATTTTGAACGATGTGAGGTGAATTTTGAATAATATTTTTATTAATTCTTTGAGCATCTCATTCAATGTATTTTGAATGTATTCATCTACCTTCTCCCAGTACTTCTCATAACCACACTCTTCATCCTCTTCTTTATTCTCTATTGAGTTCAGTTTGTGTTGCTCAACTAGTATAGGGCCTACTTTCTCTCCACTATGCTAGGATTTATCTGGCCTGAGCTTGCATAGGTCTTGTGCATTCTGTTACAATAGTTGTGAGTTCATCAATGCAACTGCCCTGTTGTATCCGAGAAAATACCATTTTCTTGATGTTATCCATCACCTCTAGCTCTTGAAATTTTTTTATCCCCTCTCTTATATAAAGACCCCTGAGACTTTGTGGAGTGTGATATGTATGTCCTGTTTATGGATGAACATTCCCAAGTCTCTTACTCTCTGCATGCTGAGTAGTTGAGTGTCTCTGTGTTAATTGTAAGGGTTGTGATGCTCTGATCTATGAGTATACTAATAAGTTATTGGGAGTTGTGTAAATACTATGTCCACTTACCAGAATAATAGGACGTGTTCTACTCCAGAGTATATGACCAATTTAATCACAGGTTCTTTGGCCTCTATAACAGTGCCAGATATAGGTTCCATCTTATGGAGTAAGCATTAGAACCCAATCAGAAAGTGGTTGGTTACCGCCAAAACATTCGTGGTCCTATTGCACCAGTAGGCATATTTTGTTAGGCAAGTCATTGTTGTAGTTTACAGCATACACAGCGGGGTGAGATGGATTATCATTTTCCCTTCCAATATTGTACATAGCCTCTTCTAGCACCAGGAAAGCTAGCCAGTAGGTATAATGCTTCCAGGTGAGTATCAGTTTTATTTCTCCATGTTTTGTTACTTGGGCATGTATCTTCACTAAGAGGGTCCTATCATCAAGTTCTGGAGATTAACCAAAAGTATTGGCAAAATATGTAATGTTTTGATGTGGGCCCAATCTTTGGGACTCCATTGTCTAACAGCTCAAAAAGAGGTAACCTATTCCTGGTACTGGGGTTTTTATTTAGCATGAGGTATCTAGTTGGGGCAATGACCTCCATTATAGGGTAACTTCAGTAAACTTGTTTTTTTTTTTTGTTTTGTTTTTTTTTTTTTTTTTTTTTTGGTTTTTTGAGACAGGGTTTCTCTGTGTAGCTTTGCGCCTTTCCTGGAACTCACTTGGTAGCCCAGGCTGGCCTCGAGCTCACAGAGATCCGCCTGCCTCTGCCTCCTGAGTGCTGGGATTAAAGGCATGCGCCACCGCTGCCCGGCGTAAACTTGTTTTTATATGTGTATATGCATATGCATATAATTTTAGGATGCTTCCATAGTAATAAGTTTACTTATGACTTTTTCAAAAGGCCTTTTCCTTATTTCTTACCTTTTACAAACTCAACCCTAAATGAATCAAGGATCCTGAATCTGATTGATAGAGAAGGTAGGGGAGTCACTTCAACTTATGAGCACAGGTACTTTCTAAAGATGATACTCATAACTCGGGCATTAATACCAATGATTGACAAATGGGACCCTATGAAACTAAAAAGCTTCTGTATAACAGAGGACATCATTATTTGAGTAAATAAGTAGCCCACTGAATGAAAAAAATGTTTACCAATTATACATCAGAATGAAAGTTAGTATGTAGAATAATCAGCAAAACAAAACAAAGCAAAACAAACAAAAACCTAAACATCAAGAAAACAAACAACCTAATTAAAAATGAGGCCTGGACTGGGCAATGGTGGTGTACACCTTTAATCGCAGTATTAAAGCAGATCTCTGTGAGTTCAAGGCCAGCCTGGTCTACAAAGCAAGTTCCAGGACAGCCAGATCTGTTACACAGAGAAACCCTGTCTCAAAAAACAAACAAATAAAAAATGACGTATGATTCTAAATAAAGAATTCTCAAAAAATGAACGAATGGCTGAAAAACATTTTTTTGAAAAGGTTCAAAATTTATAGCCACCAGAGCAATGAAAATTAAAACTACTTTGAGATTTTATCTTACCCAAATAAGAATGGCCAAGATTAAAGGAACAAGGGGAACACTTATTTATTGCTGGTGAGAGTGCAAATTGTTACAACCACTGTAGAAATCATAACTGAGGTTCCTCAAAAAAACTAGAAATAGACCTACTACATGATCCAGCCATACCACTCTTGGGTATATACCTAAAGGACTCTACATCCTACTATAGAGATAGGTCATCCTTGTCATCCATGTCCACTGCTGCCTTATTCACAATTATCAAGAATAGGAAATAGCTTGGTTGTCCACCAACTGATGAATAGATAATGAAAATGTGGTATATATACACAATGGAACATTATTTAGCTGTTAAAAATCTAATTATGGAATGCAGAAGTAAATGGATAGTATGAAAAAAATCATTCTGAGTGAAGTAACCCACAGAAAGACAAATGTCATATGCTTTTCTCATTTCTGCATGTTAGCTTTAAATCATCAGTTATATATTTTCCATTTTGATTACCCATAGAGGTCAAGAATTTAATAAAGGACCATGGAGGTAGGAGCTTTAAAGAGAAGAGAGAACACTGGTGTAAAGGGATGGGGATGGAAGGGCAAGGGAAAGGTGGGAATACAGGAGTTAACTAATGTTGAGGGCATTTTGAAACAAATTATTTTGTTTTAAAAATTTATCACCCTTAAAAATTGATCAATTTAAGTATTTAGTATTGCTTTTCATTTTCATATTGGAGGAA
Organism: Peromyscus maniculatus bairdii; assembly: GCF_049852395.1. Classification (NCBI taxonomy): domain Eukaryota; kingdom Metazoa; phylum Chordata; class Mammalia; order Rodentia; family Cricetidae; genus Peromyscus; species Peromyscus maniculatus. The sequence continues at coordinate 110,842,991 of NC_134875.1, read as the reverse complement.
TTTTCTAATCGTGTTATTTCCTTCATTTATCATAGCATTTTAATTTTCATGAGCACTTTATAGGTTAATCATTGTCATTTATATTTCTTGCATGTAGTAGCCCTGCTTGAGTTCTAATTTTGATAAACACATTTTACAATATTATGTAGATATATCTATTGAAATTTCCCTTCCATTTTTTATTACTTTATGTTTTAGAATTTTTTCTTTAGTCCAAGATCACAGGACCATTTTTTTCTTTTTTTTACATTTTAATTAAATATTTTCCTGCTTCTAAACATATAATTGGAGAGTCAATCATATCCTAGTTATTCAGTTGTGCTTAGGCAGAAACAATTACCCCCAGATGAGTGAACCATGGTAGATAGCTATTCCTTTTTTTGTCATTGGGAACTTATGAAACTGTAATATTTAAAAAGATATTTAGTTTAACTTTGACAGTTGAAAGATTTATCACACTGTTGAGCTTTTTTTCTCTAATCCTACGAGATACAGCCCTATCTCCAAGAGAGATGACCTAGATTCATTTTGTGTCTGACAAAAGCCAGTTGAGAGGCATGACATCTGTTTCCACATCACTGATCACTGACCATTGTGATGAAAATTTGCAACATGTGGAGGTTCTAGAGAGTGAATGGAGAATAAAGCATATTGGAAGTTTGCCTTGGTTTCTTAAAGTAAAACCACAGTTTCTTCTTAGTTGCTTCAAGATGACTTCTTAACATCTTGAATTTCTTTTCAAAATGTAGGCTAAAGTCCTCATTTGTAACAATATGCTTGTGTAATATTCATGAATATTCGAGTTAGTGTAACATAATTAATTAACAGCATTGGAGGTTTTAGATAAATTATTTATCATGTATTCCCTACCTCTAAATATACAGCAGTTTATAACAATTTAGATATTCTCATTAAAAAAAATGAAAGGGGATGTAGAGATGGTTCAGCAGTTAAGAGTATGCTGCTCTTACAGTTCACTTGTTCCCAGCACCCATATCAGGATACAACCACATGTAATTCTAACTTCTGAGCATATGACATCCTCTTCTGACCTCTGTGTGCACCCACATGTACACACGCACACATGCCCGCGCGCGCGCACACACACACACACACACACACACACACACACACACACACACACACAAGCAAATATGTTTTAAAAGCATAGACATTATAATGTCAACCTAATTACAAAACAGTGGTGAGAAGTATCTCTTTGAAGAAGGAAAAGACAGGTAAGGCAGGTACAGGGTAATAAAGGCATGAATCTGAGACAAGGCAGGTTAGTTTTTGTCTTAGTTAAGGTTTCTATCACTGTGAAGAGACACCATGATCACAGCAACTCTTATAAAGGAAAGTATTTAATTGGGGGTGGCTAGCCTTTCAGAGGTTTAGTCCATTATCATCACGAAATGACATGGCAGCATGCAGGCAGACATATTGCTGGAGAAGGAGCTACATCTTGATTCTGCAGCCAATAGAAAGTGAACTAAAACACTGGGCATATCTTAGAGCATAGGAGATCTCAAAGTCTGTCTCCACAGTGACCCACTTCCTCCAAAAAGCCATACCTGTTGCAACAAAGCCACACCTCCTAATAGTGCCACTCCCTATGAGCTTATGGGGGCCAATTATATTCAAGCTACCATAGTGTTTAAAAAATCAAATAACTCTAAACCCACTAGAAGCTAGGATAAAATGGTGAAACATAAGGGTTACAAAGCTGAATTTATTTCCTTTGTCCCACTTCTCATGTTTCCCCCAATATTTTACTATAACATGTTTCAAATATACAGAAAACTTGAACAATTATGACATGACCAGAATGACAACCAAAAATGTTGATTCTACAATTAATCTTTTAAAAACTTATTTTAAAACATGCATCTCCATCTCTTTATTTTTAATCTACAAAATTCTTTAATATTTTGATCTATTACTAAGGTAAGGTAGAGATATCAATGTACTTCTCCAAATTCCTCAGTAGTGAAGTACTAAATAAATTTATCTATAAACCTTTGTATGTAAAATTTGCATACAATGGAATTCATAATCCTGGCAAGCTTTTGTATATATATATATATATATATGCAAATGTATGGCCTCAAGACTTAAGATAAAGTACAGAGAATATAGTCCTCACTTTAGGAAATCACACCTGGTTGTATAGCTGTGACCTTCAAATTGAAGCATTGCCTCCTATAGTGGAGAGGATGCTCATAAAACTCAGGAAGTTCATGAAATCTACCAAGGTCCAGAGGATCAGAACGTTAAAGGGTTCCCAAGGTCCTTCTCCAGAATTATATAAGCGGTAAACAATTGCTGGATAGAGACATTCCAGGAGAGATGTCTCCAAACTGGGCAAGGAGCTGTTGTAATACACCGCTCATGTGTCATTTGCCATGCCAGGGATGGCGCTTAAGTGAAGTGTCTGTTTTTGAACCACCCATGCACCTGTAAGTAACCCCAATAAACACATTAGTTCATCAGACTAGCCTGGGATAAAATAATTTCTTTTGTTTATCATGGGTGCCCTTTCTGGGTTATATGCATCAAGGGAAAGTCTTACAACTTGCCCCTTCCAAGTCAATAATAGGTCTGAATCCAAACCCTAAGAGATAGTCACTGATGTATGTTCAATGTAGAACATCATATAAGTGAAATGAAGCATTGTATGTCTTCCTTAGTATAAGACCTTTTTTTTTTTACACAGCACAATGTTCTTGAGTTTTATACATGCCTCAGGTAAAAGCTATTACTTTCCTCCAGCGAAAAAAAGTTTATTACACATTCTAAAGTAAATTCTAGTCCTAATTCCAGCAAATTTATGCCCTTTGCCCAGCAAGGCTTGCATTTCACCTGTACTCCCATTTGCGCAGAAGGGCAACCTGCCTTGTTCCTCTCATCATTATCTTTTCAGTTCCTTCTTATAAGCTTCAGGTCACTCAATGGCTTTGGCTGAATGGACTCAATTATTTCTGATACACTTTGTCATCAGATATCTCCCCTTTGAACTTAATTTTTTCACATATTATTCTTCACATTTTTTCTAGAGAATTGTTTCGCCCTCTAGATCTTCCAAGAAATTTCTGCCTACCTGTTTTTCTACTCCCATGTCTGTATGCATCACATTCCAATCATAGCACTATTCCACTTATCTGTACTTGATAACAGGAACTATATCACATAAATGATCCCATTTTCATGGATCCTTTGATTCTTTCACATATAGAGGGAGAAAATCACAGTAAATTGAGTAGAGAATTACAGTGAATTAGGTGTGCAATTTCTCCCTGAACGCCTCTCCATTTCCTGAATATTTTGGTGTAAATATCAAAGAAGCTGTTTTATACTTTCTGCCAATTTGAAATTATTTTGCTCTCAACTTTCCAGAGGTAAACTTCTGACTTGAACTACTGTCAGTTTAATATTGGGACTGGAAAATGAACAAGTTTACTCTATGTGTTGCTTCAGAATAGTCTTGAAGTTTTATCCCATACTAGAGGGAAAAACATCAGCTACCAAGATGGTGTTCTTGTTATGTGTGCACAGTGTTATTCCTCCACTTAAATTTGACATCCAGGAAAAAAATAAACCTTCATATATGTTGATAAACACACATATTTCCTTTTATTTGACATGTGAGAAAATGCAAAGGACAATTATTTTTGAAATATATTTATGTCTTAGTTACTGTTCTATTGTTGTGAAGAGACACCATGACCAAGGCAGCTCATAAGAGCATTTAATTGAAGACTTGCTTACAGTTTCAGAGGGTGAGTCCATGATCATCATGGTGGGGAGCATGGCAGCAGGCAGGCAGGGATGGTTCTAGAGCAGTAGCTGAGAGCTCACATCGTTATCCACAGGCAGGAGGCAGAGAGAAAAGGATATTGAAACCTCAAAACCCATCCCCAGAGTGACATATATCCTCCAAGAAGACCACCCCTCCTAATCCTTGCTAAAAAGTCTTCTAACTGGGAATTAAATATTTAAATATATGGTCTTATGGGAGTCATTCTTATTCAAACCACTACATTTAAAATCTAATATTTTAGACAAAATATAATGTAAAAGTAAAGAGCCTACTTCAAAGTGTATCTTGTATACCATATGTATATACCATACTGCATAGTACCAGTGACATATACTTGAAAGAAAAATAAGTAGTACATTCTTTGAGATATACAATAGTTTGGACCAATTTGACATAAAATATGCTAAAATTTATAACATTGAAGCATTATAAAAATGAGTTTCCAAGGACTTTGTAGGTTCTCCTTTCTTTTAATAAGAACTGACCACGATAGGTTATTTAACAGACAAAATTATGGTACTGACATTCCATCTTAATATCAAAAGATATGTCTGTTTTGAGTAAAACTTCCACCTACATCCAATTTTCTTCATGTTTCTGGATGTGTACCTAACATATATTGTTAATGCAATAAATATAAAATCCTTGTTGAAGCTGTATCTCTATAAATGAACACCAACTATAGATTTATTAGAAAATGACAATTACCTGGGGCTAATTAAGAGATTATAAAACATGTTCAGGCTCATTGTTCCTTTGGATATATTTTTAAATTTGTGAGGTATGTGTAATATGCGTTGTACAATGACTTTTCCACGATCACATAGATGAAGAAACCAACACTCAAACCTTGGTCATTGCAGTTTATGTCTAATTTTATTCCTCTTATATCCAATTTTTCCATTGATGTGGAAGACAACAGAGAAGTGAAAACAGGGTCATAAACAATGAACATCATGTCCAATCTTAAGATGAGATTCTAGGTGACATGGAGAGCTCTCAGTTGGAAAAATGCTTATCCCAATACCTACATAAAAAGTAAGGCTTTTTGTAGCAATCTGGTAATCCATATACTGGGGAGATAGACACAGCCACATCTCCAGGGCTCGCTGGCTAGCCAGCCTAGCTTAATTGTTGAGCCCCAGGTTGCAACGAGAGACTTTATCTCAAGAAACAATGTAGAAAGCTTCTGATAAATGCTTTCTATCAGAAAAAAAATCTCTGACCACCATATGCACACAAAAACATATGTACCCATACTTGTACACACACACACACACACACACACACACACACACACCATGCCCAGATGAGACTATTAGGGACATTATTCCATGATATTGCTTCAACCCTTCATTGTTACAGAGAGGAGATACAGTGAGTTTCTTTCACATTTCAAAATTCTTACGGTTTCTTCATTTAGATCTAAATGAAATATGCAAGTATTCCAGGTTTGTATGTCATTTATAAACATAACTCCCTGCTAGATTTTGGGAAGATTCTAAAATGATTTAAATGACTTCCTGAGCATTAAATAGCCTGTGAAGAGCAAGATCTTGATGAATTGTGTGCAATCAGAGACACAAATCCAAGACATGAATATTAAAATTCCCCTCAAATACACATGCTGCAAAGCAGAACGGAAGATAAGTTTGCAGAGAAATATTTTAGTTTACTCCTTTCCTACGCTGTCACAAAGTCTGTGAAAAGTCAAAAGTATAATGAACAACAGTGCCCATTTGTACATTTTGACCTCAAAATCCACTGCCTATCATTGCAGTTGAGGAAGCTAGCTTCAACCATCTCTGGTTCTGTGAGTCTCTGAAGATGGTCAGTGGACTGTTCAGCACCACGGACAGCTCAGACCCTTGCTTTCAAGAGCCTTTCTTCTGCCTGCATACCTTTGCCTCAGGTACAATTCAATGTTCTCACTGTCCACACATGTTCTATCTGGCTCTTTGCTACTATTGCTGTCCCCTATGAAGTTTGTGAAGACCGTAAGACATTTTTCTGAAGCTCTTTAGTTTAGTGCTGGTATAGAAAATAGAAAAAGATCAGTTAGAAGAGGGAAAAACAAAAACAGACTAATGTAGGAAAAGTGTTCAAATGAAAGTAATTTGAACTATCTTCCTTAATGGGAAAATTTTATAATTTTTATTCATCATATTAGCAAAAACAGTCTTGCAGGGTACCAAACAGATTGACTTTAAGTCAACAGAATTTTTGTTTGAATAAATACCTTGAATGTTTTACAGGAGATTATAGCCTAATGATCTTTCCACATGAGTTAAGAATTTATGGAACAAAGCTCCTGAGGAGAAACCACTCTAAATTAGTACATTTATTATGGAAAACTGTATGGTGGGTATTCAAATGGATTTTTTAAAATTCTACTGATCAGTATAAATAAATGAATGAAGCCAGTGTCTTGACAAGACATCTGCCTTCCACATTCATTGAAGCCCTAATTATAACAGCCAAAATGCAGAAACCTGTGTACATCTTATGAATAATAAAATAAATAATTTGTGGTATACATATATAGTAGAATTTTATTCAGCCATTATAAAAGGAATGAAATTTTATCATATGAGACAACATGGATGGACTGGAGACTAACCATTACACTTACAGTGAATAATTGTGTACTATACACCATAAAGCTGGAAGAAAGTATTCTGGAAAGTGTTCATCACAAATAAAGCTTATATTCTTGAGGAGATAAATATGTTTAATGAGATGAGATTTAAATATACACATACATCAATCATGTGTGCTCACTGAACATTGCGTAGTATTCTATTAATGTGTGTAAAACTTTTATGTTTCTGTGTATTAGTTAAGATTTAGAAAGATAAATTATCAACCATTATATCTTAATCTAGAATTAACATTAGACTGTATTTAATATAATAAAGTGTTATAATAAAAATAGCAGCAGTGGGGCTTGAAAAATAAACATTTCTAATAAGCACTAGGCAAGTACTCTACCACTAAGCACCATTCTTGGCCTCATTTATTTTTATTTTACTTTAATTCTTTTGGAGACAAGGACTTGATGCATTGCTGAGGAAAAGCTGAACTCACTGTGTGGCCCAGGTGGGCCTTGAGCTTGTATTCTTCCTACATTGGCTTCCTACCTAACTGCTTTTATAGACATGAGCCACCATGCCCAGCAAGACTTTCATTTTTGCTTGTGATTTGGTTTTATCCTTTATATCTCCTTTAAGAGGAGCACGTTTGCATTATTACATTTAGTTGATGGAAGATATGGTACATTTGTGAGGAGATGCTCATAAATAAGATTTCCACAGAGATTTTATAGAAGAAATAATCTGTCAATAAACTGGAGAAGTTGTAAGTTGTCACCTTAGATAAAAATTAAGTTTCTACATGTTACTCTAATGAGCAATTTAATATTGGTATCATTGCACTTCACCTTAAGATCTAGAAATACAAAATAAGAAAAACTGAGACTTAAGTAAAGGAATAAATCTAGACTATTTGGAGTAGCTGCCCACTCTATCCCACTTTCCTCCCCAAATTGCTTCCCCATACAGAAGAACTCATAGATTTTTATTCTGCTCCATGGAAACCTACTTTTCTCTAACAGCAATTCTACAGAGCCAATTACTACCACAAAGATATATGATACAGAAAATTTTATTGATAGTGACAGTCCTAAGGAAATTGAACTGACTTTGTAAAGGACTATAGGCTTCAATCAACTGTGTCAAATGTTTAAAAGTGATATCTTAACATGATGTAAATAGAACAACACTTCTGGACTATCAGTGTGTTGTAGACTTTGAAATACCAGGTCACCCACTCTTCTGAGCTAGAAGACATAGCATGCTTTTTGTACGACAGAAGGGTTATTTAGCAAATGAAGAATAATTTCTCAAGTGTTACAGGTGGACATATGGTTGCATTGATCAGAAAATGCTTAACTGACTTAGACGTCCAGAAAGTGGAAAAAGAATCATTCTGGCCAAAGGTTAATTTGTTGTACTGCAATGTTTGGCACCAAGAGGTATAGTCTAATCATTTTCTGGTGCTGCAACTGTGTATCAATTCCAGCAGTGGGTGTGCAGTTGATTATCTGCCAGTGGCAGGATGCTGAGATGCTATTTTAGCTGGGGCCAGCTTGTAGTTATTATAATGATTTGACACTTCTGCCCAAATTTAGTGTCAGGAAAGTTGAAGTCTCATTAGTTAGGAATAATATCTAGGGTGTGGGGATATGCATTCAAAACTGTTATTTATTAGATTTAATTTGAAAACCAAAGCCACACAGGTGTATCTATCAGTTCCATCTAAAGGTGTTTGAAATGGTCATGGATCACAGACAAAATCTGGGGAGTTCCTTTTTCCATAGTAGCAACCTTTGGAAAGTTATGAGAAAAAAAGTGTATTCTTCATTTTTCTCGATTTTGTATCTTGCCACTCTTTGATGACTTTCTGGGAAGTGTCATTTGATCTTAATACTTTTTTTTCTATAAGGTGATGCCTACCATATTCATGGAGCCTGTATACCTTCTAAGATATACATTCTCAATGCAATTTCAATTTCTTATAAATTATTTTTGCTTTGGAATTAAAACAGTGTGCTCATTCATCTTTCCTGTCCCCCCCCCCCCCGGAGCTGAGGACCGAACCCAGAGCCTTGTGCACTCTACCACTGAACTAAATCCCCAACCCCATCTTTCCTGTTTTTTTTTTTTTGTAGTCTTCCCTACCCACTTTCTAGATGGTTCTAAGGATATTCAGATATTATAATACTAGGGATATTCTAATAGGTGAATCTGACCACACTTACTTTTAGTTGTGAGCACTGAAGTCTCTTCTTAGACTGAGACTGGGGAGAAGGATGCCCTTTGTCTGATAGCTAATTGGAAAATTTTAAGAGGTAATTTTAAGCCTTAACTAGGTCTTTGTGTAGCTAACAGAGTGGTCATTAAGAGGTATATGGCTTAGTAATGGGCCATTTCTTATTCTTGGCAGGCTCAAAGAGGTACAATTTGAGAGAAATGGGACAAAAGCAAGGAAGTAACACTGCTTTGCATAATCATATGATGTATTAACTCCATTGTAAGAAGAGTGACCTTGTAAATTATAGAACATTGGGGAATCATTTGCCTTTTTCTCCATACTAGGATCATTTGTATTGTCTCTGTCAAATCCACTTTGTCCTCTGAAGATTGTGAGTGACTGAATGTGTTCACACATGGGCATATGTTAGGATAGTTAACCACTGGGCAATCAGAAGAGAAGACTTAACCACAACTCATACCAGAAATAGAAGCTCAGATTAAAGTATAAGAGCAGTTCCATTGTAGACTAGGATGCTTCCACAGGACAAATATCATGTCTTTTGTACCCTAAGCCATGATTCAGAGTTAGAAATAAATGAGAAAGCAAAGAGATATACCCTAGGCTGAAACAAGACCTATGTGGAACATACCCTGAAAGGTAGGTAAAGATTTTCATAAGCATTAGTATGTTTTTTGAACATGCCTTCCCACATACATACTGGGTCCTTTCCATTTGGGGAGAAACATATTTTGCTATGGTTTTTGTTTGTTTGTTTGCTTGCTTGATTTATTTTGTTTTTGAGATTATTTCCCTTTCCATCTCCACTGTAATTCTCAGTGCATAGCCTTTAAGCATCTAACACTTGGTAACACAGATGAAGTAAGTGCCCTATTCTCCGTGGTGCAGTCCTTTAGAAAATACTGTCCAAAGTCCATGAAAGGACTACTATGGAGTGGCCAGAAGAGAGGCACACAGAGAGATTGGCAATGACCTGTAATACAAAGGAGAAAGACTTCTATGTGGACAACTGAGGAATTAAATCAGAGAAGCTCTGCCCTGCCTACAATAGTTGTGGCTTGCTACTTTCATTGATGCTTTTGTTATAGTCTTGATTAGAAACTATCAGTAGCTTTCTATCACCTTTAAGAAAACAGACACATCAGGGTTTAGAATATAAAACTCTAAAATATACCACTTCAGTGACTGAGAAAATCAAAGACTAAAGTAGCTCTGACTTTCATATCTAGATGCATTAATACTATAATGTTGTTTATAAATCATTTTAGATTGTTTTAAAAGAAACATTTGTCTTTTTAAAATAAAGATTTATTTTTATTTTATGTATATGAGTATTTTGCCTACATGCAAGAATGTGCACCATGTGCAACCTGGTAGCTGCAGAAGCCAAGAGAAGGCATTACATCACCCAAAACTGGAGTTAAAGCCAGTTGTGAGGCACCATCTCTCCAGCCTCCCAAAAGAATATATTCAAAGAGCATTTATTCTACAAACATATTACGAATGTTCCAGATATTCGATTATTTTTTCTTTTTGCCATCAAGTCTAATCAGCAGTGTCAGATGTTTTAAAGGTTTTGTGACATTTGTTTCAAGATCTACTGGAATTTCAAGATCTACTCCCACTGCTTTCATTGTCCTCTTAGAACTTTATTCTATTTGATCATTGCCAAAGTGAAAATTGTAAAGATTTTATTTGCAGCTTCTCTTGCATAAACTGCTGAGATAATGGTGTGAGTTGAGAAAGGATTGACCCGAAAGGTGTAGAAGGAATCTTTCTAGTGTTATTGAAAGTATACTTGTATATTTTTTACGTTAATTGTACATTGCATAGGTCTTTCTCCCACAAAACATGCTGGAACCACTTCTTGTCAAACACTACTGATTTCATTCCTTCCATTTTATTTTGTGGTTTCTATTTGTCTCTCACAATTTTACTTTAAAATTTGATGTTAAATATACAGAAAGTGAAATTTATATATCCTAAGTGTACATTTTAACCAGTTTTAGCACACACAGGCATGTACGCACATGCACATTTAGCCACACCACTTAAGATATAAAATATTTTTATTGCACTAAAAATTACTCATACCCTTATAACTGTTTTATTATGTATAGGATTATTATGATTATGTTCTCTATCTGTTTCCTCACATTTTTCTCAAATAATTAATAAGGTTTACCAATTTTATTATTTTTTCCAAATATTGCTCCTATTGATTTTTACCACTGCTTTTTTATTTCAAAGATTCCCTTCTTTAAAATGTCTACTGTTTTGTTTTGGGGGGTGGTTAGTATGCTTTTTTTGATAGTTTTCTAAGGTACAAACTGTTAACACAAAAACCCAGCTCTCATTTTAAAGGAATAGGGTATAGTTTATTCTGGAGCCATTTTGAGCCAATGTAAAAGCACTTTCATGAAGTTTTAAAGTTTTACAGGACAAAAAAAAGGTCATAAACCAAGGCAAGTTTAAAATCTATTGGTAGGGACATTAAAAAGGTAGGTACAGCAAATGTGGGAAGCTTTAGCCTTAGGTACTATCTGATGCCAGTCTTAGCTTTTGGGTTGGTGGCAGCTGGTAGTCTGCTAAGTAAATAGACTCCAAAAGGTTTCTATTAGTCACTGTGAAGTCCAGAGTGAGTGCCCCAAAATGGCAGTGTTAGTAACAATGCTCTAAATGGAAGGACTGTGGCCTGGTAAACAGAAGGATTGTTACTGGGTAAACAGAAGTCTAAATTCAGCATTCCTCAGGAATTTTGTAAAGTGGGTTTCTGTTTTCAGAACCTCCTTTAATCTGCTCCCAAAGGTCAACTACCTAGGCAAGAGTATCTAGTTCCCAATCAATCTGAACAGCCTATATCAGCTCAAAGACCTCCACCCTGTTAACTGTTATATAAAATCCACTTGCTTCTCTTCTCTCTTCTTTTGCTTCTCTCTGCCCAATGAAAGGTAGCTTTGGCAGCTTGACCCCAGTAAACCTTTCTTTCTACCCATAGTGTTTTCCAGTTCAGTAATTTCACTGCACCCTTGCTTACAGTCATGAGATGTTAGTTTCAACACAGGTGGGCAAGGAATGGCTGTTCCAGGGGACTAGAACTAGCTCAATATAAGGGAATTGGCCTCTGGACCCACAACATTCCAATCTGTCTGCTGTACTGAAATTCTGCAATCACAGCTTCTTTTTAGTAGTTTTCATTCACAAAACATTGGTCAATGAGTTTAAATCTTCTACAGCACAAACATTTAAAACTATGCATTTTCTCTAAGTACTGCTTTGCCTATGCTCCTTGAATGTTGATGTTATATATTCATTATTTTCGTTACAATACATTTCCTAAATTTATATGAATTCTTTAAATCCAGAAGTTATTTCTCAAATATTTGGAGTTTTCCAATTTATCTTGTTATTCCTGATGCCTAATTCCGTTATGATTAGATATGAAACAGAACTCTATTTTATTATAATGTTTAAATGTACCAATAATTCTTTTATGCCACAGACAATGCTTACTTTACTCCTTTGCCTGTTTTTAAGTTCAATTATTTGTCTTTTGTTTTTAAGCTGTAATCATTCTTGACATAGTCTTGATACAGACACTTTTCCAACATTTATTTGCAAATACTTTCTGTTGGCATTCTGGCCTGCCCCTTGGAGACCCGCCCTGTGTGTCCTGATGTAAAGCCTACTTTAAGAGAAAAACCCTCCCCTCCCTTTCTCTCTATTCCCACAAGATGTGCATCTCTCTCTCTCTCTCTCTCTCTCTCTCTCTCTCTCTCTCTCTCTCTCTCTCTCTCTCTCTCTCTCTCTCTTTCTCTCTCTCTCTCTCTCTCTGTGTGTGTGTGTGTGTGTGTGTGTGTGTGTGTCCCTCTCCCTATATCTCTCTTTCCTTCTCCCCTCTCTTCCCCCCACCAAATAAAACTCTTCACTGAGCGCTGTCTTTGTGGTGTCTCCTCTCACTGGCCATGGGGCACCATGGCATATGTTTAATTAAAAAGCTTTTCATGATAGAGAGACATGTTGGCTCCTGGCAGCACCTTTATTTCCACCAAAGAAGGTGGCTGGGCACAGAAGAACCTCTACCTGGAACTTGCTCCAGAGGGGCAGCGCCAGCCACTGAGATGGGCACAGAAGAACCTCGACTGCTGCCAGAGCCTTCTTCAGACCGTGGACAGCAGGACTCTGGGAACCCATTGCCTCACTTCTGCCTAGACAAGGCAGGCTGGTCCTTCCCACAAGGTCCTACCCCACAACTGTCAGATCTTCTGAGGCCTGGCAGACTGATGTTGTTGCCCTGAGACCACTGCCCTCAACAACCATGGAGAATCCTGGGGTGGCTGTGTAGGTAGCCAGCAATTTGTCTCTGTCACTTTCATTTGCTAACTCAGGTAAAATGCATCCTTCTCAGATCTCTGATGCCATTTGATGACCAGGCTTTGCTTCATCTGCCTTCTCAGTTCTCTATATAAAATTCACAGCCTCATTCTCCTAGGGCTAATACTGCTCTCAGTATCTCCCAGTGAATTAAATAAAAAGAAACTGCTTTAAGGTTTGTTTATATGAAGATAGGAAAGTTGTGTCACTTTTTCTTAAATTTATCCTTCTTAGATCTGATCGTGTTTGATGACTAAGGTACCAGTTTAATAGACCCAGTCCCAAGACTACAAGCACCTGGATAGCTCATTAATAAGTTTCCTGTTAAAAATACAGACAGGTATGCCTCATTCACAGACTTCATAGTACAGGATAGACTGGTTTCAGATATAACTTCAGAGGTTCAAAGTTTTAATATTGATAAATGCAGTTTTGATGAACTGATACAGCATTGACTACAAACAGTTCTTGAGAGTCCTTTAATTTCTATGGATTTTTAACCCCTTTGCTATGACACCAAGATATAAATCTGTTTCAGCTGTCTAACAGATATCTGCAGGCTCCTGGGAAAAGTTCTGCTACTGTATCAAGAAATATGGCCTGATGAAAACTAACCGTCTCCAGAGCTCATTTTGATCCCACCCAATTTTCGAACATATTTTGCAGTTTTACTCCTGCCTGGGCCAAGGCTAATCCACAGAGGGTCCTCCATATATGCCAACCACCAACTGAAGAAGCCAACTGGGATGGTTGCACCCCCATCTCCAGAGAAACAACAAATATGATAGCTCATGTACTCCTAAAGAACACATCATCCCTCAATTCACTGCTGGTACCACCTCTCCAGGCTTAAATGGCTATCTACTCAGCAACCAGAACCTGGTTTTCCAAGACATCCCAATAAAGGACATATCTGCTCTTGTGACTCACTCATTCACCCTTGCCTCTTCTGTACAACCAGGGCACTTTGAAACAGGTGCTTGAGACCTCCATGCCTGGGATCTCCATGATGACAGCCAGCTGAATGCTTCTTCACTTGTACCTCCTGCCATGTGTGACCTTGACTCCTAACTTCCTCGTCCCACTTCCCTCCAACATCAGCAGGAAGCAGTCTTGAGAATTCAGTACCTTTATTCCCCCACTTGCTTTCCATAACTCACCTATTTATAGTATCAAAATGGAGGAATGTTGGCATTCTGACCCATCCCTTGGGGACCCACCTTGTGTGTCCTGATGTAAAGCCTACTTTAAGAGAAAAACTCCTCCCCCCTCCTTTCTCTCTATTCCTACAAGGTGTGTCCCCTCTCTCTTTCTGTCCCCCATCTCTTTTTCCCCCACCAAATATAACTCTTCACTGAGCACTGTCTGCATGACATCTCTGTCTTTCACCCCCTGTGAGCATCTTGGCTCCAAACCCGCCAAGGCCCCTTTCCTGCCATACACATCATTATACTGTCCTCGTTCTTTAGGATATCATTTTCCATTCTTGTTGGGGTCCTTTATGATATGAAAATTTTGCAATAGTGATGAAAATATAATTTATTTTTTTTGTACCTAAGAAGGAGTAATCACTGCCCAGACACAGGTGATGAGAATTTTCCATCAAGTTAACTTTCACCTCTAATAAAAAGTGAGAGTCCAAATTTGTTTTTTGCATATAGGTATTCAGTCATGCCAGCACCAATATTTGAGAGGATCATTCTTTGCCAATCAATGGTCTTGGCCCTCTCAATGAGAATCATTGTCCATGAATATTTGGGTTTGTTTCTGAACTCTTAATTCTATTCTATTGATGTCTGTTAATTCTTATGCTGGCACTACGTTTTCATGATTGTGGTAACTTTGTAGTAACTTATGAAATTAGAAAACAAGAAGCATCCAATTTTGTTCTTTTCTTCCCTTCAAGATTGTACTAGCAATTTGGAGTCTTTATTTTCTTGTATTTATCAGGCCTTTACATAATACATATTATATAACCCAAATACATAATCACAATTGCCAAATTTATAAATTTGCATGCAGGCTTAATTGGGCATGCAAAATAAAAGTAATATTTTAGCACATAATGAATTTAATAAAAATTGAAGTATCTTTTTTTTAAATTGAAGTATCTTTAACTTGTTAAAAAATTTTGACACAAGCAACATATGAAAACAATTATAGGCACGCATAGCAAAATTACATGAATCTAAATGCTTCCATTTTTACAAAAAGGTCAATATCTCTATGTCTTTAAGATGTGAGAAAGGTTTAGTAACTTAAAAAATCAAAAGGTAGTTTGTCCTGTAGATATAGGTTCAAAGATAGCATTTTTTCTGATATGCTATATTCTGATTATGGGTTTCCCTCCCTCTACTCCTCCCAGTTTCTCCCCTCCCATCCAGATCCACCCACTTTCTCTCTCCCATTAGAAAACAAACAGTCTTCTAAGGAATAACAGTAAAATGAAATATAATAAGATAAAACAAAAGCTAAAAACTAATATATCAGAATAGGAAAAAACAAAGCAAAACAAAAACAGAAATAAAAGAGCCCCCCAAAAGGCACACAAAACAGATGGAGATGCAGAGACTCTCTTATTTGCAGTCAAGAATTTCAGAAAAACACTAAACTGAAAAACATAATATATATACAAAGGACCTGCAGGGTAAAAAGAGAGGAAAAACTACACATATAAATAAAATAAAAAAATAAAAGATAAGAATGTTTTTTTTCCTTTTCTTTTTTTTTTTTTGGTCTTTTTTTATTTTATTTTATTTTACAATACCATTCAGTTCTACATAACAGCCACGGATAACCCTTGTTCTCCCCCTTCCTGCCTCCCTCCCCTTCCCCCCAGCCCACCCCCTATTCCCAACTCCTCCAGGGCAAAGCCTCCCCTGGAGGACTGAGATCAACCTGGTAGACTCAGTCCAGGCAGCTCCAGTCCCCTCCTCCCAGATTGAGCCAAGCGTCCCTGCATAAGTCCCAGGTTTCAAACAGCTAACTCATGCAATGAGCCCAGGACCTGGTCCCACTGCCTAGATGCCTCCCAAACAGATCAAGCTAATCAACTGTCTCACCTATTCAGAGGGCCTGATTCAGTTGGGGCCCCTCAGCCATTGGTTCATAGTTCATGTGTTTCCATTCGTTTGGCTATTTGTCCCTGTGCTTTATCCAACCTTTGTTTCAGCAATTCTCGAGCATATAAACCCTCCTCTTTCTCGTTCATTAGACCCCCGGCGCTCCACCCGGGGCCTAGCCATGGATGTCTGCATCCAGATTCCTCAGTCCTTGGATGGGGTTTCTGGCACAACTATTAGGTTGTTTGGCCATCCCATCACCCCCACATCTGACAGAGGACTGATATCCAGAATATATAAGGAACTCAAGAAATTAGACATCAAAACGACCAACAGTCCAATTAAGAAATGGGCTATAGATCTTTTTTTTTTTTTTTGGTCTTTATTGAGAATTTTTAAATTCATTTTACATACCAAGCACAGATTCCCCTCTTTCCTCCTCCTGCTCTTCCCCCAGCCTTCCACCCCCAACCCACCCCCTATTCCCTCCTCTGTGAGGATGATCTGGCTGTGACATCTGTCACCCCATTGATCACCAGGGTTGGTTCGGCTGATCTGGCTGCCTAGGTGGGTGTCCCCTTCCTCCCTCACCACTCCATGTGCTTCCCTCCTGAAGCTGTGAGCTCAGTGGAAGAGGACAACCTTCCCCAATAGAGGAGGATTGGTCTTTGGTCAAGACCCTCCAAACAAGCTCTCAAGAATGTTATTTTTTTTTTAAAAAAGCCCTGATATGACATTATGAGATAAAGAACCTCCAAAGGTGCCTTTGAGTTCATTTCCTGTTGGTCATCTACTGCTGGATATGCAGCCTACCCTTAAGAGTCGTTTGTTTCCCCAATGAGACTCCCTTGGGGAAAAAAAAAACCTAAATATTCATTTGCAAGTAGGTATCAATGGAGATAGTTTCTGGGTCAGGAATGTGTCCACTTCTCCTTTCAGCTCTAGGACCCCATCAGGTGCAAAACAGTGTGGGCCCTGTGCATGCTGCCTCCGACTCTGGGAGTTCATATGTGCATTAATCCTATTGATTTAGAGGGTCTTGTTTCCTTGGTGTCTTCTATCCCCTCTTGCTTTTATACTCTTTCCTCCTCCTTTTCCGCAGGTTTCTTTGAGAAGAGGGGGTTGATGGGAACATCCTCTTTAGGGCCTAGTGTTCCAGGCCTCCCAGTCTCAACATAATGTCTGGATGTGGGCTTCTGATGACAGCTGAGCAAGGTACTGATTTATGAGTATAGAAGAATGTTATGAGGAGTCATTTTATTGCTGCATTATTATTCTTTTTAAAGAACAGTGGTGTTTGGTTTTACCTTAGGTCCCTGGGATATCCAGTCTCAGGATCTTGGTCACCCAAGCAGTGATGGTTCTGGGTTCCGTGTAGTGGAGGGGGCCTTAAGTCAAATCAGATATTGGTTGTTACTTCCATAAGATTTGTACCACCATTGCACTAGCATAGGTTGGACACAAAGCATTGTAGATCAAAGAATTTGTAGCTGGGTTGGTGCTTACATTTCCCCTTTGGGGAATGCAGAGTACCTTCCTGCACCAAAGACTTACATAGAGTGGAGGCTCTATGTAGGCACAAGCTCAACTTCTCCACGTTCAATGATTTATGTTGTCTTCAGTAATGGGGCCTTGCCATCAGTTTGTGAAGAGCCGCATATAGTCTTGGCAACAGCCTGGGATGTTTAGGGGTTCCCATAAGAACCCCTTGGCCAACAACTCAATTAGATGTAATTCAATCCCAGTACAGGAAGCTTCATTTGGTGACAAGAGATATCCAGTTGGGGCTCTGTCTTCCCCATTATTTGGAAGTTTCATTTAGATCCCCTTCATATATGTATGTATTTTAAGAAAATTCTTCTATATTACATTTCCAAAATGCCTCTCAAATAGCTCTTAATTTCAGCTGCCTCTCCCCATAGTCTCTCCCCTGTACTTCTCTTCCGTCATCCTCCCCAGTTGATCCTCATGTTCCACTCCCTCCCATTATTAGCTACTTTCTTTCCCTTTCCTAGGGAGATCTATCTGCCAGGCTATCCCCAGTCCCTTACTCAACATGTAATCTCTCTGGTTCTATGGATTGTAGCTTGGTTATCATTGACTCAACAGCTAGCATCCAGATGTAAATGAGTACATAAAATGTTTGTCTTTCTTGGTCTGGGTTACCTTGTTCAGGGTGTTTTTTTCTAGTTCCATCTATTTACCTACAAATTTCATGGTTTCATTTATGGCTGAGTAATACCCCATTGCATAAATTTACCATGTTTTCTTAATCCATTAATCTGTTAAGGAACATCTAGGTTGTTTCCAGTTTCTGGCTGTTATGAATAGAGCAGGAGAGAACATGGTTGGGTAAGCATCCCTGTGGTAAGATGTCCAGTTCTTTGGTGATATGCCCAAGAGTTGTATAGCTGGATCTTGAGGTAGACAGATTCCCATCTTCCTGAGGAACCACCACACTGATTTCCACAGTGGTTGTACAAGTTTTCACTCCCACCAGCAATAGATGAATGTTCCCCTTACTCCACATTCTCACCAGCGTGAGTTGTCATTGCTTTATTGATCTTAACTATTCTGATGGGTATAAGATGAAATCTGAAAGTAGTTTTGATTTACAATTACCTGATGACCTAAGGATGTTGAACATTTCTTTGTTTCTCAGCCATTTGATTTTCTTCTTTTGGGAAATGTCTATTTAGATCTATATTTCATTATTTGCTTTCTTGATGCCCAGTTTTTATCTTCTATTTTTTACTTCTTTATGTAGTTTGGATATTAGACATTTATTGGATGTGGAGTTGGTAAAATCCTTTCCCACTCTGTAGGCTGCTGCTTGTCTGAATGGTGGTGTCCTTTGCTGTGCAGAAGCTTCTCAGTTTTGTGCAGTCCCATTTACTAATTGTTGATCTTGTGTGGTGGTGGTGCACGCCTTTAATCCCAGCACTAGGGAGGCAGAGCCAGGCGGATCTTTGTGAGTTCGAGGCCAGCCTGGTCTACAGAGCAAGATCCAAGAAAGGTACAAATCTACAAAAAAAATTGTCAATCTTAGTACCTGCATTCTCAGTGTTCTGTTCAGGAAGGTGTTTCCTGTGCCAATGCATTCAAGGCTATTCCCCACTTTCTCTTCTAATCAGTTCAGTGTATCTGGTTTTATGCTGAGGTCTTTGATACATTTGGAATTGAGATATGTGCAGGGTGATAGGTATGGATCTATTTGCATTCTTCTATGTGTTTTGTTAATATACATAGGAGGCCTGCCTTTTTTGGAACAGAAACAGGAAGAGTGGATTGGGAGGGGACAGAGGGTGGGTCAGGAAAGAACTGGGAAGTGGGAAAACTGTGATCAGGATGCAAAATAAATAAATAATTTTTCTTTTGTCTGGATGGCCTGTCTATTGACAAGAACAGGGTACTGCAGTCTCCCACTATCAGTGTGTAAAGGTTAATATGTGATTTAACCTGTAGTAGTGTTTCTTTTACAAACTTGGATGTCCTTGTATTTGGGGCACTGATGTTAAGAATTACAATATCCTTTTAGTGGATTTTTCCTTTGATGAATGTGTAGTGTCCTATAATTCTTCTGACTAGTTTTGGTTTAAAGTCTATTTTGTCAGACATTAAAATGGTACACCAACTTGCTTCTTGGGTCCATTTGCTTGGAATATCTTTTTCCAACCTTTTACCCTGGGGTTATGTCTATTTTGGGTCTAAAATATGTTTCTTGGATGCAGCAGAAGGATGGATCTTGTTTTCACATCCATTCTGTTAGTCTGTGTCTTCTTATTGAGAAATTGAGACCCTTCAGACCATTGATGTTGAAAGATGTCAACAAGCAATGTTTACTGATTGCCTGGCATCTGGGTCTCTTAAAGTCTACAGTACATTTGTCTGGGCCCTTCTGCCTTTTAGACTCTCCATTGAGAAGTCAGGTATAGTTCTATATATCTGACTTAATATGTTACTTATGTTTTTTCCCTTGTAGCTTTTCATACCCTTTCTTTGTTCTGTACACTTAGTGTTTTTTTTTTTTGTTTTTTTTTTTTTTTGGTTTTTTTCGAGACAGGGTTTCTCTGTGTAGCTTTGCGCCTTTCCTGGAACTCACTTGGTAGCCCAGGCTGGCCTCGAACTCACAGAGATCCGCCTGGCTCTGCCTCCCGAGTGCTGGGATTAAAGGCGTGCGCCACCACCGCCCGGCTTAGTGTTTTGATTATTATGTCACGAGAGTTCTTTTCTGGTCCTATTTGGCATTCTGTCTGCTTCTTGTACCTTGATAGGCATCTCCTTCTTTAGGTTGGGGAAGTTTTCTTTTCTGATTTTGTTGAAAGTATTTTCTGTGCCTTTGGCCTGGATTTCTTCTCCTTCCTCTATTCCTGTTCATTTACTCAGATTTTCTATTTCCAGCATTCCCTCTCTTTGTATCTTCTTTATTGTTTCAATTTCTCTTTTCAGGTCTTGGACTGTTTCCCTCACCTGTTTCATTGCTTTTTCATGGTTTTCTTTAAGGGATTTATTGCTTTCTTCCACTTTTTTATTTGTCTTTTCCTCTAGTTCTTTATAGATTTCTTCCCAATTTTTGTTTGACTTTTTCTCATTTTCTTTATTGATTTCCTCTACTTTTTTGTTTATCTTTTCCTCAATTTCATTTTTTTCTTGAAAGGCCTCTAGCATCTTCATGATGCTATTCTTAAGGTTGCTTTCTTCTGCTTCTTCCACCTTGTGATGTTCAGGTCTTGCTGTTGGAGGAGGGCTCGATTCTGGTGATGCTGTATTGCTCTTTATGTTGTTGTATGTACTTCTGCCTTGATGTCTGCCCAACTCCTCCTCTAATGGGTATAAGAGGTGCCTGTGTCTGAGAGAGTTGCTGTTGGTCCACTCTGTGTTTGTTGTGTCTGTGTCTCAGGGGGCCCTTCTGGGTCTAATCTTAGCTCTTGGTCTGATTGGAGCAGGCAGCTTCTGTGTCTCAGCGAGCTGCTCTTGGGTCAGCCCAAGCTAGTTGATTCTGTGGCTCACAGACTCACTCTTGGTCTTATCAGGGCTCTTGGTCCAGTCAGAGCTGACGGATTCAGCATTTCAGGAAGCCTCTCTTGGTCCAATGAGAGGTGGCAGATTCTACTTCTCAGAAAGCCACTCTTGGTCTAATCAGGGCTGGCAGATTCCCTATCTCCTGAGTTTACTCTTGGTCCAATGATGGCTCTTTGTCCAATGAGAGCTCTCTCTTTCTCTGGGCTGGATGGGAGCTCTCTGGGCTGGATGGGAGCTCTCTGGGCCATATGGGAGCTCTTTGGGTCAGATGGGAGCTCTGGGCTGGATGGGAGCAGGGGGCTGGTCTCTAAATCTCAGGAAGTGGCGGGCATCTCGGGTAGATGGGTGTGGGGACAGGGCGTGTAGATTGCAGGGTCTGATGGGCAGGAGCCCTGCCCACTGGCCAGCAACTGGAGCCGAGTTGGGCAGGTCTTCCCCGGGAATGGCTGGGGCCCAAAGATGGGACCCAGGGGCAGGCCTCCCTGGGTATGAACCCAGTCTCTCACCTCTGGTCTGGATATGAGCTCTGTGCCGGATGGGCCATTCCTATTATTCTTACATTTGGTCTTCTATAGTGTCCCCCAGATAGTCTGTTTATTTTGCGCCAAGAGGGTTGTTGTTTTTTTTTTTTTTTAATTTACCGTTTTCTTTGACTGAGGTATCCATTTCTTCTATTGTGTCTAAAATGCTCAAGATTCTCTTTTCCATTCCTTGTATACTGTTGGAAAGGTTTGCCTTTGAGGTTCCTGTTCAAATTCCTAAATTTTTCATTTCCAGATTTCCCTCAGTTTGAATTTTCTTTATTGATTCTCTTTCCAACTTCTTGCCTAGAACAGTTTTATTCATTTCCTTGCAATTTTTGTTTGTATTTCATAGTTTTCTTTGAGGTGTTTATTCATTTCATCTTTAAGGATCTCTATCATATTCATAAAGGCTGTTTTAAAGTCTTTTTCTTGTTTTTTAGCTATGTGTCAATTCTTAGGGCCTGCTGTGATAGGATAGCTGGGCTTTCGTGGAGACATTGTCCTGGCTGTTATTGTGTTTTTATGCTGGTGTCTAGGCATCTGGGTTTGGGAAGACTGTAATTCTAGGTGCTGATATCTGGTCTTATCTTTGTTGGATGGGTGTGTTCTTCCTTGGTTTCTGTTGCTCTCCCTGGTTCTTAGGAGGGTGTGGTAGGTATGTGTGGCCTGATAGGGAATTCTTTGGGGCTCATGATAGGTGTGGCCACTGGGGGTTCCAGGTAAAATGCCTTTCTAGGTCTTGGTGGCTGACACAGAGTTGGGGATGAGGCTGGGGAATGGATTTGGAGGAGAGGAGGCAGAATGAAGATCTGAAGCTTGCCTACTTGCTTTACTTACTTAGTTGCTTTTCTGATAGGCTTCCTTAGAGGGTTCCCAGGGAATGTCTGCTAGAGCTGGAGGCTGAGATAACAGGACAAGTGGGGAGGAAGCTTGGAGAAGAATTGTGTGGTCCACTGGAGATTGTGACAGACGGGAGGGACGAGGGGGAGGCCACAGCAAGTGGATTGCTATATAGTTTGGGGTGACACTCAGTAATTGCTAGGGCTTTATAGGGATTATATTAAAAAAACCAATAATTTGAGGAGCATTACCAAAATTAATGCTTTAAGTTTTACTATCTACAAATGTGGCATTTTTAAATTTTGTTTTGATCTTTAATTTCTTTCAGTCTTTTTTTTAGTTTTCAGAGTATATATAATGTTCTTTTTTATCCTGATTATTTTATTGTTTTGTCATTATTATAAAGAAATTACTCTCTTAATTATGTTTTATTGCAAATGTTTAGAAAAGCAATTTATTTTTATATATTGATATGTAGCTTATCACCTTGCTCAACCCATTTATTAATTCTAGCAATTTTTAGTGATTCCTTATGATTTTAAAAAAACTTAATTATGTCATTTGTATGTATACTATTATTTCTTCATTTACAATCTGGATGTCTTTATTGGATGTTCTTGTCAAATTCCCTGCCTAGATCCTCTAGCACAACACTGACTATAAAGGGCCAAGAGAAACTATCCTTAACTGATTCCACATGTTATGTGGGAAATATTCACCCTCATGATTATATTTGATGTTAGTTATGGAACTTTGTAGATACTTGTTATCAAGTGGAGGAAGTTTCCTTTTATTCTCATTTGAATGTTAAAATAAAGAAGATATATTTAATCTTATCAATTTTTCCAGCATCTACCAAGATGATTAGGTGATTTTTTTGTTTTTGTTCTAATGATATAGTACTATATATTAATTGATTTTTTGGCTGTTAAATCAAAGCTTTTATTATTAAGACAAATTCCATTTGAGCTCAGTGTACAAGTATTTTCATGTGTTGTTGGACATAATTTGCTGATTTTTTTGAGGATTTTGTGCTGAATTTATAAATGACATTGTGATATTTTTCTGTAGTTCCCTGTGATATGCTTTCCCTGTTTTGGTATAAGTGTAATAGTAGTTTCACAGAATAAATAAAGAATTGTTACCATCATTGAAAGAAATTTAAAGGGTTGCTATGCATTTTCTTTTAAATGTTTGGTAGAATTGACTCATCAAGCCATCTTGATTTGAAGAAATAAGTAGGCATTTTTAAATGTTTTATTCATTATTATTATTATTATGCATGTATGAAGTAGTGTACCTGCAGTATAAGGACAACTTTTCACCCACTGTAGGTTGCAGTGATTGACCTTAGGGTGTCTAGTCTGTGTTCAAGTCCTTCTGCTTACACCCAAGCCCTTTTACCAGCCATCTTACCAAGCCAGTAGGCATTATTACTAATATAATTTATCTACTGTTACCTGTATATAATTTTCAGGTTTTTTTGCTTGTACGTGCAGTGTTGGACTAAGTGCTGTAGTATGTTAAGTTTACATATTGAAACCTCATCACCAAAATGATTGAAAAGTGAGGCTTTTGGGAGGTGATGAAATCATGAAAACTCAACGTTTATGGATACTGTAATACAAAAAGATACCTGAAAGATCTTGGTGGTTTCTTTGCCCTTCTGCCACACAAACACACAGAAAAATGTGATCATCTGTGAGGCATTAGAACTCACCATATACTGCATTTGCTGATACTGGGATATCTAACCTCCAGAATTGCAATGACATTGTGCTCGTGTGTGTGTGTGTGTGTGTGTGTGTGTGTGTGTGTGTGTGTGTATACATGCGTGTATATGTGCATGTTACACAGTTTAAGGCATTTGCTTATAGTAGCAAAAATAGACAAAGATTCTTAGGCATATTCAGATGTCTTCACTGAGTATTTTCAGACTTTCTGCATTTTAATTTATCTTTTCTAGTCTAGTTATTTTAAATAATCAATGTTAAATTTTATATTAGGTGGCTATATGCTTTAGATGATGTTTTATATATATATATATATATATATATATATATATATATATATATATATATAGCTGGAATGGGACTGGAGAAATGGTTAAATTGGTAAAGCCCTTGTTCTGCAAGTAGGAAGACTAGAGTTCAGGTTCTTAAAAACCTGCATAAAAAACCTGCATAAAAGCATATAATCCTAGCTCACACAAGGCATGGAAAGGAATTCATGGACCAAGGTGGCTAGTGAGACAAACTAAAACTATGATTTCTGGGTTGAGAAAGAAACCTTGCCTCAGTATATATATGGAGAACAATCAAAGTAGCTATACAACATCAACCTTAAGCCTCCACACACATGTATGCACATGTACCTATATACATGCAAACACACATACATGTGCATGTACACACACACACACACACACACACACACACACACACAATTATATTTTCAAAAAGAAAGCTGGAAAATGTAGCTTAGTGGTAGAGTACTTGCCTAACACAGTCCTGGGTTCAATCCCAGACACTAGAAAATGGATTAAACTGTAATTACATAGGCTTTTTCCATCTTACAATAAAATGTCTCTTTTATCTCTGGTGAAAACTTAAAGTCTACTTTGTCTTGGAAAATCTGCTTTGTCTGCTATTGGTATAACTACATCATCTTTTTTTTAAATGTTTTCTGTCACTTTTTCATATTATTTCTTACTTTTCATGACCAAAATTCCTAGAAGAGATGCTTAGATTGCTCCATAAAATTTGTTGAGCAGTAATGTGTACTGAGTACTATTTTATATGGTACTAGTGAGGCCTTTGGAAAGCCATAGAATATCTTTTATGGGAGAATAAGCTTTCTACTTAGTGCTTCTTTTAAGCTATGATGAGCCTTAAAATGATGACTGGAGACAGTAACTGAGTGATACTCGGATTATGTTTACTCAATAAATAAATTAATCTTCTTAGACAAAGCATATATATAAGGATAATGTACAGATATTTGTGATGAAAATAATTGTTCCACAAAATAAGGGAAATCACACTGTCTTTCTTATTGCTAGATTTATTTTTGTTCTTCCGGGGAAACCATGCAGTGTATTGTCAGATAGTTTTAACAAACAACTGTTGCCAATACTTCAGGAGTTCCATGCCCAGGAAAGGGATTTTAAATGATTCCAGAGGAGGAAAGGATTTTGTTATTGTTCATTTGTTTGTTTGTAGTATTTTTATATATTACTTAACTTGTTAGGTACATCAGGTGGTTTGAAAGAAAATGGCATCCAAAGAGAGTGGCACTATTAGGAGATGTGGCTTTGTTGAAGTAGGTGTGTTCTTGTTGAAAGAATTATGTCACTATGGAGGCAGGCTTTGAGGCCTCATATATGCTCAAAATACCACCCAGTGTCTCAGTTCACTTCCTGTTGTCTGCGTATCAAGATGTAAAACACTCAGCTCCTTTTTCAGCACCATGTCTGCCTGCACACCACCATGCTCCCTACTATGATGATAACAGACTAA
Organism: Peromyscus maniculatus bairdii; assembly: GCF_049852395.1. Classification (NCBI taxonomy): domain Eukaryota; kingdom Metazoa; phylum Chordata; class Mammalia; order Rodentia; family Cricetidae; genus Peromyscus; species Peromyscus maniculatus. The sequence goes on along the minus strand of NC_134875.1, from coordinate 110,816,998 downwards.
AACTCTGAACTGTAAGCTACCACCTCAGTTACATGTTTTCCTTTATAAGAGTTGCCGTGGTCATATTGTCTCATCACAGCAATAGGAACCCTAAATAAGATAGTACATGAATGTGAATTTGAGGGCCACTTGTACAAAATGTATGCTTTACAAAAAGGCAAACTGATTGAATGATGCAGTTAAAGGTTAAACAATTGATTCTTTCTCAAAGCAGAATCTCCAAAGACAATTTTGTACTTTGTTAAGGCTTCTGGTATTTTCTTTTTCAGGAGAGGGTAGAGCACATTTATTTCTGTTGCTATGTTTTAGAAATGCAACACACTGTGACTGGAATTTCTGTTCAGAATTTGAAAAGCACAAATCCATGCATTTTATTTGTTTTTCCTTATATTTTTTCCTTTTCTTGTATTGAAAAACATTTTTCATACAATACATTTTTATCATGCTTTTCCGTATGTACAACTCCTCTCCCTTTCTTCCACTTTCTCCTTAGAAAACAGACAATCAAGAAAAAATACATGAAACACACACATATACATACCCCACAAAGCAGAAACCATAATATACAAGCAAAAGACCAAAAAAAAAATTGCCAAACCAAGCAATATAATACCAAAAGTCTACAAAAATACCATTGAGCTCATTTGTGTTGGCTATCTACTGCTGGGCATGGGGCTACCCTGAAGTGTGGTTAATATACCCAATGAGACTCCACAGAGAAAACTGATTATTCCTTTGCAAGCAGGTGTCAAGCATTGGGGTGGGAGTCTCTATTCAGTTTCCCCTCTCAGTGTTTGCACCACATCTGGCTTGACACTGTGCAGGCCCCATGCATGTTGCCATAGTCTCTGGGAGTTCAAATGTGCATCAGTCCTTTTGTGTCTTGAAGGCTCTATTCCCTTGGTGTTATTCATACACTTTGGGTCCTGAAATCTTTCTGGCCTTTTCTCAGCATAGTTCTGTGGGTGCTGGCGGGGGAGGCAGGGAAGGGTTGATGAAGACATCTCATTTAGGACTATGTTCCAAAATCTCTCACTTTATGCATATTGCTATGAGTCTCTGTGTTAGTCTCCATCTATTGCAAGAGGAAGGTTTTCTGATGATGGCTGAATGAGACACTAATCTGTGAGTATAGTAGAATGTCGTTAGAAGTCATTTTATTGTTACCTTTTTTTTAAAGCAGAACAGTAGCATTTGGTTTTCCCCTAGGTCCCTGGGCTATCTAGTCTCAGGTTCTTGGCCATTCGAGTAGTGTCAAGCGTAGATTCCATCTCATTGAGTGGGCCTTAAATCCAATCAGATAGTGGCTGGTTACTTCAACAACAACAAGTTTTGTGCCACTATTGCACCATATGATGCAGGCAGGTCTTGACTGTAAAGCAAAGGGTTTATAGATGGATTGGTGTTTTTCTTTCTTCTCTAGTAACACAAAGAGTACAATAGTCAGTGGGGGTAAAGGGTCTGGGCAGACACCAGCTACCCTTTTCTGTGTTCAATGAGTTATGTAGGTGTTTTCTTCAGCAATAAAATCTTAACATCAGTTTTTGGAAAGCAACCTATAGTCTTGGCAACAGCTTGGGTTGTTTGGAATTTCCACAGGTTCCCTTTGGCCAATAACTCAATTAAATGTAAACCATTTCTGGCACTGGAGGTTTCATTTGATGGCAAGAGATGTCTAGTTGGGACTTTGTCTCTCATTATTTGGTGATTCCATTAGGTTTCTCGTGTGTGTGTGTGTGTGTGTGTGTGTGTATGTGTGTGTGTGTGTGTTTTAAAGAAGTTTCTACTGTAAGAAGTTTCCATATGACTCTTCAAATGGCCCTTAGTTTTAGCTGTCCCTTCGTGTATTCCTTCCCTTACCACTCTCTTCCATCCTCACCCCTTCCACTCCTTTCTCCCCACCCATCTCTCCATAACTATATATTCTATTTCCCTTTCCTTGGAAAAATCTAGCATACTACTTTCCTTAGAAGATCCTACATACTACTTTCCTTGGAAGATCTAGAACACTACTTAGGAAAGGCAAGACTGAAATATTAGAGATAGTGTCATTAGAAATCATCTTGCTCCATTTTAACATTTTGCTTTGCTAAGAATTTACTTAACAATTTTACTTGTTGAGCCATTGTCTGATGGCCATACCAATGATGAGGTCTCTCATTCACACATTTCTCCAGCATAGATCTAGCTCTGGAATACCAGGCAGCCATAGAGATATTGTTCACATTTCTAGTTAAATATACCACAGATACCCAGAGACAACATTGCCTTGAACTCATGAGAAATTATCTATAGATATCTATATCTATGTCTATAACATAGTTGATAAATTATATACACAACCATTTTTTTCACTTTGGCTGCAAATTATAAAAGTTTGTCTATATTCTGTCTTATTTTAAACTACTGCATATTTTCTAATATAATTTGAATTCTCTAGAATTTTTTTGTTACTTTGCCATTTTCCTGCAAGCCATTTACTACCTTTGTGAAATTAAGTATAAATAAAAGAACAAACTTATCTTCCTTTAAAAAATGTTCACTTATTTCATTTTCTATTTTGGTTTGTATGGCTCTCTTTATTGCTGGGTCTACATTTAAGGTTTTCCTTAATGTGGTCCTTTTCTTTCTTCTATCTTTCCAATACTTTGCTTATATTCTACGATATTGCTAGGAATTATTTCCAGAAGACATCCTTTTTGATGCTTTTTTCCAGTTCTAATGCCTTTATGAATGGCTCTCTACTTCATAGGAAAGAAATCCAGATTGTGTCACATGGAGGCCAACCTAAACTCTAAAGATATACCTCTGCATGGGTCCATCATCTTTAGTTGCTGTAGATGGGTCTTCTTGTACCTGGCTTGAGTGCCCTATGCTGTTCAGCATTTCCAGGCATCCTCATGAACTCTTCTGTCTTTCTGTAGGGACTTACTTTTTTCTATTTGAACCCCTTAACCTTTAGAATCTGAATGTAACTCCTAGGAAGTTTTCCAGTATTGATGTTCCTCTTCCCAGGCTAACTCTAGACTTGTGACAAGTTGGAAAAATAGTATCCAAGACAGTCACCATGTCATTTCATTAGCCTATTGTTTTTGAAACCAATGACTGTTTTTGTTGTTGTTGCTGTTAACATTTCCTCTTAAGTTACAAAAGGTACCAATCTTCCTTTTCAAAATATGGTATATTTTTCTTTAAATTTGGGTAAGGGGGAAATATTTGCATGTTTTGTTTTATTCAGATTATATAAAAATCAGAGGCACCAATTTGACAAAATACAAATCAATCACTATTTTATAGTTTTAATTGCATGCCTTTGGAAACGTGTGTTAGTTAATATATCTGTATATTATATTCGTTATTTCTTTAAATTCCACTTTAAGTAAAATTATCAAATGTGAATTTGCCTTTAATAATTTCCAAAATGGAAGAGATAGGTGAGTGAATGGGCAATATTGCAAAGTGACTGCTTTCAGAAAACATTTTAGGGAAATGTCATTACTCTGCAAAGCAGGCTACCTTTTAAAATTATGTTTCAGTGTTCCACTTTACTGTTATGCAAGCACTAAATGTGAGGAAGATTTTTATAAGAGAAGTGAGTAAAGTATTATTATAACAATATGAAATTCCATTGTTTCAAAATAATCACTTAATATTTTGGTGTGATCCTTGTAAAAACGAAAACATTGTTTTAGAACTACAATCATACTACAATTACCATTTTAATAAGCACTTTAATTTCTATATTTTGAATGTTTTTATTTAGGTAAGGATGGACTTGAGTTATCATTTTTGATGAATTCATGGAGTGTGTGTTTTGTACATATGTACCACAAAAGTCTTAGAACAACTTACTATTATAGGGCATTCAGGCATTTTATTGTTTTTAATTCTTCACTATTCCCAGTGTGTGTGTTTCATAACTTTTCTTATTAGTTAAATATTTCATAAAACTTGTTAGAACATAAGACACAATGAAATTATGCCATATGTGGTAATTAATATCAAAGATAAAATGATTAGTTTGACCTGTAGACCTGAGAAATCCAAAGGAATTAGGGCCTCCTCACTTCATTAAAAGCAAGTCTTTCAGGCACAAAGGAAGATTCTTATAATCTGAAATATTAGATGAGCATCTTTTACAGTATAAAGCTACAATACTGGGGAAGAACACAAAAATAAGCGAGTTCCAAAGTAATCATGGAGAAAAGAATATAAATGTTGGGTAACAAAGTTAAAAACAGGGCCTCAACAATGCCATTTCAAGCAGCTTTTATATAAAATTTATATAAATGAAATGTAATCCAAAGTAAATGATGACTGTTTCACATTTCTTATGCTTAAGCATGACCATGATCAGACATGAAAACTATATAGTTTTCAGGTGACCATTTCTGAACAAGATGCTAGATATTATAAGCAAAACAAAATATTATACATAATAAAAGACTTTAGTGGGTTTTAAAGTAATACTCTTCCTCCTTGACATGTGACTAGATATTTCGGAAGGTTTCTAGCAATTGAATTATAGTCAATGGAATACAAATAGAAGGGATGTATGCTTCAGCTATCCTAGTTCCTAAATCTTCTCATAACTCCCCATGTTCTACCTTTTTCTTTTAAAAATTATTATTCTATGTCTATGAGTGTTTTGCAAGCAAGTATGTCTTGTTTGTGCCTGGTTCCCAAGAAAACTAGAAGAGGGCAATAGATTCCCTGGAACTGGAGTTACAAATGGTGACTAACTCAGTACACTGAAAGAGCAGCCAGTGTTCTTAACCTCTGAACTATCTCTCCAGTCCCTCTCTCATCCTTTTTTGATGAGAGTTTCATAGGATAGAAGAATCCTGAATTTGTAAGCATTAATAACTCCATGAAATAAAATCTGACAAGTTTGCTCTAGGCCTGTTACTGAGTCAAGTCACTGCTATTTTGCAGTTGGTTTAGTAGTTAAGCTATCTTAACATATTTATACTTCAAATAACTCAAATAACTATCTGTCCTAGTTAGGATTACTATTGCTGGGATAAAACACCATGACCAAAGCAACTTGAGGAGGAAGGGGTTTATTTCAGCTTACAGCTTGTAGTTCATCACCAAAGGAAGTCAGGACAGGAACTCAAACAGGGCAGGAACCTGGAGGCAGGAGCTGATGCAGAGGCCATGGAGAGGAGCTGCTTCCTTGCCCACTCCTCATGGCTTGCTCAGCCTGCTTTCTTATAGAACCCAGGACCACCAGTCCAGGGATGGCAGCACCTACAATAGTTTGAGCCCTCCCCCATTGATCACAAATTGAGAAAATGCCCTACAGCTGCATCTCATGGAAGCACCACATCAACTGAGGCTCCCTCTTCTCCGAGTTGACATAAAATTGGCCCATAAGTGGTTGACTTTTCATTCAGTCCTGTTGGCTAATTGGCCTTGCTGCACCTTGAAGAGGAATTTCCTAGTGAAACAACCAACTCTGTCTTCTGAGTTATAAAATGGTGACATGCTAAAGCTGAAAGTGGTTTTAAGCATAGCTCCACCAGACACTCCTTGAACTCCTCTTTGGCTAGGAGGACTAAAAGTATTTGGCAATTTTAGTTTATTCACTAGTTATTTCCTGTCTAGTTACCCACAGTTATACTTTACTCCATAGAGATATAATTTAGAGATCAGTTTGACTAAGTTCCTCCATTGTCATCTAGTACTCTCTCAAAATGAGTCAGTAATAAGACAGAGAAACATAATGTAGTAGAAAGAACAGTGTGTATTTGGGTGCTCAGTTGCTTTTGTTTCTTTGTTTGCTTTTATGACTTTTTGCCTTGGGCAAGTCACTTAACACCTCTCTAACACTCAATTGCATTAAGTCAGTAGAATGCAGATAATAATAACATCTTAGGGTGCTTCATATGGCTGTTAAGGGAATGAAAGGAGATAATGAGTATGACACCTTGTGGACATCTTTAAAGGACTGTTCAAATGCAGGGTGCTATAGTAAACGCAGATTGTTATTACTACTGAGTTTTTCCCAGTGTAACTCCTCATGTTATGTAGATGTGGCTTGGGTAGAAGAAGACAATTAATGGGAAACAGAAAGATGAAACACAAGTGGTCATAATGGTTCTTATTGTTTCCTGACAGTTTGAAATACCTGGGATGCCTTGTGAAAATTTATGCAGCTTTACATTCTGACTCAGCTATAAATTGTTCATTGCTGCATGTGAAGACAGAATGGAGGGGTACAGATGTATAGCACAGCAAAATGTTTTCCAATTTCTATGTCAGATTTACTCATGAACTTTGAAAAAATAAAGGGCCTGTTGCTGTCCTATTGTACCCACTCTGAAAATCCCAGTTCAGAGCGTGTGAAGGAGGTCTGGGAATTGCTTTATTGATTAATTCCACAGGTGATGTTGATATAAGGTGATATATGCTCCAGATGAGCAAATAATTTATAGTCCTTCAGGATGGCACTGTTAAGGGGGCATCATCAGCTCTTTAGCAGGCTTGCCACTAGTGAGTTCTAGATTATGCCAGAATTATTTTCTAGTTCAATACCAAAGTCCAAAGTCACTAGTTAGGTTTTTAATCAGATATTCCTTTCTATTAACATACCACCCTGAAGGACTATAAATTTATTGCTCATCTGGAGCATGTATCGCCTTATATCAATATCACCTGTAGAATTAATCAATAAGGCAACACGTTTTGAGTCTTTACAGTATTGGCTTATGAGTATTTTTTAATGTATTGGTTTTAATTGTGTTCAGGGGTGTGAATGTGTGTGTGTGTGTGTGTGTGTGTGTGTGTGTGTGTGTGTGTGTGTGTGTGTTATACATGTGTGACTGCAGGTAGTTGTAGAAGTCAGAGGCGTAGAGTGCCCTGGAGCTGAAGTTAGAGAGGATTGTCAGCTACTTGACATAGATGCTAGAAACAGAACTTGGGTCCTCTGGAAAAGCATCCAGGGCTCTTTACCTCTGAGACATCTCTCCAGCCCATGTGTTTTAATTTTTAAAATAATACTTACAGGGAAGAAAATGCAGTGAAATTAGCTAGAAGTTTGAACAAAAGGTCAAAGGTTATAAAGCAGTCAATATGTCTTGAAGGATTTATTTTTCATTCAGTTAATAAGTATCAGTTCAGAAAGAACACTTTCAACTGTTGTTGTTTACAGCTTAGAAAAATTATTGTGGGCACTATGTCACAGTTATGTCCACTCTGAAAATAGATACCCATCATATTACTAATTAGAACAAGTTTCTTCTATCTTAATTAGATAGCGATGACATTTATGACTTGAGTTCATTCCAGCTGTTGGTTTCACACCTAAAGAAAAACAATCTGCCAAATGTGCTAGTTTTCTGTTCATACAAACATGAGATTCACCCAGAGGATCCCTCACACTCTGTGCTGGCTTGTAGCCCCTTCCCAAATGGCTCAGATATATCAGTAGTAGAGAAATCTTTTCTCTAAGCAAGTTTTCTTTATTATTCTGTGTAGTTGGAAGTTTTTCTGTGTCCCAGCATTATTCCACAGCAATTCTGTTTACAAAACTGCTTTATTGAGACATAATTGTAAATTTACATAGTTCATAAAATGCACAATAAATGGCTGTTACTATTATTACCACATTTATGTGTCCATGACAATGGGCAGTGTTTATGCATTTGATCACTCCAAGTTCCTCAATCCCTTACAGTGCTAGCCATCAGGAATTTCCTTATACCTTTGTGGATTTACCTATTCTGGTCATTTCATATACATGGAATTACAAAAGAAGTGATTTTTGGTGACTAGTTTCTTTTATTTAGCAAAGATTTTCAAGGTATATCGATGTTACTACACGTTCCAGTTCTTCATTTTACATATATATATAGATAGATAGATAGATAGATAGATAGATAGATAGATAGATAAATTACTGTCAGATTAACCCTATTATGTACTTCACTGAAAGTTCCATCTACATATAATGATTTGTTCATATCCATCCTCCATACTACTTTCCTTGCCTTCTCCTTTTACCTGCTTCTCTAATTGTCCTTATTTTGCTTTCAAGTCATATTTTTGCAGCTTCAACACATTAAAAATTGGTACAATACTTGTCTTCATGATTCTGGTTTATTTCACTTAGTTATTTTCATTTATTTCTTCTGCAAATTACATGATCATATTCTTTATAGATGAATAACACTCTCTTGTGTATATATGCTGCATTTCTTCTGTCAATTCCTCTATTGACAGATAGATACCTAGGCTGTTCATATTTTGGCAATAAACATGGATGTGCAGGTGCCTCTGCTGTATTCTTACTTTTCCTTTGGTTGTATATTCATACATGAGATAGCTAGATTGTACAATAGCTCTATTTTAGTTTTTTGAGAAATCTCCATACTGGTTCTGAAAGTTGTTGGTGTACTTTGTATCCATGCCAACAATGTAGAAGGTTTCTTTTTCTCCACATTCTTGCCAGCATTCTTGTTTGTTTTATAATAACCATTCTGACTGTTGTGACACAGACTTTTGACATAGCTTTGGTTTGCATTTCTCTCATGCCTATGACTGCTGTACATTTTTTTCATAAATTTGTGTTTGTTTGAATGTGTTAACCATTATTGATTGGATTACTTGTTATTTTGTCAGCTTTTGAATTCTTTATATATTCTGAATATTAATACTTTGTCATATGAATACTTGATAAAATATCCTGCCATTCTTTAGATTGTCTTTTCACTATGATGATCATTTCCTTTGCTGCTTAGAAGCCTCTGAATTTTATATAATCCCATTTGTCAATTCTCTGTTTTCTTCCTATGTTTTCAAGTCCTATCTAGGACTTTCCTGCTACAATATCTTCAAGTGTTTTTTATATGTATTCTAGTAATTTCAGAGTTTCAGGTCTTCCATTAAGGTTTTCATCCATTTTGAGTTGACTGTTGTGTAGGGTGAGAGATAACATTTAGTTTCTCACTTCTACATGGGACAATCCAATCTCCCCAGCATTATTTGTTAAAGTGTCTTTCCTTCACTGTATACTTTTAGGAACCTTTGTCCAGAATCACTTGGCTGTAACTAACTGTATGGGACTATTTCTGGGTCTTGTATTCTGCTCTACTGATGGTTCCATGTCTGTCTTTGTGTGAGTACAATGCTTTTTGGTTCCTATAGGCCTGTAGTAATTCAAACCAGGTATTGCCATGCCTACATCACTGTTCTTTCTGATCTAGATTGCTTTGGCTATTTGGGGCACTTTTGTGCTTCCATGTGAATATTAAAATTTGTATTCTTTTTTTGTATATTTCTATGACTTTTGATTGTAATTGTATTGAATCTGTACATTTCTGCTGTGGATATCACTCTGTATAAATAAACACTGATTGGCCGGTAGCCAGAGAGGAAGTATAGGCGGGACTAACAGAGAGGAGAATTGAGGGAACAGGAAGGCAGAGAAGGAGATTGCCTGGAGCCGCTGCCAGGACAAGGAAGATGTAAGGTACCAGTAAGCCATGGGCCACGTGGCAAAGTATAGATTAATATAAATTGGCTAAATACAAGAGTAAGAGCTAGACAATGCTAGGCCTGAGCTAATGGCCAAGCAGTTTAAATAATATAAGTGTCTGTGTGTTTATTTCATAAGTGGGCTCTGGGACTGGCGGGACTTGGGATCTGGAGAGAAAAGCTCTCCAGTTATACATTTCTTTAGGTAATATAGCCATTTTCACAATATTAATTCTGAAGTGCACAAAAAATGAGAATCTTTCCATATTCTAGTTGTGTCTCTTTAGTATTTTAAAGTATATACCTATGGGCAGGAATGCTGACTCATAATAAGTGTGTTTACACATTTAAGAAGCTATCAGACTATATTCTAAAGTGGTTGCATCATTTTACATACCTACCTCTAGTACATGAGTGACCCATTGCCAACACTGGTTATTAAACTTTTTCATAATATAGACAATCTGGTGAGTATAATGTAACATCTTGATATGGGTATAATTCATATTTCTCTGATGATTACTGTTTTCATGTTTTTTGTTGGGTATCTACACATTTTTACAGAAATAGCTACTAAAATTTTAATAAGGTTATTTATCTTTTGCTACTGGGTTTTAAGTGCTCTTTAGGTATTGCAGATGAAAGTTGAGATATATAATGTATAAGGCACTCTTCTATCTTGTGAATTACAGTCTCACTGTTTTCATAGTATCCTTTGGAGCATGAATGTTTCTAATTTTTATGGTATTTGATGTATATTTTTCTCTTGTTGCTTCTGGTTTTGATGTCATACTATGTCTAATATAAAATTATTCATGTCAAAGTTTTCTTCCAATAATTTTATAGCTCTAAATCATATATTCTGTATATGTATCTCTCTCTCTCTCTCTCTCTCTCTCTCTCTCTCTCTCTCTCTCTCTCTCTCTCGTGTGTGTGTGTGTGTGTGTGTGTGTGTGTGTGTGTGTGTGTGTGTGTGCAGAGAGTGTGTTGGAGTCCCACCTTTATTCTTCTCTGTGTGGATTATTCAGTGTATCTCTCTGTGTGTCTGAATCATTTTTTAAAAGTCTACTTTTCCTTTTGAACCATATTCACATTTTATGGGAAATCAGATGATAATACATGTGTGAAATTGTTTCTAGACATTCAGTTCTATCCTATTGATCTACTTGTTTATCCTTTGTCTAGGACCACATTTTACTTATTATTATTGCTCTGTAATAAAAATTTTGAAATAAGGAATTGAGTCATCCAATTATACTATTTTTCAAGCTTGTTTTGGTTATTCTTGGACCTTTGTTTTGCCACTATGTTTTAGGATAAGCTCATTAAATTCTCACAAAAATTCAGCTGGGATTCTGATATAAATTGCATTGATTCTGTAGATGAATTTTGGATGCGTTGCTGTCTTAATAATATCATCTATTATCATGGAATATCATAGTATTTATTTTTGCCTTTCTTTGATTTCTTTAAACAATATTTTAAAGTATAAATTTTATAGAGTATAAATTTTAGACCACTTTTTTTAATTTGTTTTAGAAAACATCTCACTATGCAGCCCTAGCTGACCTAGAACTCACTATGTAGACATGGGTACCCTCAAACTTAAAGAGATCTACCTGCCTCTGCCTCTGGAGTGCTGGGATTAAAGACCATCATGCCTGGCTCTATTTTAGACTTTTGTTAAAAAATTTTTATTCATTTTTATATATTGCAAATGAAATTGTTTTCTTTTGCAGACTTATTTTTAATGAAAATTTCACAGATGGCCTTTTATTTGAGCTTCATCTTGGAAATTTGAAAGTCACAAATGACTACAAACACATGTCCCAATTCTGTTTTAGAGTGTTGTTCAGACAGGGCAATGTCCTTTCACATCTAAAGACTTAGAATGTGGCTAACAATGAATGATATTGTTTCACAACAACTAATCTACAGATTCAGAAAGCAGGTAAGATCTGTTTTCAGAGCCTCATCAGAGCTCACCAGAACTGTCTTAAGGCATGCCAGCCTATTTGCAGCAATCAATGGATGGGGATCATAACAGTAGCAATAAACAAGATAGTCTGTAGCTTGAAGAAAGGGAAGAAGTCAGTCCTGGAGCCAGGAAACAGTCAATAGAAAGGGAACTGAAATTAACTGATGTCCAAGATATTTTCCTTAGTTACCAACAGTTCAACCTCTTCCTCTTTAGATCTTCCAATTTTTTGAGTGATCCAAGCTTCTAGAATCTGGCAGTATTTCATCAGGAAAGAAGACTCATTAGGTGATATTTATCCCATCTATATTTACCACTCTTTTTGCCTATGATTTTATCTCTAGCTACATCAGTGCATTTATAACAGCAAATAATTATACTGAGGAATTACAGGAATTTGACATATAATTTGTGGAAATGTATTAAATAGTACATATGTGACTGCTGCTTCTGAGTCCAATACTGGAATTTGAACTCTAGAGACTGGAGGTCAGCAAGCAAAGAAAACCATGAAAAGGAACATAAATTAGAAACTGCAAGACTGAAGTGGAATCAAAAAGATGGGCTGCAACCATACAGAGCTTTCTCTAACAACTTACACCTCCAATATTGATGGGAGGGGGATTCCTGAAAAAGCTAGTATTATTTGTCTTAAGGATAAATGCTTATTTGTTGTAGGAGTTTAATCTGCCACACTTCCCACCACCAAGAATGAGGCAAACAGATGGATGTAAAAACTTCAGTAATGCCTTATGCCCTATATGGATAATTCAAGAGGAAGATGACTACTTCATCTACATTGTCCCCAACTGTAAAACATGTCTTGTGGTCCAAATCTACACTGGGAAGGAAATTCTAAGGAAATGTGGTTCCGGTTTAGCTAAGTTGACCCAGAACAAAAGCTATGATGCTTGTGTATTAGCTTTCCATTCCTATAATACATGTTTGAAGTAATTATGAATAAAAATGGTTTGTTTTGATTCAGTTTTGGAGGGTTCATTCCATGATACCATTGTTTGGGTGCCTGCCACGTGGCACCGTGCTTTCCTGCCAAGATGGACTCTTATCCCTCTGGAGCCATAAGCCATAATAAATTATTCTTCCATAGGTTGAATTTGGTCATAGTGTTTTATTAGAGCAACAGAAAGTAATACAAATAATAATAATATAAAGAAGTAGAGTTCAACACAAAGCCTAATACAAAGCAGTAGGATTTAATACAAAGTAGTAGGATTCAATACAAAATAGTAGGATCCAGTACAAAAAGTAGTAGGATCCAATAACCCCCTTCTAGGCCATGACTTAAATGACCTTCAGACATTTGACCAGCCACCCTCTTAAAGGTCCTGCCTCTTCTTAATAGCTCAACCTGGGGCCCAAGGATTTAGCACTTGTCTTTTGGGGACAATTCAAGATCCAAATACAGCAACTTGTCAAAACATCATAATTCTCAATGAAAAAAAAATATTTTTCAAGTAGCAGTTGATGTAATCAATGATGTAAAAGAAAACAATCCTAACTCTGTAGGGTTCTTGTTCACAAAAAATGAGTAAGAGCAACTTAAAGCCTTTCTTACTTCCACATGCTTCTTGATAGCTGAGATCTCAACTGGAGCCCTGAAATGCATTTTTCACTCAATGACATACCCTAAGAAATTAAAGAAATAAAGCTGAAAGGATGCAATTTCTTCATCCAATGACATAAAATACGTCTATAACTCGTGAGGCTAACCCTTTATGTTTTCATGGATTGTGGTACAGATTCATACATTTTTACTACAAACTGTTCTCCTGTGAAAATTTCCTTGTAAGTAGTGGGAAATGGAGAAAATAAAAAGGGAGAGAATTGCTTTGCTTAAAAACTGGTCTTCCTTAATGGATATAACCACAACTTTCTAAATTGGACTAACAGAGTAAAGATTCATGGGATTACCTATACTCATCTTAAGGCAGTTTCCTTAAAGTGGTACTTAGGAAATATGTATACTGTAAAAAATGAACACATTAAACATTTCCTATCTCATTTCCTTGTTTATTTTTTGTGGTCATTGTTAACAAATAGAAATATAGAAACATACCACCAAAGCAAAAAGAAAAAAAACCATATATATATATATATATATATATATATATATATATATATATATATATATCACTGGTTTGGGATGATTATATAAAACTAGTTTAGGATTTGAAAGGATTCCAAGAATGAAAAGAATTATAGGTTAGCTTTGCAAATTGTCAGCTGCCTTAGGCCAAACGTGATTTATAAGTGCAGCCAAGTATGCAGGATTCAGTTTGTTTCTTATTCTACCCTATGATTCCATCTCTCTTCTAGTAACTGTGACATCCCCCTTCCATATACACAAACTTATCTCTGTCACCAATAAGTTTGAGAGAAAAAGGCAGAACTTTACAAAGTTTAAGTTCAAGACATTTTTAGACTTATTTTCAAGAGATAGCCTGGATGAGTTTTCTCAACAATCAAGCCAAACCTATTTTGAATTTTGTCAGAGTAAAAAATACAAGTAAAACCATAACTTACTGATTTAAAAATAAATATATATTCTTCACTAAAATCTATAACATAACATGAAATCTAATTCAATACTCTTGGATAAAATTAATGCTTGATTTTCTACAACAATATTTTCTTAAGTACTGATTTGTTCTTAGTAACATTTACCAAAAAATAACTTAAAACAACAAGAATTTTCTTTTATCCTTTTAGTGAATGGACATTTATAACTGGTTATTAAATTTTAGTTTTACATATTTTCCCATTGGACAAAGCTTCTGCTTTTTTGGATAATCAGTTGTTACTTTACCCATAAAAAATCTGGCCGGGCGATGGTGGCGCACGCCTTTAATCCCAGCACTCGGGAGGCAGAGCCAGGCGGATCTCCGTGAGTTCGAGGCCAGCCTGGACTACCAAGTGAGTTCCAGGAAAGGCGCAAAGCTACACAGAGAAACCCTGTCTCGAAAAACCAAAAAAAAAAAAAAAGAAAAGAAAAAAAAATCTGTTTAGAAAGCTATGCCTATTTAGAATATTTCTACTAAATTGTAAAACTTACTTTAATGGACAACTATTTAAATATGTTTATAAAATTTTGTCTCCTGGATTATATATATATATATATATATATATATATATATATATATATATATATATATAATTGTAAAAGACTTTTAATTTTGATAACTAAAATTCAAAATTAGTTGCAAAGACTTCCTCAGAGGATAAAGAAACAGATGATTTTGTCACTTAAAAAAAAGACATCACATCAAAGAATCCATTCTGGTGAAAAGATCAGGATTGTATCCAGGCATTCCTAACTCACTCCTACACTATAAAAGTTGAGGCAGTGAACTTTCTCACTTCCTCACATTATCTGACAGCACATGTGTATGGACTTGGAAGATGCTGGATGATATTCATCTTCAATGCTATGGATGACAAGTAACCTCAATGTTTATGTTTCTTAAATATTATTTGTAATTAGATTTAAAAATTTATTTATGGTATTTAGTATTCTACCTGGTATATTTCTAAGTGATAAAATAATACTAATTTCCATTTTAATGAAGTTATAAATGAGGATATTATGTTCTGTTTGATCATGTCCTTTTGTTATGACTTTTTGCTTATCCTAAACCTCTACCTTGTTCAAAACTAGTGTTTAAAAGATTTAAGGGCTTTCATAGTGTATGTGTGAATATATATATATGTGTGTGTGTGTACATACATATATATATAGAGCCATATGTACATGCATACATGCACACACATATATATGTGTGTGTATATACATATATATATATATTCT
The DNA here is from genome assembly GCF_049852395.1 of Peromyscus maniculatus bairdii. Lineage (NCBI taxonomy): Eukaryota > Metazoa > Chordata > Mammalia > Rodentia > Cricetidae > Peromyscus > Peromyscus maniculatus. The sequence goes on along the minus strand of NC_134875.1, from coordinate 110,801,714 downwards.
GATTATTCAATATAATTTGGATAAAACAAAAAACTCTAGTTTTTAAATAACCAAAGATTTGGGTTAATTTTTTATCCAATTTATACAAAACATATCAATATTTAAAACAATAGTCATGATGTATTATACCTTAACTACTGATGTTTATTGATTAATTAGTATCTAAAATGTCCTCTAGTGCAACTAGCAGGGATTAATAATTAATTAAACAATATTTGTATTTTACTAATAGAAAAAGGGTGGGGCAATACTAACATGATTCATTCTTAAGTCCCATTTCTAACATTTAAATATAAGTAAGATAGTTCATAGAGTACAAATAACTGTAAATACTAGGAGAAAACATATAGTCAACCTAGTTAAACTGTGAAAATTTTGCTTATTTTAAATACATCTTTATTTCATCTGTTATCTTCACTCCATTAGGCCACACTGTGTTCTTGATTACTTAATTTTAGGTATAGTAGTCCTACTATGTGTCATACATAAATGTCATGTCAGATACATGGGGATAAAAATGCCAGACCTAGGTCATGATGGCTAGTAGTTTTTATATGATCCAGGAATTTCATTTTTAATAGTCTTTACCAGTATTCCTCTCTCCTGAAGACTGCTGTCCTGACCACTTCTCAGCATCAACTACATCAGATCCTATAAAATGAGTCTTCCTAACTATGAGAGAAATTATCATATTTTATAAATAATATATCCCACCCCCATGCACAGAATGTGATGCTTGTCCTACCGGAAAAGCAGTGAATGACAACTCCTGGAAAACCTGTGTGCCTGCAGAGACTGAATGACTAATTAGAACTGCAGCACTGTGGAGAGGTTGGAATGTTGCAGGTCCAGAGGCTAATTACCTTATGTTAGGTTAGGTCTAGTCCTCCAGAATGGCCATTCCTTGGCAATCTGTGTCAGAACTAACATCCTGTGACTAATAGATAAAAACCTTTGGAATCTATTAACTTAGCAAACCCAGTGGCTTCCACCAACCTAAAAGCTAAGGATGTCATCAAATAGCATTTTAGGCTTGTAGAGAAGCCTTCCCCATCTTGCTGTAATCACCTCCCTGATGTACACATCAATATATCTTAAACCTGCCTTGATTTATGACTTGTTTTTTGTTTGTATTGTTGTTTTGTTATGTTTTTCAAGACAGGGTTTCTCTGTGTAGTTTTGGTGCCAGTCCTGGATCTCACTCTGTAGACCAGGCTGGCCTGGAACTCACAGAGATCCATCTGTCTCTGCCTCCCAAGTACTGGGATTAAAGGCATGTGCCATGGCTGCTTGGTGATTTATGATTATCTTTATTCTATAAAACTATAACACTTCATGAAAGTGTTTCCACATTGGAACATGGAATTTGGGGTAACAGTTCCTGGGCCATGTTCACTCAAAATGGCTCCAGAATAAACTGTATTATTCCCTTTAAAAAAAAACTATAACATACATTTCTCAGGGGTAAATAGTTATACTAACTGAATATTTGATTTTTTTTAACTTCTTTTCCAACATAATTCTTCTTGTTACAAACCCCTTTGGTACTGGAATGCCCTATTTTCTTAATGACTTGCAGAGCCAGCCCTCTAGTTCCATCCCTGTTGAAATCCCATTAGGGAAGATGGCCTATTGTTACAGTTCCACTGCAAATTGTGCACCTGATAGTTCAGTATAGTTAATAATTAAATGAGAAGCATGACTCCTGAATAACTGCAAAATGATTTGACAGTATTTAACAAAGAACAATAGTTTTAACAGCATCCAATCTGATAGGAAAAGGCTTCAGCATCCACTCAAAGAACTAGAGGGAGGAGGACACACTCAAATGATAATGGATTGGAAATATCCAGGCAACAACATCTCTAACGCTCTTATAATTAGTAACTGATAATAGCATGGTGATACTTTATAACACGTGCAATGTATTAACCTAGCTCAAAGTATACTACATTTTGTACACTACTGGCTAGGCAAGGATGTGTGTGTTATTTAATTTCATAAATACAGCGCCTTGCAAAAAATAGTTGGCTGTTAATTTCAGAAGATACACAGTCTAAATACTGGACAAATGAAAACTAGAGTATGGTTAGAATTAGCCATCAAGCTGGTAGCCTTTCCAAGTTTATGATAAATACACACTGACTTTCTCTTAATGGTCCCCCTAGGCCCATTTATTTTCACCCTTCATTGAAAAACAAACTTCTGACTTCATTTGATTTAGGTCTAAAATAAGAGAGCCTTATTGGGCCTGTAGGATTTTTCCTTAACAAACCAGAACTTGTCTTTGTCTGGATTTTAATAATTAAAAGCAGTGGCTTATAGCACTCATAACCTTTTCAGCCATCAATATGATATACACGATGCCATGACTCGGTTGAAATTCTGAACAATGAGTAAGTCCTGCCTATGTTGTGCATCGAGTCAGACCTTAGTGAGGTAATAAGAAATTGATCAAATGCCCTCCTATTTCTGTCCTATTTTTGTAGAATTTAGAAGGTTTAGTTTCCAGTTTAAAGATCAAATTTGAGTCAGAAATAAAATGAGTCTGCTAATCACATTGCTAGAGTAATATTCTTAACATTCGCCCATGTCCAAGCTATTATCATCAAGATCAGCAGGGACTAGCTTTGAATTTTCTTGGGACTATGAATCATTTTTAAAACTTCAATTTAAAGGAAGTTTCAGTTGATATGATAGATTTTTTTAGAATTTAATTTTATATTGATAGAAAGAGCAAGACAGAGAGGGCCAGATGGAGGGAGAGAGAATGAGATGAAGGAAGGGAGGGAGGGAGGGAGGGAGGGGGGGGGGGGAGAGGGGGATGAAGAGAGAAAGCGCCTTGCTTGTGCAAGTGCTCACAGAGAGGCCAGAGGAGGGCATTGGATATTCTGGAACTGGAGTTACAGGCAGGTGTCTGGTCCTCTGCAGACACAGTAAGTGTTCTTAACTGCAGAAACATCTTTCTAGCCTGTAGATATTTTTAATGATTAATTAAAAAATATGAGAGCAAGGTAACACTCCCCTTCCTCTTTGACAATGAAAGAAAGAGAAATAAGCTAAAACATGGTCTGAGCACAAATTTTATCCCAGGTTCAAGTTTTCAGGTTTAGTTGTGTGACTAACTAGTTACAACCTTGTATAATCCCAAGTTTGTCAGTGTGAGTTTTCTCATCTGGAAAATGGGAGATGGTTACCGTCTTACCAAAAGTTCTGTATTCTTATGAAATAAGAATGTTCTTTGTCAACAACCAAGCATCATTTGAAGGAAAAGCTTTAAAATGTGAGGCTGCCCATGGGTGGCAAAGACATGGAGAATAGAGCATATCATGATGAGCAACTCTCCTAGCATGATTTTCTGTAAACCAATGGTTCTCAATTGTAGTTGCTTTGTGTGGGGTCTAAGAATACTGGTGCCTAATCCCCTCTATAAGCTACTCCTATGTCATTTGTCTAGGCATGTGCAATTTGCAGCCCACACTTCGCATGCATCCAAGAGTAGCTATGAATTCAGCTATGAATGGTTCCTGGGAGGGGATTTAATCAAGTCTTTTTACCTCACAGCTGCTTTTCTCATTTCCCGATGACAACATCGTATTATAATGTCAAAAGTTTGCACACCTTGACAGAGCATGGCTTGCGCATCTGGGTTTCTAAATTCTTCTTGTGACTCTAAAGAGATGCTAAAGTCAGGAAACACTACAAAGTATCATGAATAAGGACTTTTGCATCTGTGCCTCCTGCTTACATCTTGGGCTGCTTGTTAAATGCTGGCTAGTAGAGATGTCACCCCCGGGGCTTCAGTGGACCCAATAACAGGAAGTAAAACATTGTAATAGGACTGGATAACCTGAATGCAAATCTAAGATATATCACCCCTGTGCTAGGTGACATTAGGCGGTTCATGTCCACGTCAATGTCCATAACAACATGAGAGCCATCATTTTTATGCACTGACTATAGACTAATAATTACGCATTGTAAGGCTATCTACTACATAATAACAGCCTAAGGTAGGCACAATTATCCTTTTTCACAGCAAAGGAAACAATGCTGTGAAAAAAACATGAGATTTGGCTTTGGATGGAATTGATTTTCCATCTCAATTTTCTTCTCCTAACAGCATGGTCACTGTAAGCAGTTTACTTAGCATCATATTAAACCATATAATGGAAATATTATCATCTCTTTCTGTAGGACTGTTGTGGATTACAGATAATAGACTTGAAGAGCTGAGCATAACTTCTGACACTATAGCTTAATAAAAGCAGCAATTGCCATTTTCAGCTATTCACATCTCAATTGATTGTAGTCCCCACTATTAAGATTAAGCACTATTGAACTTGGAAGTTAGCATTATTATGATACGCTCAAGATTCAGTATAAGGCTTGTCTTATTAAAAAATGTAATTCTCACCTTGAAGTCTATTGATAAATATCCTGGACAGGATTCAGGCAACCTCCCTCTGGGCACTGGCTCAGCAGCTAGCATGGACAGGTCAATTAACTTTTCTGGGTTTCAGTTGTCTGCAAATGGGAGATTTGAAAAAGATGATGTGTAAGTTCTTCTCTGGCTCAGACATGTGATAATTGTATAAAGCTTGGCTCTGAAAAGAAGATTGCTGTATTTTCCATTATAGAAAATAACATTTTTTTTTCCTGCTTTGGGTACTTTCTCCTGACTTAGTAAAATCAACTCAGACTTTCTCAAAAGAAAAACCATGAATGCAGTGGAGGAAGGTTCTGGTAAAGATGGCCTTAAAACAGAAGGGAAAGAGGCAAAGTAGAAAGTGAGGTTTGTGATTCCTTTCTTTTCTCCCTCTGTCTTCACACTGTCCTATTTATTTTTTAGGGCAAGAGATGAAAGTAGGTTGGACTAGGAGCGGATGGGCAAAGGGGCATCCTGCAGCAGCAGTTGCCTCTCAGGCCCCCTTAAACCTAGTGACAGAATGAAGGATAAGCCAATAGAGGTGGGATGACTTCCTGTGCCTGAGGGTCCTAAGCCCTTTCATCTTTCCTTTCCCTCTGAATGCCTCAAAATCTGCATAGTGGCAAACACCAACACTACCATCCTGACAGGGCTGGTTTGAGTGTTTTCTGCTCAAAACCCATGATTTTTCGAGGCCTGTGGGGGTTTGTGAGGGAGAGACTGAGAAGTTTGCTATTTTTCTCTCTTCCAGAAGAAAAGGCAGAGTGGCTGGCTGCCTTTGGAATTTCTGTGTTGCTGGTTTGACAGGATTAAAAAAAAAAAAAACAACAACACGTGATTGAGAAAGCAAATGAGAGAGTATGTCTCCTAAAAGAGATAGCAATTGCAGTCCCTGGGGAATGCGGTATGGGAGTGTCTGAACTAGTCCCAGAGGGTTCTAATGGCATTCCCTCCTTCAGCAGCTTGTTTGAAGGCCCGAGGCTCTGCCAAACAAGATGATATTCTGCTGACTGAATGTTCTGTTGAGGTGGCTAAGGAATAGCTGGGTTCCTTAGCGGGCCAGAGTTCTCTTTTGTTTAAGCACTGACCAGCTTCTTACTTCTCTCTGAGTTATTTGAATTTGGGTCTGTGTTTTATTTTGCTTTGATAGTGCATGTGGTAAGTGGGGATGCTCTTTGAAAGGGACCCCCAAAGCTCTGGTTTCCTCTTTATGTTGGGAAGCTTGCCAACAGAAGACTTTAACAAGTGGGTGGCTCTGGTCATTTGTCAGTCAAATGATTACCCTGACTTTGCCCCTGACTGGATTGACGTTCACTGTTAGCAAATTACTTCTTTTTCAAAGCTCAGTATCCCTGCATTTAAAAAATCTGGCAGCTAGAGAACTGTAAAATAAATAGCAAAGCCAATAAGCACATCCTCATCCTCCCCAGCACCATTTCTTTCTACAGGACTCTTGGGACTAGTGAGTTGCCTTCCAAGTCCCTTTACATGCCCCTGACCACCTTTTCCTAACTTTCACCATTTTAATTTTTTTCAATTTTAGATAGGCACGAAATTCACTTGCTAACTGCGTGGAAAAGTTGTAAGAATATTTGGTGTAAAGTCTACCTTTTATTCTTATCTTCTAGCCTATGTATGCTTCCCTCTAGAAGTTACCAATGCCCCTAGTTTCTTATAAATGCTCCTAAACATACCACACACTTATACAAGCAAGTATGTATATCCAGATGTACTGCATTGCTTTTTTATACCTTCACAGTATTTCATGGCATGAAGGTGCCATACTATGTTCACACTATGTTTAACCAGCTATGAGGAAGGATATCTATAAGTTTTAGAAATTTGCATATAAGTCATTGCTGCAAGGAGAAACATCACTGTGGTTTCCTCTTACCCTGCTCAGGTAACTAATATGATATCTGTGTCATGTCCCAGGGGCCCTAAATTTGGTGCTGACCTCCCCATAGCCTGAAGCCTGCACATTCCTCACTTCTCTGCCACCAAACTCTTGATGCCTGGGATCCATTTTATTTTCTCTGGTGAGAAGGCTGCATTTCTAACCTCTTAACCTAGATTATTTTATTAGCAATACTACCTTTATATAGTTCTAGCACTATGCTCTGGGAATGATACAAATTTGTTTTATCATTTCTAGGTCACTAAGACTGTGGCATTTCACTAGGTTGTAACAGCAAATAATTGCCATGCTATCCTGTTCCCCAGTGCCATACATGTGTGTCATCTTGCATCTGTGTTATACCAGAAACACATCACAGATCACACGGAAATCCTGGTTAGAGAACATATATTTATTCTAGGAGCTGGATAATGCCATCTTTTGTATGCAACAGTGAATATTGGTAGCTCAGCATGTATACTGAGGCCCAGACTGAGCTTCCCAGGGCAGGAACCATCTGTCTTATTTATCTTGTTTTCTTCAGTGCCTGCCGCAGTGATTGACATCTGGTAAACATTCACTTGACACTAAAAGATTAGAATATTTGAAAAGAATGTTATATTAAATCAAAGAAGCAAAATCATAAGCAATTATGTAAAATAATGAATTTATTACAGAAATTTCACCTCACACAATCTGGGAAGCTTGTTAAGCAGTTTGGGTACGGCTATTTATAGCTGGTCATAGGTCTGAAGTCATTGGGAAAGGCAGTTGGGAAGGAAAGGTAGGAGAGAAGTGGGGGAGAACAGAGACAAACTGTAATTCAAAAGGACGAGCTGGAGATCTCATATGCATCACAGCTGCTCCAAAGCCCTCAGCTTGATTTTTCTTTGGATATTGAAGGTTGAAACTAAGTCCTGAAGTTTGCAAGGCAAGTGCTCAATCACTGAGGCACATTCCCACTCCTTCCAAAGAATTCCAGTTCAGTGATACAGTGACATGGAGGAGAGCTTGGGGCCCCTCATCTCAAAGCTCAACTTAGAACGAATGGGAAGACACAATTGCAGCTGTTCCAGAAGCTACCCATAATTGTCTAAGAGTCAGGGAAGCTTTAGAGAATTTCTAAAAAGCCCGAGGAACCCTGAGCCTACCCGACAAAGGAGTATATGCCCCTGTGCTGTCCTTTCATGCTTCCACTGTCACATCTTAGCCAAAATATCTCTAGCAATTCAAGTTAACAAAACAGTACACAGAGGGGTGAGTCCTGGGGAACACAGGTCCAGGTTAGCTAAGTTGACACCTAACTACTATTGGATGATGTTAGCTTTCTTTAGCTATCACTCAAAGTTGGGTGTTCTAAAAGGAAACATTCACAGACTGTAAATTAGCCTCCCAAATAATCTTTAGTATCTACAAGAACAGAAGGGCAAATACTATCTATTTCTACTTCTCCCTAAAGATAGTATTTTTAGTCTTATAGGAAACCCATGAATTTTCTTGGAATATGATAAAACACTTCCCCTGGAAGAATCTATTTCACAAAGCACAAATATTCGCTTCAAGATTCTATCACAGAGTTCAGTTCACGCAGGAGAAAAAAGGACATGTTTCTCTGAGTAGCTGTTCTTCTAAATTCAGAACTTAGTCTCAATGATCAAAGTTAAAAAGAAATGTTATACATGCATTGTTTTCTGAATTTACATTTATATTAATCTTAAATATTCTAAAAACTGTAAAATATTCTACTAATTCTAGTTCTCAGAGAATCTGTAAATGCTTTTCAATGGAGCTATTTGTCATCAATTTCAAAGTTGCTCAGTTCTATTCTGACATGTCAACAGAAACAGCAGTGGCTAGTTCTGAGTCCAGTCCTGAAAGAACCTTGTATCTTTTATTTGCCCACTGACATACTGTCATCCTATGAAAAAAGCTACTTCTGGGTAGTGTGGCCCCTTGCCCTAGGGTAATTGAACATGGGATAGAACTGTTTCAAATGACCTGAAGATGTGTTCCGAGAAGTTAAAGCCAATGAATTTTCAGTTTGTCACATTAACATTTCTGTGAAAGTACCTATTTTAATTGCATTTTGCTCTGGAATAAAGATGGTTGTGCTAGTAGTCAACTTGACAGAATCTAGAATCACCTGGGAGATGAGCCTTTGGGCATGCCTGTGGAGACCATCTTGATTACATTGATTGAGGTAGGAAGACCCGCCCATTGAGGGCCGCACCATTTCCTGGCTGGCATCCTGGACTGCATAAAAGAGAACTAAGCAGCTGCATGCATTCCTTCCTCTCTGTTTCCTGGTTGTAGAGGAAACCCAACCAAGTACTTCAGTCTCCTGATGCTTTGACTTCCTTACCACAGTGGACTGTACTTTGAACTGTGAGCTAAAACACACCCTTTCTCCCTTAAGTTGCCTTTATCAGATTATTTTATCACAGTAGCAGGAAAAGAAACTAAAGCAGCAACTACCACCATTGAAAAAAAAGACAAAATGACATTTTATGACTTGCAACAAGCATTTGTTTCCCACAGTCCAACAATATGAAGAAGCTCAATAGGAAAACCACATATCTCCTCTGCATGCTGGAAGTTCCAATTCCAAGAGAGCTCACTCATTTGACTGGCAATTTGCATCTGGCTACCAGCTGGAGCTCACCAGGCTCTTCCTATAGGGATCTCTTCTTAGGTTGCTAATTTCCTCACATATGCTGTCTGACTTCCAAGAAGGAACATCTTAAAAACAGAAAATAGGAAGTCACCTTCATTGCACCATATCAGTTCAACATTCACTATGTTTAAGGGCAGAGAATATAGACTCTCCTTGAAGACTATGTTCTCGAACTGCTACAGTGTTTAACTAATACAGATACCCTTCTGGTCTAAACCTTTCTCCCAGCTGTGGAACACATGTTTGTAAGGGTAATGAAAAACTAAGAGTATGAGAACGGTATAAGAGGTTTGAAGAAACATTACTGTCTTAGTTACTTTTCTATTGGTGTGACAAAATACTATGGCCAAGGCAGCATATAAAAAGAAGGGTTTCTTTGGGGTTTAGGGGTTCAGAGAGTTAGATTCCATGATGGTGAAGCAAAGATTGAGAGCTCACATTTTGACCTGCAAGTAGGCAGCAGAGAGAGGGAACTCTGAGAACAGTATGAGTCTTTTGAAACCTCAAAGCCCATCCCCAGTGACACATCTCTTCCAACAAGGCCACACCTCCTAACCTTTCTGCAACACTTCCACCAACTGGGAACCAAGTATTCAAACATATTAGCTTATAGGGGCCATTCTCATTCAAATCACCACAATTACCAATCTCAACATGTATCTTCTTTGGAGTTTCCCAGTTTCTAATATAGGAACAAAGCAAAGCCAAGACCATTACTTTGGGGTTCACTTGACCATATGAAACATGAAATGAACTTTGGAGTTAAGGAAGTAGGAATTTGACAGTCTGGGTCCCTGTGATGTTATAGACAGAAAAATGACTTTAATCAGGTAATCTGGCTATGCCCCTATTCATCACTACCTTAGTATGACTTCTAGTACATTTCTTAACTTCTCTGGGACTGAGGTCTCTCATCAGTAAAATGAAGTGAACAGGGTGGTACTTAAGATTTCTTTTTGTTCTGACACTTTATGAATCATTGTCTTTTTTTATGACTCTGACATCTAGATGATGGCCTGGACTTTCTATATTTAACTCCCCAGAATCTATTTTTGCTGCATGTCCTCGATAATGAATGGGATTCCTTAGTAAAACTAAATCTTACAAGGTCTGAACAATAATGAATTCTAGAATAACAGTGGCCAAGCTGACTGAGACAGCTATCCTAATGATTAACTATTCAATTCTCCCTGTGATTGGAAGAAAATGGAAACAGTTTCTACTTCCACTTGAGCATGGAAAAAACAACCTAATATTTTCAAAGGGAATTTTACTAAAATCAGGGAAACAAAACAGACCAAAGTGCCTCCCATTCAAAGGAGTCTAACTAAACACTCCACTTCCAAAATTATAGGAAATAAAAGCAATGAATTATTTCACTGTGCTGAAATCTTCTCATGTTAAATAGCTACCTCCTGTCTCTGTGGCCCAGTGCATTCAATATGATCAAGTCTAGGTTCAAATACCATATCTGTCTTTTCAAACTATGATGTGGGCTGTTATCTAAACATTTAATTATTTTAGTTTTAAAAGATGAGAATAATGATACCCGTTATTCACAGCTGTTGAGGTTAAATTAAATGGTGTAGGCAAAACAATGGGCTATTGTGCTTGGGGGTTCCTCAAAAGCAGACTCCTGTTTATTGAGGGAGTGCAGGAAATATAGAGAGGAAATTGAGCAAGTAAGAAAAGACAAAGTAGCCAATACAGTGCGAGACTATTTTGCAAGACTATTAAGACTACTGCTGGAGTGATGCAAGTTTAATGACTTTGGGAAGCTCTGGGAACTCTTATAAACAATCACAGTTCAGGATGAGAGTATACACCCACCTCTGTGAGTCATTGATCAAGGCTACTCTCGGGGTTAACAGTTCCCCAGACATTGTAACACACTGTCAGGAAGTAGAAGGGCTCTCTAGATGAAACTATCGGGTTGAGGTTGTCCAGAGCACATTAATTCACAAAGTCTGAAGAGTGAGGTTGGTCCATGGACAGAATCTGCTGCAAAAATTCTCACCAAATATTAATTTGTGTTTGGTTACCCAGTTCCTCATACACACTAAGCTTGATGCCCATTCTTGCATTACTTGTGTGATTTCTGCTCAGAGAGATAGTCTCCTTGCACAATTTAAAATAGTGACTAATACAAATTTGTTGAACTTAGTTTTGCTTCTGTCCTACTACCCCAGTCCCAGGGCCATAAGCTTGACACAGATGAGCTAAACCTGAAGACTGACATCTATAAATTCACAAAGAGCACTCCAAGGTACAGTTCTGATGAATACCCAAGAGTTCCATGTCCTTTCTCCATTGGTTTGTTTTTGAAACAGGTGTCCTCATATAGCCCAGGCTGGTCTGGAACTCACAATTCTCTGACCTCAGCCTCCTGAGTGCCTTGGTCAAAGTCATGAACCATGATGCCTGGCCCAGAATTCCATTTCAATGCTAAGCTGTGCGAAGTGTAGCATGGCTACTATCTTGCCCATGTTGACTTCTAAATACCAGCCTCTGTAGACCCCCATTCTCACCTGTGTTCCCCTTAAACATGCTTTTCTCCTCCCCCTCTCCTGGTCCTCATAAAGCCATGCAGACCAGTATTATTATGAACTCCTGGTGATCAATGTTCAAATATCAAATAGAGGGTTGGCTCGATGACTCTGTGGCTCAAGATGCTTGCTGTGCAAGCTTGGCAATCTGAGTTTGATCCCCAGACCCATATAAAGTTAGATAGAAAGAACTTACTCCACAAAATTGTCTTCTAACCTCCATATGCACTACATGGCATCCCCTCCCCCGCCACATACACACTGTGTGTGTATAATAGATTCTTAGCTTAACTCTACCACTTTGCTGAGTCTTCCTGGTCCATGGCAATTTTTTCCATGAATGTTAATTTTTTCATACTCCTGACTTTATACTGGACCATTATTCTCAGCAAATAATTTTGCTTTCAATTTTACAAAGAAATAATAGGCCATTAATCAAAATTCTACATATGTCTTGTCTTCAATTCAGTATTCATCCTTTTCCCAGATGTACTAAAGGAGGCTATCAGTTTGGTCTCCCTATTGTCTGGATCCATCCTTTCTGACCTCAAGAATCTCACTGTCTTAACCCTGTCTTCTTTCTCTGAACTTGAAGCTTTCCATTGCCATTTATCTGCAAATATGCCCGAGCCTAAGTCATTCAAAGAAGATAAATAAATACAAAACAAAATGGTATCTCAATCCTACTGCTTGGTATTTGGCCTTTTAATAGTGATGCCTGGCCTTTGTCCCTGCCTTCTAGGAGGTAAGCTCTAAACCACTGGAATTTCTGGAGTGACAGGAATGTCTTTGCTGTGAATGATAGGTCTCTGGAAAGTACTTCCAGGGAGGGGGAAACTGGAAAATGATTTCAACCACGTGGGCAATCAATCAACCAATCATGTCTCTATAAGGAATCACTAATACAAAGTCTGAACAACACAACTTGGTTAGCTTCCCAGGTAGGCAATACTCTGAATATGTTTACATATACATACTGGAAAGGCAACACACCCTAAAGCAGTTGAAACTTTATAATTAGAAATTGCCTGTCCCTGACTCTGACACACACACACACACACACACACACACACACACACACACACACACAAACACACACAAAAAAAAACTTTGGTTTATCTTAATTTAAACTCTTTCTACATAATGAACCATAGTTGAAAATAATAGGTATCAGTGAATTTTGCTAGTGTTTCCAGTGGATATTTGAAACTCAAGGATGATTTTGGGAAACCTTTGAACTTGCAGTTGGCACTATATCATCTATGGATTCTTTAAAAGATTCCATGAAATCTTTCCACTCAGATTCAAGGGTATCATCACATCTACTCTTGAAGTATTTCCTTCCATTCATTTTCTTTCCTGTTCTATAACTTCAGTTTCTCTTCCAATTTCTCCTTTTATCTTCCATGCTTAAAAAGAAGACTTGGGCCTCCAAATAGAAGAGTCTTTCCAGATGTAGAAAAGCTTCACTGAACTTATTAAAGAAGCTTGAGTTCCTTCACATTTAAACTTCCGTTGACATTCAATTCCCTATGTGACAACTCTATTAGTTCTTGCTGACCTTTGGAGCACTTGTTGTTTATACCTTGTCACTTTCAACTCATTCCTCCTCATTCCTCTTGGATGTCTCTCAGTATCTCTCTTCTGCAGTTATCCTGATCAACACAGGCGCCTTAAAATTTGTACTATCTTTATGACGATAAAATTATTCTTCCAACACTAGCCCCTCCATCCAGTTATCAACTACTGCAACTACACTGGCACCAGCATCTTTTTTCTTTTGCTCCCCACACATCTATATTGCTACTTCCCTGGTTTGAGCTTTCACTATTTCTCAGATGGAGATTCTAAGTCTTATACTGTTGTCTAACTTCCAGTATTGCTGTGTTAAAAATGCACTCAGCCTTCCACCACACTCAAAAGTGTTATCTATCATAACATCTGACTAAAATCTCCATGTGCATGGAGAATAAAGTTTGAACTTCTGAGTATGGTGTATAAAGTTCTGTACAACCCTGTGCATCATCCCTGTGCATGGAGAATAAAGTTTGAACTTCTGAGTATGGTGTATAAAGTTCTGTACAATCCAACCGTTGCCTGTCATAAAACCTTTCATCATTTCCTACTTCATACTTTGTTCTTTAAAAAACTAAATAGCTTGGGGAAACATACATACAAAGCATGCAATCTATGCCTTTAACTATATACCTTTAATAATGCCATTTCTCCTCTCACCAATCTTTTTCTCTTCTTATTTCACTTAAGGACCCCTTCCTTGAGATTCAACAATACCCTGAAAATGTCCCTAGATATTATAATGTACCACCATATTAAAATTACCCTTTAGTTCCCCATGCCCCCACTGTATTATCAAATCTTTAAAGACAGGGATCCTGTCTGAGTAGTTAGAAAAGTACCTGAAGTCAGTTGAGGCCCTAACTTGTAGGAAGATGATTACGGACAAACTGCATCTCTAATAGTCATTTAGTTATTCTTAAGCAGTGACTCACAAAAAGCCTTCTACAATAGGAGCCGAGATAATGCAGTTAACTGTGGTGGCTGGTCATTTCAATCTCAAATGGCTTTATTTTGAAATGCCTTATAATGCTATCACTCTAAATTGATAATATTTTCATAGGAACTGATTTAAGAATGTATGTTCATATGTATTTAAATTTTATTACTTCAATCTTTTTATTCCTAGCAATGTCTTTTTGAGAAAAGATTTCTCAAAAATTTAACCAAAATATGAAAAACAATTTATTACACAGTAATATTCACCATGGAAATATTCACAATATAAGAAAGCTAGAAGTAGAGAGTTTAAATAATTGTTAAGTAAACTATAGTGCACATATAAAACTACTTAGATTATGCCATTTCAGTAAAAACTTAAGCTATAAAATTTCCTTCAAATTCAATATAATCTTTACTGTACAAAACTTTACTGTACAAAACAGGAAAGAAATGGTGCTTAACTATTGTTCTAATCTTCTCAATTTATTGTTTAAATTTTCTAAAGTTAACATGTATGATTTTTTAAGAATAATTGTAGCTTTTGTTTTTATCTGCTTTTTGTTTAGGTTTGTCATTATTGTTGTTTGAAAAAAGCATTACCTTTCTCAAATGAAATAAGAAGTAGGATAAGCTCACTTAATTTCAGTAAATCAGATTCAAACAAATATGAACTGAGTTTTATCCAAGAGTTGAAACAAAGCTGCAGAGATGATGAATCTACTGAGGCCTCTACCAAGACACACAGATATCACAGACAATGAAGACAATATGCAGAAGAGAAGGGTCCAAACCCCAGAAACTAGTTCATTAGGAAGCCTCACCCTCCATGCAGACTTCTATTACTTCACTCTAGAGGCGATGATAGCAGAAACACAAGACTTGCTCCAATTTGAATCATTTTGGTTTCTCATAATAACCCTTTATTTTTTGTCATTGGCTTGTTAGTCTTTAACTTTTACATTCCCTTGATTTACAGTGACTCACCTCTCTTTCCTACCATGTACTTCATTTCTCCGTTAAGCATGACCCAGTGGACCCAACCTAGTTTGTTTTGTTTTTTTTCCTTAAACCCAGGGAGTGTTGAGTGAGTCAGCATGTATACATAGACATGTACTTGCGGTTTCCCATGGAGTCCAGAAGAGGATGTCAGATGCCCTGGAGCTGGAGTTATGGACTTATAGTCGGTCCTGAGTCATAAATCCAGTATAGTTTTATGTGTAGACTATTCCCTCCTCTCCCCTCTCTTCCCTTCTCTTCCCTTTTCCTCTCTTTCTCTCTTCTTGCTGAGAAGTTGTGTGCATGTTCTTGTATGTGAGTAGGGGAACATGGGTGTCAATGAATGCAGGTGAAGTCAGGGAACAACCTCAAGTGTTCCTTCTTTTCTTTCACCTTGTTTGTGACAGGGTCTCTTGTTCACTGCTCTATCTACCAGGCCCGAAGTCCTACAAGCTTCTGGGATTCTGCCACCCATCTTGTCCTAGCAGCAACAGGATGAGTGATGAGCACCATCACACTTAGCTTTACAATGGTTCTGGTAATCTGGTTTTACACACTGAACATCTCTCAGCCCAATTGCTTATACCTTTTTGTCTCATGCCTTGTCATACTTGCCTCATTTGAATTTGGAGTATATCAGCCTCATTCCTTCTTCTATGAGCAGAAATACAGTTTTTGTTGTTTTTACCTAACAAACAGATATAGGTAAATTACAGTCATTAAACTAAAGGTTCATAATTAGAAAGCCATTCAATATATATCCAAGGATATACCCAAGAGGAGAAAACAGTGGAGTTCAACATTCTTCTGGGGCATCAGAAAGGCTTCTCTGTGGAACTAGCAACAGGATACCTCCTCTGACATGATTTACAGAATTTGATTGCATAGCTAATACAGAACTATGAGAAGTTAAGAGAACACTTTTAACCCAACATCTTAATTTACAGGTGGGAACATGAAGCTACTTGGAACGTCCGTGATACACTTAAGGTTTTATAATGAATTAGTCAGACACTCAGAAATAAAACTCGGGCCTTATTGATACCATAGCAACAGCTCCTTGCGTCTGCAACTCAGTTTGCTAAAGGAAGACAGCTGCTTTCTTAAGTGTTTTAGAATAAGAAGCCTCACAAGATATTCAACTTCAACTCATGAAAACAGGTCCTGTTTTAGAGAAAGATTTAGGGACGCTGAGAACTACTTTGACCCTGAGGTTATTCCCAGAGGATGTGTTGGAAAAGCAAATAAGAGTCAATTACTATTTTGACTTCAATTAGCTGGGGAAAAATTGAAACCATTGCCTCCTTTCATCTCTTGAATGCTGTTGACTAAAGGAGAAGCTGATTAGAGCTCTTAGTCTGGAATGCTGAGCAGCTCTGGGCAAGAATCCTGCATTCCAAGCTGACCCTGCCCCACCAGGAACAACGGGGTAAAAAAAAAAAGACATTGATCACACATTCCCAACTCTTTACTACCCCTTGGCAAATAGAGTGTGTTTACTAAGATCGCTATAAAAGGTATTTATCTAATTAGAGAGTGTTTCCCCCTTTTACTAGTGAGCAATTAGACCATACTTTAGTACATTAAGGAGTTTTTGTAAATCCAACTGCAAGCATATAAATTCTGTAATTGTGTAATTGTACATTGGGCACAAAACCATGTTTTCTCTTCTATTTTGGTTTGACCATTTTTAAAAGCAATTTAGGGTTTTCTAAGCTAATGCTTATGTAGTGAGTGTTTTTAAACCTTAGGGTAATACATATAATTTAGCCATTCTTTGGTCTTAAATCTGCACCAGAAAATGACACAAATTCTACACAAACATATCAACTACTTATTCTGTCCTTCTTTATCTCAAAGTCTGGAGACAATTCATTTGTCTTGTAATTTTTTTTTAAGTATAGTGGTAACATCATATTATTCTTTAGCATAGAAAGCATAAAACTATTGTGGCCAAATACATTTACACACCTTCATTTAAGTGGCATACAATTGAATTTATCTTAATTAAATTATGTTTGTACTACAAGAATGTTGAAGAAAAGTAAAGATCATGAAAAATTCTACTTTAAATAAAAGAAAAATAGAATTAAAGAAAAATAAATTAAATAAAACTTCTAATATGAACCAAAGCAAATAAATGAAGAATGTGAAATAAAAAAGTAAAGATCATATCAGTTTGATTATCACATTCATTAGGTTAAATATGATAGTAGATCAAAACATATGATATTGCCAATATTTGACTTTCTTTTTTTTTATTTAGTTAAAGGTAGAATTGTGGCATGTGGAATGGCAAGAGAGAGGGAAGAGGGGGGTATTAGAAAAAGAAATTGAGGGAGTCAACACAATCAAAGTACATTAGTAGCACGGTATAATGAAACTCGTTAATTCATATGAGTAACATATGCTAATAAAAAGCAATGCCCAGTTTTAAAAGAAAGGAAATAATTACACAGTGCAATCCTCCTAAATTGAATCATATATGAAAGGTGCCAGGAAACTTTATCCATTACATAGTTGACATACTTTATTATTAGTTTTACTACTTATGCCAATAGCTAAAACTCTCTTTTCCTTCTGAGACAAATGGGTGAATTAAACTATAATTCAAATTAAAAACAAAGAAATACATAATGTTATTGAATTTTCATATGCTCTAAGAAATATTTTAAGTGCACTGAAGTAGACAATAATGAATTCATTCCCTATTTGATCAGATGATAAAAAATATCACCAATAACAATTACTATTCATTTAATACATAGTATGAATCACACCTTTAACACATTTTACACAATATCTCAATTGATTTGTATACCATAGACACAAGCAGTGATGTGCTGGTAAATATCTTATAAACAACTATTTTAGAAGGCAAAATACCCTAATTTGTTGTGTTTTCTAATCTCCATGGTGTAAATATTTTGACCTTAGTTGAAGTCTAGCTACTAACTAGGAAGGGAAGTATAACAACCTGCTACTTCGTGGTTCTTTCACTGTACCAGTTACCATAGACATAAATCATTCCAAAGCACAGACAATAGTAGAATGATTAAAAAGTGATAAGTGTTGAGTGTTTATTATTTTAATTTTAATATGATTTATTTCAGTGGAATTTTTATAAATATATTTGCAATAGTGACTAGGTCTAAAAGCTAAATTACTGAACATTTATGTTTTCATGGGTGCCACCATATATGAGGCTGATTTTGCTATGCATCTTCAGTGAAAATGGGGAATATTCATACATAAATGTTAAGTAACTTGTAAAAGTTATATGCCAGTAAATTCAAATTCTGATTTGCTAAACTAGAAACCTTAGTCCTCAATTCTGAAAATAACTTTCATATAATCTAAAAAAATGCATTTTTAATTGTAGATAAAATTGTTTCCAAGCAAGGTTAACAGTAAAAAGTGATTTGTGAATTTAAAGTTATGTCTTCTAGGAGAGGGCCTGCTGGGAGAAAAGATGCAGGTCATTGCTGGAAGGTTTCTGTTTCATGACATTGTCTGAGATTAGTCCGAAGGCACTAGCAATTGAAAAGGGAGAAGTCAGTACATGAACACACCAATCTATTCTTAGACATCAGCCAGGGTCACTGAAGTGTGAAAACCCCATGGGAGGAGCTTTCCAGTCTAGAACATTTAAGGAATTCTGTCTTCTTGATCTGTCTGCTGTGGAGTCCCTGTAGACTGTGATAGGTATCACCACACATTCTCCCAATTGCTTTTTTTTTTTTTCAGGTAAAGGAAGGAAAGCTCTAGATGATCCCTAAGTAATTTCTATCACATTTTTTTCTTTCTTTTGGCCTCAGCATGTGTGGACCTAAGAGGACAGCTTTCAAGAGTCTTTCCCTGCCTTCCACACTGTTGAGATAGGGGCTCTCTTGTTTCTGCTGCACCCTGTACTCCAGCTAATGGGCCCACACATTTCTGGGCAATTTTTCTGCCTTCACTTCCCGTCTTCTCGTAGGAATGCTGGGATTACAGATCTGCACCACTGCATCAGAGTTTTAGTGTAGGTTCTAGGAACAGAACTTGGGTCTTCAGGCCTTTATGGCTAGGGCTTTTACACACTGAGCCATCTTCCTGACCCAATAACTATATTTTTATAAAAGAATAGCTGTGTGTCTTTTCCCCAGAACACAGTTCAAAGCAATTTTTTTTTTCTGAAAGTGACTTTCTCTGGAAATAACTTCTCTTACTATCAATTCTTGTTTTAGAATGGGAATCAAAAAAATTCATTTTGGGACATGTAAACAAAATAAGGCAGTACTTTTTTTCAGGATTTACTATTATGTTTTATGGTTATACCTTATGTTATTGTTATATACAAGAACATATTACAATTTGATAATTATATCAAATCCATGCATGTTACTAAGTTTGCTATACCCTTATTAGAAATACTAGCTTCTTCCAGAATTTTTTTCATTTTTTTTATTGTTGCCTGCATATATGTTTGTATGTGTGCATGTGTGTGCTGCTGCTCACAGCTGCATGTTTATGGATGCCAAAGATTAATGACAGATGTCTTCCTCAATTTCTTCCCACCTTATTTTTTGAGATGGTCTCTTTGCTGACCTTAGATCTTACTGTAGCAGCTGGGTTGGTCAGGCAGCAGGTTCTAGAAGGTCCTACCTTCGCTTCTCCACAATGAAGCTCTAGATGCAGGTGGCCACATTGAGTTGTTTTCAGTGGATGCTGGAATCAGAGCTCAGGTCTTTCTACTTACATGGCAAACTCTTTAGCTACTGAGTCATCTCCCCATCCCTCACAATTTAAGCTTTGCAAACATACACTTAAAGATTATAATAATCTTTATAGCATCATATAGCCATTTCAAGTCACATCCTTTCAGAGCTGCTAAAGGATCCTGGGTTCACTTAGTATAAACTACAGAGGAATCCAGGATCTAATGAGGTTAATATCTTGCACATAAATTCCTACTAATTTTGAACACAACATTTATATGATATGTACAATAGCACCTACTTGTAACACAAACAAAGTTCTTGTGGGCAATTCAAACTTCCTGGAAATAACTTTTCAAACAGGGGAAAAAAAATGACATCAGTGAAACAGCAAAGCTTTGGGTGGGTAGTGACCCATTGATGAGACAAGATAAGAAAGCACAGTAGTTGCTATCTACATAAGTATACTTTAAATTTTAAGTTACCTGAAAATCAAATAAAATTCATTTCTTCGGCACTGCTTTTTATAATTCAAGTTTTCAATAGCCACATGTGACTATTGTATTAGACGGTAAAGAATACTTAAATAGAAAGTTTCCATCATCTCAGATAGAATTTTTTTTGGATACCACTGAAAGGTATTTTGTTTTGTTGGTTTTTGATGCTGGAATCAAACTCAGAACCTGGTATTTGCTGGACAAGCTTTCTATTACTATAGCTCAACATCCAGACTCAAAAGACTGCTTTTCCTCTCCATTGGGCTTCCAATTTTGTTCGAGTCTTCTCAACGATGAAGATCCTTTCTTGAGTCTTGTTTGAAATACACATGGGTATTTCAGGGACAAATAAATGCTTTCTCCACTAACAGTGTGCTCAGTTCTCAAACTGTACAGCCACATCCTTACACAAAAATTAGTCTATTTGTCTCATGCTCCTAGCCTATATCACTTTTGCTCTGTTTGGGGAGTCAAGATGCAGGAAAAGCAGGAAGGAGAAAAATCCCACCATTTTTCATTTTGATAACAATATCCTAAGCTTTCAGAATTTTGCTTAACTTTCATCTTATGGATCCTATTTTTTTATCACCAACTCCCAAATCCTTCTACTCTAGAGAGATATAGCTTTGATGAGCTCAACCTTTTCCCTTTTCTGTCCCTAATGCCCTAGTGTGGCTGATTTGAAAGATTAAGGACGAAGCGGTCTATGAAGGCAGGATGCTCCTTCAAGTTTGATGAGGTCCTCAGCATATTCATCTTAATCAGCAGGGAACAACAATAATCATGATCACTTTACAGGTTTTTTTTTTCTTCTCCAAGAGCCCTTTTCATTTTTGACTCCTTTGACCTGAAGGAACAAGGCTGGGCTTGGTCATCTAAATGCCACAGTGCTCTGCTCTGTACCAGGCAGTCCTTCCTCACTGTACAATGAAACGCTAGTGGGGTTTACAAGATAAAGGATGAATGAGTTAGTAAGCCAGCTCTTTGTCTCCCTTCTCCCACCCCCTTTTCTGCTCCCACTGTTTGCTGCGCAGTAAAACTGGAAGGTTTGAACTAACAGATCTATAAGTTCCTGCCTAGTGGTGAAGTTGTTTGCCTTGCTCATTCTAGGGGATGATAATGCTTTTAGCTCAAAGGAAAGTGGACCTAGGCACTTAGGAGGGATGAAAGTTATCTCCTGGTAGTAAAAGTGTCTTGTTACTTTCAACCACACTTTCCCTCAAATTGCAGTCCTGTTTTTTGTCTTTCCCTCTATGTTTACGTAGCTTTCAGAGTTAAAAGAGGAAAAGGTTAGCTTTAGTTTGTTAAAATTTGTATCCTGTGTCTAGGGATGCAGCTAGGTTGGGTGCTTGCTTAGTATATATGAGGCCTTGAGTTTGACCCCCCAGCATAAACAAACAAACAAACAAACCAACAAACAAGGATCTTGAAAGCACATGAGGAATTCATAAGGGACATAAAGTTTTTCTTTGTGGACATTACCACATCCAAAATAAGCCACAGATTCCAACAGTGTGATGCTTTAAAAACTCCCAGCACATAGAAATTTCACAGAAACCCTTGAAGCCCCATGTGTTTCTCTCAATAGTAACAATGATTGTCATTTACTGCACAACTGTTTGATGCCAGGCATATCTACATGACTCATTCTAGACATTATCTCACTTACTTCAACTCTAACGCTTTCTCAAGTCAAATGCTGAAAGGGCTCTGAGAGTCCCTAGTAATTTGCACTTACTCACACAGCCAATATTTTGGAGCCAGGATTAGCACAAGACTTCATCAATTGCTTCAGTCCATCTGTTTTACACTATGTCATTAATTTCCAAATTATGTTCCAAAGGAATCCTAAATGTCTCCTGGAGCTGATCATTATCTTGAGAAGGGGGAGGCAAGAAGGAACATGTATAGAGAATGGGCAGTACCCTATCTGTTTCTTGTTTGTCCTGCTTACCTGCCAGTTTTAAGTCCTGATGGCATTTCTTTAGTGATTTTATGTCCTGAGATTCTGTGATACCATTCTGACAGCCATAGAACTTTTATGCCCTTTTATCTGACATTTACATATGGGAATTGACCATGCAACTGAAGAATGGTTAATAAAAAGTAAATCATTTTACATCATTATGTTGTCTCAGCTATAGATTCAGAAATGTTCTGGTAGAAGTTGATTATTCAGAGGCATGCGAGACCGAATCATCACAAAAAGGAAAAAAAAAGTTATCTGAACCACACTGCTACTTGCTTCCTCTCAAAAAGTAAATTACATTTAGACAAGATGATCATTTGATGTGTGATGGCCCTTGGCTGAACAAAATATATTCTTTCATTTCCTTCCAAAAAAGATCATTTTCTCGCCGGGCGGTGGTGGCGCACGCCTTTAATCCCAGCACTCGGGAGGCAGAGGCAGGCGAATCTCTGTGAGTTCGAGGCCAGCCTGGGCTACCAAGTGAGCTCCAGGAAAGGCGCAAAGCTACGCAGAGAAACCCTGTCTCGAAAAACCAAAAAAAAAAAAAAAAAAAAAAAAAAAAAAAAAAAAGATCATTTTCTCAATCAAAGGTAACAGGACTGACTTTCAAAGAGAGGATTATTCACCCTTTTCTCATTTACTAAGAACCTAGAGAATTCATAGCTGCTTTTTTTTCTATTAGAAACCTGAACAGAGATCAGTTTCAATTTTTTTTATTTCCTATGGTGTTCTTTAAAACAAGTGAAGATATTCTTCAAAAGATTTATTTTTCTGGTGGCATTCTTTAAGATTCAAATGTTTCCCCCTCCTTGCCACATGCAAAGAGAACTCTGGATAATAGGACCTCCAGTATTTTCAATGAATATCCTGGAACAATTAACATTGTGATAGGATTCAGAGCATGTCACCATAAAGTGTTTCCTCTTGGCATATTGAATAGTTTAAATGGAAAGAACGGTGTCCTTATTGATGGATGATCATGGAGGAAGAATCTGAATAAAGGGGTCTTCTTAATTTTTCCCATCTGTCAATCATACTGCTCTTACCCTGGTATACACATCCACAACATCAAACCCACTAGAAAGGACACTATAATTTAACTGTTTCTTTATAAAGTTTTCAGAGTCACACAAGCTCATTTTCATAAATTTTTAGGTTGATTTGTCTTTTGTTCTATAGACCTCGGTCATGGATCTAGGATGAGCAGATAAAAGATTTTTTTTTCTTTCCTCACAATTGCCAAATGGCTTGGTGCAAGAGCAAGTTGCCTTTGAGAAATCTGCTTGTTTAATCCATTTACTAAATAACAATCATGATATTAATCAAATGTCTTTTATGGATAACAAGAGAGGGAATCAGAGAGGGAATCAGAGATTCTCAGAAAATGAATGATTTCATGGCAATGCCATTATAAAACAGATTGCAGCAGAGTATGAAATCACAGCTTTAGAAAGTTAGAGTCCTGTTGATTTGGGCATTGTGTATTAGAAAACCTAAGATTTGGCTACCACCCAGTATATCATCCAGAGAGAGGATGAGACATTTAGCTCCTGGTAGTGGTTGACTGTTTCTTACAGGAGTTACTCTGACAAGTATATTCAGGAATTGGATCTTTATTGAGGGTAGAAAGTTACCAAAGGGAGGGGTCTATAGGGTTATGTGTGGTGTGAGAGTCTCGATCTTATGTGAAACTGAAAATACATTCTGAAGAGACAGAAATATGATTTGTGTGATATTTTTTCATGGTGATTTTGTGGAGTGATTATCTCAATATTCTCTCTAGGGAAAGAGGGAGGGAAAAGGCGACGCACCCGGGAGGAAATGAACGGTCACTGAAGAAAGGCATCAACCTCTGTGTTTGTCAGGACTGTCATAGGAATACCTCAAAGAGGCAGCTTAGCAGTGTTGCCTGCTTCCAAAGATGCTCTGAGAACAGCACATGGCAGGGAACTGACAGACTATGAAAGCAGTGA
The DNA here is from genome assembly GCF_049852395.1 of Peromyscus maniculatus bairdii. Taxonomy (NCBI): domain Eukaryota; kingdom Metazoa; phylum Chordata; class Mammalia; order Rodentia; family Cricetidae; genus Peromyscus; species Peromyscus maniculatus. Next base: position 110,777,519 of record NC_134875.1, on the reverse strand, counting down.
CACTCCTTTCTTTGAATGACACTTTTATATGGCACATTTTTTAAGACATGTAAAACCCGTTTGCAACAATAGAGCAGTAGGTGTGCTGTTATGCTTTCCCATTCACAGGTTAGAGGAGCCTCAGTGCCAAGTAAATAGTAAGAAAAAGGGAAAGTTCTGCCACTTGTCTCTTCAATAACAGGTTAACTAAATGACTGAGTAAAAAAATAGTCACCAATGTCAATGACTGCACTTTAATATGGAATATTGTGGATAGTGAACAGGGCTGTCTCCTTAGACTCACTGCTTATGACATTTCATCTGATTCTCAAAACAAGTCTCACGAGGGAGGAAAAACTTCAAGTTTCTGGAGATAGAGTAACTTGCTCATAGTGACCAGCTCAGGATTGCAATTGAACCCATAAATGTCTCGATCCATATTTCAGAACCTCTATTATTTTATTATCAGTCTTCAAATATCAAGGACGGAAGACAGGGAAATTTGTAGTGAAGCTCAAATTCATGGTGGCAATAAAAGTATAATGTTTTCTTTCCTTTGCTACTACAGAATATGAAAATTGTTCTAAGGCATTTGCTTATTTAGCATCAGAAAAGGAAAATATGTGTTATCCATTGGCCTACAAGAAGTATTAATTTATTAAAAAATAAAATAAAATCAATACTTAATAATCATAACCTATAATGAATATTTGACTTTCACATAATTATTCTTTGCTTAATCTTAGCTAAAGAATCAATATTCCCCCTTAGCAAAGGGGCAAGGAAAGCAAAATTACCAAGAACCAACAGCAAATTAATTTGATATAGTTTCTATTTTAGTACAAAACACTCAATTTGTCCAGTTTCTAATTTAAGTTCAGAGAACATCTTATTTATAAGAAGGAAGAATACTTTAACTCCTTATGAAGGCTAGGCAAGTATCGGATAGAGGAGAAAGACAATTTGAAACTAGACAGAATTGACCACCCTGTGTTTGACAAGTTCTCAGGGGGCTGTACTTCATTCTCAGCTCTGGCTTATCATCAAAAGCCTTGGAAAACTATATAGCATAAAAATCTAAAAAGGAAATAGAGAGTCTGTACTTTGAGAGTTTCACCTTATGGATAAGGAAATGAAGTTCCACTCAGAGTAAATGACTTGCTGGATATTATGCAAATACTGAGGAATTAGGACTTGACTCCTCGTAGCATCACTCATATGAAAGCTAGGTCCATAATATTGTGAAAGAGCACTTGATTTATAGATTGATAACCCAGGTTTAAGCACCCTTCTCCAAGAACTATACACTGACTCAGGCAAAACAATGCCTCTTAAGAGTTTCAGATTTTACAAATTACAATTAAAGTTCTCATAAAGCTATATCATAGGAATGCTGAATCTAGTAAGATAACACATAGACAAGTGCTTTGAAAACTAGAAGTACATCAGAAGACTAAAGCATTTGTGGTAATTGTGATGATAATAGTGATGATTATTAAGTCCCTCTTATTTCCAAATTCTAGTTGAAAGAAAGAGCTTCCATTAGAAGAAGTGCTACAAGTTATATTGTGAGAATCATTGGAAATGATGAGATGTGAGTTTTGATGCAGTTTTAAAGATAACAGAGCAGTTGGCAGGGTTGCTGAATATGATAGGATGCCCAGTTAAATTCAAATTCCATGTACATAAAAGATAGTATAAACATATTCCAAATCCTACAGGAGACATGTTTTTATGCTAGCAAAGTATTTGGAGTTTATATTCCAGTGGGTATTCTCTATTTTTATTAATTAAATCTTAGAAACCCAACAATGGGAGAACATTTTGGCTTCATTTGTGTTGTTACAACAAAATGTAAATGGAGTAACTTATAAGCAGTAAAAAACATTATTCATAATTGTGGAGTCTGAGATGGCCAAGACCAAAGTGCCCAGAGTGCCTGTGACTTTCAAGACATTTCTTATTGTGTTCTCACATGGTAGAAGAAGCAAACAAACCCCTTACACTTTTTAAAATGATATTTATGATAGCTCTGAACCCATGATTTATTGATTTTCTCAAGGATCTACTTAATACTATCACACCAGTGACTGAGTTAAATATGTGGATTTGGGGTAGTAGGGAATACGTTAAGACCATAGGAAGGAGCCAGGCGGTGGTGGCGCACGCCTTTAATCCCAGCACTCAGGAGGCAGAGGCAGGCAGATCTCTGTGAGTTTGAGGCTAACCTGGTCTACTGAGTGAGTTTCAGTACAGGCTGCAAAGCTACAACAGAGGAACCCTGTCTCAAAAAACCAAACCAAAGCAAACAAACCAAACAAAAAACAAAAACAAACAAAACAAAAACCCATACGAAGGGGTGAAGGGATTTCTGAGAAGTATAGAAAAAGGTATGTGAAAGCAAAGGCTTACGATAATTTACTAGTCTTTATTGTAACTATGTGGGACTGTAAAGAAACAAAAGCAAGAAGACCATTTTAATGTGGGATGTCCTAGAAAACAGAATCTATGAAATTACTGCCTTTAAGGCAGTTAGTTATCTGTCTCTATGGTGGCACATTCCTATAATCCCAAGAGTTGTGAAGTGGATGAAGGAGAATCAGCAGTTCATGACCAGCTTTGACTAAATAAGGAGTTCGAGGCTATCTAGGATCATGTGAGACCCTGTCTTGAGAAGAATTAAAGAAAGGAAGGAGGAAGGAAAGAAGTAGGGAGGGAGGGAGGGGAGGAGGGAAGGAGGAAGGGATGGGTGTTTGTACAAGCAGTAATTTGTGTAGGATATGAGGTCAATACCTTTGGTGGGGGAAGAAAGAAAGTAAGAGACACTAGTTTCACTGATACTCCTACACCTTACCTCCTAGAGGGGGAGGAAGGACCATTTATCCTACAGCTTCATGAAGAGTTGCCCCTGGAGAGGGGAATAAAGGGTATTATAATATGCCATTCCAATTTGGGAGTTTAATATAATTTAAAAAACAGCCCATACAGAACAAAGGTCTCTCCCCTCTTCTTTGTCAGGCTAAAATCGTCGGGGGAGGATCCCCCATTTGAAGATGCTTCCCTCCCTTCTCTCTCCCAGTGGGAAGAAAGGACTCTTAATCACAGGATTGTTAATCACCAAGACAACTCAGGGCTCTTATCAGCTCAAAAACAACATGCAAAACAAACCTTACTAAATAACCTTTATCTTTCAGTAGGCCTCTGTATTTGTCATCTTACAATTTACCATGCCTAGATACTCAAGTCCTCTTCCTTTGTCTTCTGGCTGCTCCTCAAACTCATTGCCTTTTGTTAAAATTGTATTTAAGCCCGTGTGTTTGACTGCCTCTTTGTGGTTTTCACTTCCTTTTCTAAGAGATCTCTATGCCATGTAAAAATATTAACATCAAATAAAACGTGCCTTTTCTTCTGTTAATCTGTCTTTTGTCTGCTGAAATTGCAGGGCCTTGTGTGCAAAACATAAAAAGGTAGAGGAAAAGGGTTTTACCTACCTCAGACTTAACACTCTCACACACTGAAGCTACAAACCCCCTTCAGATGAGCTATTTCTGAAAGCTTCAGAAAAAAACTCCGAGGCAGGAAGGCTAGGAGGAGCTCGGAGCACCTGAAAGGTAGTGTGGTGGCAGTAGCATGATCCCTTCCTTGCTACAGATGATATGAGAAAGGGATAGAAGAGATGGAAGAGTTGTGATGTCAGACACTCCCCGCACCTACAGAGAGGGCCACTACAAATAAGGCACCGTTGCAGCGCGGAAATGACAAAACCATCTTAGAATAGGATAGCAAGTACCTACTGCACTAGCAGTCTACAAGAATGATGCAGTTCCTGCTTAGAATGTAGTACTCTAACCTGTGTATTGTTACACAGATGTATTTAAAAGAATACCAAATGGGCCAGTGAGATAGCTCAGCGAGTAAAGGTACTTCTTGCCAAACCTGGTGACCTGAGTTTGTTCCCTGAACTCACATGGTGAAAGGAGAGAACTGACCCCCTCACATTGTCCTCTGACTTACACACACACACACACACACACACACACACACACACACACACACACACACACATTGTGGCATGGGCATGGCCGCCATACAAATAAATAAATAAATAAATAAATAAATAAATAAATAAATAAATAAATAAATGTAATAGAACACTATCAAAATAAGGATAAGTATCAAGAAAAAAGAACAAATAAAGCAACTGAAAAACAAAAATGGGAATTTACAAATATTTCCAAGATCAACCAGTCTAAATAGGTGTGTGTGGGGGGGGGCACATAGGCAACTAAGAATATTCAGGAAACAATCGCAGATGAAAATCGTGGGACTACATCATGTTTTTGCTGCATGCATGGGGTAAGAAGTGAGGGACAATCAAAATTAATGTGCATGGTTGTAGTTGAGAAATTTAGTCAATGGTAGCTTTACTAAGATGAAGGTGGGGAGAGGAGACTCATTCCTTGGGAAATCTGAGGTCTAGAGGAAACCAAACCCTACTTATTTTGTGAAACTTCCTAGTAACAAATAGCCTATTATGATCTATTTGGAATAGTCACAGTAACTATAAGATAGTTGAGATAAGATACTTGAGATACCTCTGGTAGCTCAAGCTTTGTGAGTAATTCCTAAAAAATATTTATTAGCTATCCCAAAGTAGTCAAAATATCTTTAGTGCCTGACTCTATTCCTAAATAATTCACTTGACAGATAGTATAGATGTAACATATTCGCTCTTCACATCAAGTAACAAGACATACATTTATCTCTATATTAGAGTTCTTATAGACAAATAAACTGGTGTTTCTTGGTTCCTCAGAATTTGATACAGTACTATGTAGGAAGCCTTTAGTAAATATTTGTATTTGATGAAAAGTCTAATGTCTACAAGTATCATCAAGTTCTGAAAATACTATTAAGCATGATCAAAGTAGTTTTAAAAATGATTAACCAGTCAAATTAGACAAATCAATAACTGTGTCCTATATTTCACAGCTGGTAACCAAATGTGAATTCAAGATTTTGAATGAGAGTAACTGAAGGATAATAGAATAAAAATATGACTAGGAAGTTGGAAGTAAGTTTACTTCATAAAGAGTGATAAAGAACTGTTTCTAAATGGTCATAAGTTGGAAGTGGTTAGGTCCTCCAAAAACATCTAGGATGTCCTGGAAGATAAAGAGCTGATGTCTGGTTTAAATGCTGGTACTGGAAGTAGTCTGAGAATCTGGTAAGCTTGGAAGAAAGTAAGAACACAGCAGGGCATGCTAAGTACACAAACCCAAGGCAGCATCCTTGACACCAACCCAAAGAATACCTGTGACTAATGACTAAGAGGAGCAAAATAACAGGAAGGGGAACTGAGACAAGAATCAGAGGTGCGTGAGAAAGAAATGGAGGAGGTTCAAGAGTCAGAAAGTCTTGGAAGTTCAGCTGATTGTTTAGTAAACACCAAACCACCTCAATAACATTAAATACAGACAGATAACAGCTTAATAATAATGCATGTATACTTTTAGATAATTCAGTTATTAGCCTTCAGCAATCAGCAAAGGGAAGTTAAATAGAAGCAAACAGCAAAAATACAAGTGGAATCATTAGTATAAGCTGCTGTCTACCAGAAGTTATCAGTCTCCAAGCTGTACTTTTTATGGATCTTGGTCAGGCCTTTGAATGGTTCCAGTAACCATGTGCAATAGACTCTGGGATGTACCATCCAGTTTCTCTCTAACGAAGAGTTTCTTCTCTCAGTTGCTAAGAGTGCTGTCAGTGTAGACAGTTGTCAGTTGGCCCCTCAGGGTTTCTCTAAGCTTCTTAAGGTCATGTTTTCCCCAAAGAGATACATTCTAATGACTAAAAAAGATGAAGGCATAAAAGCCTAGTTATCCTGGTCCATCTTTTGACCAATGGCTCTCACATTGCTTAATTAGTTTTACTTCTACCTGGATCTGCTTCTTTGCTCTGTCTTCTATAAGATACTTCTTAAGAAATCTTTTATGAACCAAACTATTTCCTAGTATCTGCCTCCAAAAAAAATCTCTGTGACCTCACATAGTCTATTTCATCAATTAATTGTCTGCAACTTATAGACAACTGCATGAATTTCAACAGTTTAGACAGGGGCTTATTGTAATCTCACATTCCATGAAGTACTAACTTAGGATACTTTTAGGACTAGTTCAGCCTCAGATTCCCAGGGTTTTTTCTCTTTCTGATCTGCCATCCTCAGCATGGTGGCTTTGTGGCTGATTTGGTACTTTTCATAGTCACAAGATAGCATCACGTGTTGGAATGAAAATATCCTGCAGAAGGAAAAAAATACTTACACTTCTCATGTGGATCTTTTTTAAGAGCCAGACACCCTTCCTCAGAAGCCATCTGGCCAACCTTTCCTTAGTTACTGGCCAGAGCTGATGCTCACATTTATCTCCAAACCAGACACTGGAAAGGAAATGAGATATTTGAGATTTTCAGATACCATTTAGAATCTGCTCCTGAATCCTTTGAAGGATGGATGTAGCCCTAAAGAATTCAAGATAACTATATCACCCCAATCCTACAATGTGTTTATTCAACATTTTCCTTCCAAGCAAATCATTTTATATAACCTAAAATCTAGGTTAGGTAGCTGGAGGGAACTGTTATTTTTATATAAAGCACCTGGATGGGCCTTCTGTGAATCTTCTCACAAGGACAATGAAATGACGTGTTTTGGCCACAGGGTGTGATATGCGTGGTCTTGTTCTCTAACCATCAGTGAACTGAGCACTGGGCATATGTGTATTTTCACTAGAGCTTGAACTCAGTCAAAAGCAGTGTACTCACAGCCCATATTAAATTCACTGACTTTGGAAAACACAGTTAAGATGCTCAATTTCAAAACCAGCCAGCCACAACAGGACAAATATTTATGATTATACTTCTCTGAGGTACCTGGAGTATACAGGGTTTGGGTTTTCTAGAGAAGGAATTAGAATGGTGGTTATCAGGCACTGGGGTGGGACAATTAAATAAGAAGTGACTGTTTAACAGGTTCAAGATTTAAATTTTGGAAGATTAAAAAAAAGTTCTGTGGGTGGATAATAGTTGCACAATGATGTGATGGTACTTAAACACTGCTGAATTGTACCCTTAGATGGTGAAAATAGTAAAACTGATGTACATTTTTACCATGATTAGAAGAAGCAGGGAACTGGGGATGTAGCTCAATGGCAGATCACTTGACTAACATGTGCAAGGTCCTGGATTCTAGCTCCAGAATTTAGAAAAAGAAGTATTTTTAGAGAATGGGGAAGAAGACCCCAGTAGCTTAGATTAATGGCAGTTTTAAGAAATGTAAATATGTCGGGCGGTGGTGGTGCATGCCTTTAATCCCAGCACTTGGGAGGCAGAGCCAGGCGGATCTCTGTGAGTTCGAGGCCAGCATGGGCTACCAAGTGAGCTCCAGGAAAGGCGCAAAGCTACGCAGAGAAACCCTGTCTCGAAAAACCAAAAAAAAAAAAAAAAAAAAAAAAAGTAAATATAATTATACCTTTTCCTTCCTCTCTCTCCTTCCCCTAGTCCTCTTCCCCAACTCCCTCTCAAATTCATGGCTTCTTTTTCTTCAATTATTATTGTTGAATATACACATGCTCACACATACACACAAATATATAAATACAACATCAATCTGCTGAGTGTGTAGTGCTGCTCGTTTCTATGTGATTTCAGGGCTTACCACTGGTATTGAATAACCAATTAGGAGGCTTATTCCTTGAAGCTTCTCTTTGCAGCATACAGAGACCATTACAGAAAGCCATATCTGGTCAAAATTTAGTCATTTTAACCACCCACTAGAATTTCTTTAGCTTATAAATATTTACTTCCAGAATATTACATTATACTATGTTTGTAAAATAACTTTGCATCTTTTTAAAAGGTTATTTTATTTTATTTTATTTTATTTTGTGTGTTTGAGTGTTTGCCTGCATGTATGTAGGAAATCAGAAGAGGGTGTAAGAGCCCCTGGAACTTGAATTAGCAATGGCTGTGAGCCACTGTGTGGTTGCTGGGACTCAAACTCGTGTCCTCTACTGGAGAAACAAGTGCTCTTAACCATTGATTTTAACTACAATGTTAAATGGCTGTGGCTCCAGCTCATCATGTAGCAAAATTATTTCTAACAAGAGATTTGAATTGAAATGGTTAACTGTACCTAAATGGTGATTGTCTTAATGAGGACTGGACCATTCTGGTTAAGAAAACAAGATGCATGGCTACTTTTCTAATGTATGTCTTCTCTATGTACACATTTGTGCCATTTTCTGAATTAGGAGATTTAATAAACTATGTTGGGGCAGAGTGATCAAAATTGTCTTCGCATATTAATGTATCTTAATATCTTGACTAAGAATTACACAAATTGCTTTTTGCGTTCTCTCTCCCTCTCCCAACATGGCGGCCTCAGCAAAAAAGAAGAATAAGAAGGGGAAGACCATCTCCCTAACAGACTTTCTAGCTGAGGATGGGGGCACTGGTGGAGGAAGCACCTATGTCCCCAAACCAGTCAGCTGGGCTGATGAAACAGACGATCTGGAAGGAGATGTGTCAACAACCTGGCACAGTAACGATGACGATGTGTACAGGGCACCTCCAATTGACAGATCCATCCTTCCCACTGCTCCACGGGCTGCTCGGGAACCCAATATCGACCGGAGCCGTCTTCCCAAATCGCCACCCTACACTGCTTTCCTAGGGAACCTGCCCTATGATGTGACAGAAGACTCCATTAAGGAATTCTTTAGAGGACTAAATATCAGCGCTGTACGCTTACCATGTGAACCCAGCAATCCAGACAGGTTGAAAGGCTTTGGCTATGCGGAGTTTGAGGACCTGGATTCTCTGCTCAGTGCTCTGAGTCTCAATGAAGAGTCTCTAGGTAACAGGAGAATTCGAGTGGACGTTGCTGATCAAGCACAGGATAAAGACCGGGATGATCGTTCTTTTGGTCGAGATAGAAATCGGGATTCTGACAAAACAGACACAGACTGGAGGGCCCGTCCCGCCACCGACAGCTTTGATGACTACCCGCCTAGAAGAGGTGACGATAGCTTTGGAGACAAGTATCGAGATCGTTACGATTCAGACCGGTACCGGGACGGGTACCAGGATGGGTACAGGGACGGCCCACGCCGAGATATGGACCGCTATGGGGGCCGGGATCGATATGATGACCGAGGCAGCAGAGACTATGACCGAGGCTATGACTCCAGGATAGGCAGTGGCAGGAGAACATTTGGTAGTGGGTACCGTAGGGATGATGACTACAGAGGAGGTGGGGACCGCTATGAAGACCGGTAGGACAGAAGGGACGATCGATCATGGAGCTCCAGGGATGACTACTCTCGGGACGATTATAGGCGTGATGACAGAGGGCCCCCTCAAAGACCCAAACTGAATCTAAAGCCTCGGAGTACTCCTAAGGAAGATGATTCCTCTGCTAGCACCTCCCAGTCCAGTCGGGCGGCTTCCATCTTTGGAGGGGCGAAACCTGTGGACACGGCTGCCAGAGAGTGGGAAGTTGAGGAACGGCTACAGAAGGAGCAGGAGAAGTTGCAGCGGCAGCTGGATGAGCCGAAACTAGACCGCCGGCCACAGGAGAGACACCCAAGTTGGCGAAGTGAAGAAACTCAGGAAAGATAACGGTCGAGGACAGGAAGTGAGTCATCACAGACTGGAGCCTCAGCCGCATCTACTGTCACTCTCCAACCTCCAAACCTCCTAAACCTGATCAGCCTGTGAAGGTAATACCGGCCCCTCCACCAAAGGAGAATGCGTGGATGAAGCGAAGCTCTAACCCTCCTGCTCGATCTCAGAGCTCAGACACAGAGTAGCAGTCCCCTACAAGTGGAGGGAAGGTGGCCCCCACTCAGCCCTCTGAGGACGGACCATCAAGGAAAGATGAAAATAAAGTAGATGGGATGAGTGCCCCAAAAGGCCAAACTGGGACCTCCAGTCGTGGTCCTGGAGAAGGAGGGAGCAGAGACCCCTGGAAGGAGTTGGACAGGAAAGATGGCAAAAAAGATCAAGACTCCAGATCTGCACCTGAGCCAAAGAAATCTGAGGAGAATCCAGCCTCTAAGTGCAGTTCTGCAAGCAAGTATGCTGCTCTCTCCGTGGATGGTGAAGATGAGAATGAGGGAGACGACCACACTGAGTAGACCTCCACGTGCTGTGCTTTCTTCTAGTCTCCACCCCGGAACATTCAAGAGCAAATCAAACCTCTATCCAGACAAGAAAAAATAAAACTCACCATCTCCTGAAGACCTTTCTTAACTTTTTTTTAATGAAATGAAATTGTTTTGCATGCTGCTGCAGCCTTTTAAAGTATTGAAGTAACTGGAGAATCACCATTGTAGCCAGAGATGTGGCTACCGCTTTTGAATGGGGAAGTTGTGATCTGTCCTGATGATACCAAGCAGCCACCTGTGTGACTAGTGCCTAGGGCTCCATTCAGCAGAAATGTAGTGACAGTGAGGCAGTAGAGACAGGTACAAGGAAGAGTGAGATGTCTGCCTTGTCATTCTTATCCTGTGGTGGTACCCATGAATTCCCGAACATCATCTGAATAAATTTCCCATCCTTGGAAAGGTAGATTTAGTCTCTCAAGTTCTTTTAGTCTCCAGGAGGCTGCCAGTCCCTCTAATTCTGACTTAACTGGGGCCAACCTAGGGAGAATTGTTTTTTGTTTTTTACCCCCCCAAGGGGGTAATTGGGAGTGAGTCTACAGGCCACTAACAAGTAGTACCGCTTGGGGACCAAAATGAATGGGAAACTCAATCGTGGTTTGAAAAGCTTTGAGGGAGTGATCAGTTATTTTATACCAGGTAGTAAGGGAAATGGCATGACCTCCGATAAACACATGAATAGAAGGATCGTTTCCCAGATGAGGAAGCACGTAGCAGGTGTGGGAAATTCGTCTTCTAAAATCTGTCCTTTCTAAAGGTTCGAATCTATCCACATTCTTTCAAAACCTTGTCACTCTGGTCGTCTCATGTTCTTGATGGCGCTGTCAGCCTTCCAAAAGCAGTCCCTGCTCTCAGGCGTTCTATCACCAGAAGCCGTGGCCTGAGGCTCTGTGGTGGTGTTGATCCTGCCCCTGCCTGCTCCTGCTGCTTTCACCACCCCCTTGGAGGTCAGAGTATTTCAATTGATGGGCTTGGGTGGTGAATCGGGGTACATAAATGGGGAGAGTTGAGTTAAAGGTCTTCAGCCTGGATTGGGGTGTTTCTATACTTTCCTTTCACTGGAACCCCACGCCAGTGCTTGGGTTTGTAATGTGACCTAGACTGTGGTTTTCTGCTTAGAGGGGGTTGGTTTCTTGACTTCCCTCAAGAATAAAGGATAATGCAAAGAACTATTGAATAAGGTCCTGGCTTCTCTTGCACAATAGCTTGACCTGTCTGCTTTGATCTGCACCTTTGTGTAGGGGTCAGCTCCAAAGTCGGCAGGCTTCCCTGTTGTGGGACGGCGGGGTACCCGCAGGCAGATGAGACCTTGGTCTTGGTGTGCAAGCCCTAGGCCTGCTGTGCAGGAGGCTGGTTTGGTGTGCTGCAGCAGTGGCCATAGCAAGTCGCTTACCCAGTGGTCTTGATTGGCTAGTAGCTAGAAAGTGGGCTTTTAGAGAGAGACCCACGGTTGAATGGGTTTTTTAAAACCGTTGGTTGTAGACAATGAAAAGGTAGTTTGCCCTCTTCATGTCTATTTCCCTTCCAGATAGTTGCACCAGAAGAAAGCTGTTCTGTCCCACTCTCCTACTTTGCTCCTCTGTTAAAATAAAAGCAGGGGTTGGCTTATGTCCCGCTCCTGAATACATGTAAAATTTGTACAAAAATATCTTCTATGAAAATGATTTGTAATCTGTACACATTACTTGGGAGATGTCTTGAGATGTAAAATCCCATCCTTTGGGTTGAGGGTTTTTTGTTTTTCTCCAAATAAATCCAGTCTTTAAAGTTGAAAAAAAAAAAAAAAAGGAATTACACAAATTGCATCCCTAACCAAAGCAAGCCAGCTTGTCCTGTTAAGCAAAGAATACTCCACTGAAATATTTTTAGTTACTTAAACCCCAAACTTAATGTTCATTTATTGATTTTCAACAAACTTACATTAGGGAGAGACTATCTAAGACTATATAAAGGTAATTTCCAAGGACACTTTTCAACTTCATGATTCTATGGTGTGCTAGATATCTGAAAATGACTCATTAGCATAGCATACAGAGATACATCTTAAGGAAATTTCAACACCAGTATGGTTCACATCAATACATTATTTCTAACCATCTACAAATTCAGAAATCACTATTGTAAAGTCAAATGTCTGTATTAAAGTGATCTGTCCCACTTATTTCCTTTATCTCAAATAGGCACCTCCAGAACATGTGAAATGTGATTTGCATAGTAAATTCCATTAGTGTCCATTCATATCCTTTTGTATCAGTATTCACATCAATAATATCTTACAGCAAGCACATGGCATCTTCTGCTAGAAGGTTTTCTCCAAGTCACAAGAGTGTGCCTATCTCTTGCATGGGGAAGGCTGGGAGTGCCAAATAGTTAACATTCCTACTCTTCACCAATGATAATTGGAATTGGTGACTAAATATCTCAGCTTCCTTTCTCCTTGAGTAGATGACTCTGAGCTGTCCTTTACCCTATATCCCAGGGGTTCCCACTATGAATGAGCTCTGTTGCCTATATCAGGAATATGCTCACTAACACTAAAATATTACTTATCTTCCTTCTCTTATTTCTCCACTCCTTTACCAGTGTGTGCTGGCATCATCTCCCAAATAATTCACTTTCATGCAAATCTGTGTCCCTAGGTCTGTTCCAAGGGGGGTGGATTCATATAGGATAATAAGTAAGATAGAAACAATATCATCAGAATCCACAAATGTGCACTAGAATGAGACTTGGTTTCATAGTAAGTGAGTTTGGTGTCAAGATCTCATAAGCATTCACAATGAATTTCCATTACACAAAGCATGCTGGTTTTCTTTATGAGCTTCTTTTAGTTCCTCAAAATTATGGTAATTCCTCATCACCTCATCTGTAGATCTTGACTCGGATTTGGAAATTCAACTTATTCATAAATTTGAATTACTCATAAGGTTGATTCATCCATGGCCTATCATGACCCTCCCACTTCTCTCTCCTTCATGAATTTTTCAGTCTCAAGGTTCTCTGTTAATCATAGAAGCCTAATTTTATTTTCCACTCAAATGGGGAGAGTGAAAAATCTACTATATTCAGTTTTTGAGCAGACAGTAAGTTGGTGATACATAGTTAGATATCATCTAATGCAGGCTAAGATATATGACACTAAGAGGGGAACTATTAATAATTAAACTAGGGCAGGGCTAGGGATGGGGCTCAGTGGCAGTTCACTTGTCTAATCACTGTGTAGGAGGCTAGCTCCCACTTTGTCCCAGGGTACTCTTGAAGAGAGGGGGATAAGAAATATTTAGGTAGAAAGATAGTGTGGAGAAGACAGACAGAAACGCAGGATAGCTTCGAGAGGATCTGAATCAATATCCACCAGCTCCTTTTGTCTCTTCAAAAGGGCTTTTAATAGGAATTCCAAAAGGCAGCGCAAAAGACCTCTCCCTAGCACAGCCAAGTGCAGACCCTTCCAAACACCTGGTAACCACACATATGGTCACATCATCCCCTAATGCAGTCCTGCTGGGTAAAGCAAGCTCAAATCTCACTATGAAACCTCTGTGGGTCTCTGCATATGTATAAATCCCTGGGTTCATCTGAAGTTCAAAGTAAAATAAAATAGGATAATAGTATAAATTACTACAATTCTGGAAAAGTCATGCCGGCTTCCCTAAGATTGGATTCATTAGTAGTCAAATATCATGGCCTCTATGTGTGTGTGTATTGGTAGGAATAGTAACTGTCACAGGATTTTTCCATGAAGGAGTCTGGTGATTTTCTAAGAAAAGGAAATGAAAATATGGCCCTTGCTAAGTTATAAAACATTTCTGTATAGGACTACAAAGATATTTTAATTATCAATAATCATGGTACCAATCATTGAGAACCAACAAGATATTATATTCTTCGATGTATTCAGAGAACACATCCTAAGGCTGATGAAAACTTGATCATGAATTGGTCTGTCTGTGATGTTTTATGAAGATACAAAGCTGTTTGGTAAAATATACATTCTGCAATAAATTCTAGTCAATATGAATGAAGTTGGAACATGAAAACTTAGTAGGTCAAATCAGATAATCTTTAGAGCCAAACATGCCTCAGATCAGCACTTTCTGTTAAGGTATAATTGAAATAAAAACATTCAGAAAGAAGTATACTTGTGCCTGACTTAGATATGAAGAAATTTTGGGAAGATAAGTTGTTATTATTATTATCAAGAAAGTAGGCTTTTTAAAGTTTTTTTTTAAGAAAAAAAGGCGAATATCTCTGAAAATTAAAGAGAAAATTGTTCAATCATTGTTCTGAATCAACATACTATGAAGGTTTACTTTTCTAGGTTCATCTTGTAAATATAATTTCAACATTGCTTGGGAAAAAAGGTCGGTTTCTTTCTATGGAGCTTCAGATATACAAAGCAACTAAGCTTTTCTTTCTAGTATAGGATAACAAAAAAATAGGCTTTCAGTTACTTCCTGGGTGTGTTGAGAAGTGAATTGTTGAAGGCTCAAGTTTAATCTCAGCTAGTACTATCATTACAGCTCTTTATTAGCTTCATATAAGAATTGAGAAGACTGAGTTTGATCAGATTTTCAAAGTGAGTTTCAGGTGACCTATGTGTTTCTAGATATCTTTCAAGAGTCACTTGAAACAAAGGAGAAAAACACAATCAAGAAAGATTCCTCCACATCTCAAGCAGTCAAAAATTCCACCCAAAATGTTTCAACTTCATGATGGATACAGTATATGCCATATCCGTGCTATCACTGTCTATGAGAAGACAACATATGTATTGTAAAATCAGATATCCCCTGTGAGCATCCAGTTACCTAATTCAACATGCTCATAAGCCTCTAAAACTTAACATGCCAAAGATCAAATCTTGAATCTCTTATAATCAAATAGCCTCTTACTATGTTTCTTATTCTAATGAATGTCACAGTATACCTTCAGAAATCCTCAGAAACAGATATTGTCCTAGACACCTAGTTCCCAATTTAAATTTGTCCTCATTCTCATATTCTGTAAATTTGACCTTCTAATATCTCCTCAATTATTTTACTTCTCTCCGTCTGTCTTGTAGCCAACATAGTCCAGCCTGTAGTCATCTCTTGCTTGGATTATGATACAAATTTTCTAAGACCTCTGTTTCTTGAACTCTTTTGATCCATTCTCCATACTTAAAACAGATTTCTATTCTGTAAAGCTAAATCCGACTTCCTTATTTATTAAAAACATTCCAGAAATATATTTCATGTAGATGTAACCAACCATCTTATTAAATAAGAAACACAGAACCAATGTAAAGAAGAAAGCCAAGAGGTCAGAGCTCAGAGCTAAAACCTTACCCTTCCTCCTGTGGTGGTCCTACCTCTCCGAAAGAGACTTACTTCCTGTGTGTTTGTCTTTAATATAGTCTTTCTGTTCTGCCTTCTCATTGGTTGTAAACCCAAACACATGACTGCCTCGTCACTGCCTGTAAGTACAGCCCTCCAAGTCTTAAAGGCGTATGTCTCCAATGCTGGTTGTATCCCTGAACACACAGAGATCTCCCTAGCTCTGACTACCAAGTGCTGGGATTAAGGGTGTGTGCCACCACCGCCATGCTCTTACTATGGCTCTAATAGCTCTGACCCCCAGGCAACTTTATTTATTAACATACAATTAAAATCACATTTCAGTACAAATAAAATACCACCATAATTTCAGATTCAATTGTCCTTGGGATAAAAAATAAACTACTTTGCATGGCCTTCAATGCCCTATGTGTTTGTTCATTTCCTAATTCCTCCTCTAACTCCATGCCATCTTAGACACTCTCCTTAATACTTTAGTTACTATGTTTGACCATGACATGACTTGGATGTGTTGCCAAATTCATTTGAAACACACTTTCTGTCCAAAAAACTTTCTTGATTAGTTCCTGATTATCTCACAGCTAGTTGTTCAAGAGTTGGTACTTTCTAAAAACTAAGCAAATCTTATTCTAGGCCTTTCTTCTTCTTCTTCTTCTTCTTCTTCTTCTTCTTCTTCTTCTTCTTCTTCTTCTTCTTCTTCTTCTTCTTCTTCTTCTTCTTCTTCTTCCTGCTTCTTCTTCTTTCTGCTGCTGCTTCTTCTTCTTTCTCCTTCTTTCTCCTTCTTTCTCCTTCTTCTTCTTCTTCTTCTTCTTCTTCTTCTTCTTCTTCTTCTTCTTCTTCTTCTTCTTCTTCTTCTTCTTCCTTCTCCTTCTCCTTCTCCTTCTCCTCCTCCTCCTCCTTCTTCTTCTTCTTCTCCTTCTTCTTCTCCTTCTTCTTCTTCTCCTTCCCCATCCTCCTCCTTCTCCTCCTCCTTCTTCTAGTGTTTGTCTCATATAACACTCTTTTTTTAATTTTTCTCTTTCATTGAAAGCAGATTCTTTTCTCATACAATATATCCTGATTATAATTTCCCTTCCCTCTACTCCTCTCAGTTCCTCCCCATATCCCCTTCCCTCTAGATCCAATCCCTTTATGTCACTCATTAGAAAAGAAGCAAACATGACAAAATAAAATACAATAAGATAAAGAAAAAATTATCTTGACAAAGATGGACATGGCAATTCAACATGAGGAAAAGAGTCTTAAGAGCAGGCACAAGAGTCAGAGACCAACTGTCAGGAGTCCCATAAAAATAGTAAGCTGGTAGCTATAGTATATACACAGATGACCTGAAGTAGACCCATGTAAGCCCTGTGTTTGCTGCATCAGTCTCTATGAGTTCATATGCACCTTGCTTAACTGATTCAGAGTCCTCCATTCCCCTGGCTCTTATAATCTTTTCACCTTCTCTTCCAAGGGATTCTAAGCAATAATGGGAAAGATTTGATGTAGATATCACATTTAGATTGTCCATATAATGTCTGGCTGTGGTTCTCTGCATCTCTGTTCCCATCTGCTGCAGGGGGAAGCCTCTCTGATGTTGACTAGACAAGGCACTGATCTTTGACTATAGCAGAATATCATTAGCAGTCATTTTATTGATATCTTTTTGTAGTGTTTAGTTTTACCCTAGGTCTCTGGGCAATCTATGTCTCTGGTTCTTGGTTACCCAGTGTCAGGTATGGGTTGCTTCTCATGGATTGAACCTTATGTAAAATCAGATATTGGTTGTCTACTACCCACAAGTTCTGTGCCACTATTGCCCTAGCATATTTTGAAAGGAAGGTAAAAGGTTTTGTGGCTGGATTTTTGTCCACATTTCTCTTTCAGGATATCATTTTTTTAATAGCCAAGTAATACTCCATTATATTAAATGTACCACATATTCTTTATCCATTCTTCTGTTGAAAGACATCTATGTTGTTTCCAGTTTCTGGCTATTATGAATAAAGCCAAAATGAACATGGTGGAGCAAACGCCCAAGAGTGGTATAGCTGCATCCTGAGGTAGATTGATTCCCAACTTTCTGAAGAACCACCATATTGATTTCCATAGTTTTCACTCCTACCAGTAATAGAGGATTATTCTCCTTGCTCCACATCCTTGCCAGTATGAGCTGTTACTTGTGTTTTTTATCTTAGTCATTCTGACAGGTGTATAATGGAATCTCAAAGTAGTTTCTGATTTGCATTTCCCTGATGGCTAAAGATGTTAAACATTTCTTTAAGTATTTCTCAGCAATTTAAGTTTCCTCTATTGAGAATTGTGTTTAGATCTGTACCCCATTTTTCAATTGGATTATTTGGTATTTTGATGTCTAGTTTATTGAGTTCTTTATATATTTTGGATATTAGTCCTCTATTGTGTGTGGAGTTGACAAAAATATTTTCCCATTCTGTAGGCTGCTGTTTTGTCCTATTGATGGTGTTCTTTGTCTTGCAGAAGTTTTTCAGTTTCATGAGGTCCCATTTATTAATTGTCAGTCTTAGTGCTTGCACTATTGATGTTCTGTTCAGGAAATTGTCTCCTGTGCCAATGAGTTCAAGGCTATTCCCCACTTTCTCTTCTATCAGGTTCATTGTGTATGGTTTTGTGTTGAGATCTTTGATCTACTTGTACTTGAGTTATGTGCAGTGTGATAAATATGGATCTATTTGGATTCTTCTACATGCAGACATCCAGTTTGGCCAGCACCATTTGTTGAAGATGCTGTCTTTTTTTTTCAGTGTGTTTTTCTGGCTTCTTTATAAAAAAAAACAAAAAACTAGGTGTCCATAAGTGTGTGGGTCTTCCATTCAATTCCATTGATCAACATATCTGTTTTTATGCCAATATCATGTGGTTTTTATTACTATAGCTCTGTAGTACAACTTGAAATCAGGGGTGATGATACCTTCAATAGTTCTTTTATTGTTCAGGACTGTTTTAGCTATCACAGGTTTTTTTTCTTTTTCCATATGAAGTTGAAAATTTTCCTTTCAAGGTCTTTGAAGAACTGTGTTGGAATTTTGATGCAAACTGCATTGAATCCATAGATTGTTTTTGATAGGATGGCCATTTTTACTATGTTAATCCCACCAATCCATGAGTGATCTTTCCAGATATCCTCCTCAATTTCTTTCTTCAAAGACTTGACATTTTTATCATACAAGTCTTTCACTTGCTTAGTTGGGGTTACCTCAAGATATTTTATATTGCCGGGTGGTGGTGGCACATGCCTATAATCTCAGTACTCAGGAGGATTTCTGTGAGTTTGAGGCCAGCCTGGTCTATAGAGCAAGTTCCAGGAGAGATTCCAAAGCTACACAGAGAACTCCGTCTCAAAAACCCAAAAAGAATATATATTATATTATATTATATTATATTATATTATATTATATTATATTATATTATATTATATTATATTATATTATATTACATTACTTGAGGCTATTGTGAAAGGTGTTCTTTTCCTCATTTCTTTCTCATTCTATTTGTCATTTACATATGGGAGGGCTACTGATTTTTTTTTTTAGTTAACCTTGCATCCAGCTACTTTGCTGAAAGTGTTTATCAGCTATAGGAGTTCCCTGGTGGAATTTTCGAATTACTTTTGTATACTATGATATCATCTACAAATAACAATACTTTGACTTTTTCCTTTCTAATTTGTATCCTCTTGATTTCCTTCAGTTGTCTTACTGCTCTAGCTAAGACTTCAAGTATTCTATTGAATAGGTACGGAGAGAGTGCACAACCTTGTCTTGTTCCTGACTTTAGTGGAATTTCTTTGCGTTTCTCTTCATTTAACTTGATGTTGTCTATAGCTTTTGCTAAATTGCCTTTATCCTGTTTAGGTATGTTCCTTGTATCCCTAATCACTCCAGGACTTTTATCATGAAGGGGTGTTTGATTTTGTCAAAGGCCTTTTCTACATCTAATGAGATTATCATGAGGGGTTTTTGTTTGTTTGTTTGTTTGTTTGTTTCAGTTTATTTATTTGGCCAATTAAATTTACTGATTTTCATATACTGAACCATCCCCACATCTCTGTGATGAAGCCCATTTGATAATGGCACATAATCTTTTTGATGTGCTCCTGGGTTCAATTTGCAAGTATTTTATTGAATATTTTCCATCTATGTTCATGAGGGAAATTGGTCTGCAATTCTCCTTCTATGTTGAGTCTTTGTGTGGTTTGGATATCAGGGTGACTGTGGCCTCCAACAATGATTTTGGCAATGTTCTTTCTGTTTCTATTTTGTGAAATATTTTTGAGGAGTATTGATGCTAATTCTTCTTTGAAAGTCTGCTCTAATTCTGGGCTAAAACCTCAAGCCGGATTCTTTTATTTGTACTTTTTAAACACATTGTTTTCCTTTATCAACTGAATTCATTCATCTATATGACTGCTATAATACATGAATGACCCAGTAATTCTAAGCTCTGTGAAAATGAAGTCTTGGCAAATTTTTATTTTCCAAAGATAATGGCAACAATACCTTCTATCTTACATGGTTTTCTGCAATGTAACCTTGTGACTTCCTCCATCACAAGGTAGATACAGACTTCTGATTGTTTTGGCTATTAGAACATATCAAAAGTGGCATTCTGTGATTTCCAAGACTGTCATAAAATCAGAACTACTGCCTCCTTCTTCACTAGTACATTTTCACATTTGCACTTTGAATCTTGAACTGTGATGTTAAAAAAAAATCCAGCAATCCCAAGGATTCTGTGCTGTGATGAAGTTCAGGTACAGGGAAGAGCAGACCTTGTCTTCATATTATCTCAGCCAGGTGCCTCCTCATGTTAACATCTTTTTCAAAAAAAGAAAATCTGCTATGTTTTCATTTTGGGGTATTCTAATTAAATGTTAAGTGATAATGTGCATGAAGCAAGTTAAGGCAAAGAAAACTCCCAAGCCCAATAGGGCAATTCAACAGTTGTTCACTGCGTAATAGCCCATTTTGAGAAGGAAAAGGTCAAGCCAAATTGGAACAGGTCTTTGTGAAATTTGAAGAAACCAATCTGCCAGGAAACAAAGATCTTGGTGAAGATTATCAGGAAAATAGGAAGCTCTCACCTGCAAGAACTGTAGAAAACACCTTTGTACTTTTGTACTTCTGGGTGCTACATGGTATCATTGTGTAGCTACCACATGTAGAGAAATGACTGTGAAAGTCTAATCACATTTTATACACAAAATTGAGGGAAATTCTAGAAATTAAAGTCTATTTTCTCCTTTTCAATGCAGTTTTTTTCTTTCTAGATTATAATTCCATTAAAAAATGAAACATAATAAGGATGGGTTAGTCTTTAATGCAGTAGCCACACTCAGTATTTATTATCAAATTGTGTTTGTAGCTGAGTTTCCTATATGCTACCTACCAAATAATCACATGGAAATTACTACAGAAAATGACAGTGGGGTTTGCAAAATTGTTAAGAAGCCAGAGGCTGCCACATATGTTTGTCTGTTCACGATTGGCTCCACATTTCTCTCTAGACATGTTCCAGACTTTCTTGCTAATTGCTTTCCAACATGAAAAGCTGGCAAGCTGGAGGTACTTGTAAAGGCTTGAAGGTTAAAAGGAGGGAGAGGTTCCCCTTCTTTTTCTAGTTTGCTCATTTTCTTTGGCAGCAACTCATTTTTTTTTTCTGTGGTTCCAGGTCCTTCCAGGAAGTTTCTTCCTCCCTGGTCCCAGATGTCCTGATCATAGATGACCATGGATGGCATGTTTACAGTTTCTGCTGGATTTCTATGACTCCTGACCTCTGGCAGTACCACCTCTCCTATCCTCCACTAACTCTAGCATTATTCAGCAAACAGTCCCTGAGTTCACTCACTTTTTCTTGTTTGCTTCCTTACAGGTTGAGCCATTCTGTGGGAAAACTCCCCAAATTGAATTCATCTTATTTGAAATGTCTAGTATTGTTTGTACTTTGTTTTCATAAGACTGTTTAACATGGGTCTTCACGTGGGAACAGCCCCATGAAATAAATCCTCAAAATGAAACCCCAAGGTTAAACACAATACTCCTTCCTAGGAGTAAAAACTGAGTGAGCCCTGATCTGAGTTATTCATGATACAGTCATAACTTGAGGTAAAATCTGTTGCTAATTGATAATGATAAAGTTCAGACATATACATGATGCCATAGATTAGATGTGAGTATATTTTTTGTGTTATATATTTTAAGTGAGCTTTTAGTTTATACTGCATTAAGACAATTCATACATACTTGGTCTTTCATTTTCTTTGGAAATTGAAAAGCCATATTTTTAGGTGAAAAATGAAAGCATTAGGAGGGCTTTTTTAAAGAGCACTTAAGGTCTATTCTTTATTCCTATTTTAACAGGAAAAAAATCCTGGTCCCTATATTTCAGACATGAGCTGTAAGAGATATATAAGAATAGGGAAAATGTACTACCATAGCATGATCATCTTGATTTGAATCCTCATGTTTTACCATCCTATCACATTAAAGAAGTCTCTTTAACCTACATGCTTTTTAAATATAGGAAAACAGAGTAAATGGCTTTTCAGCCTGAATCAGAGGAGTATCTACTTTTGAGAAGTATATTCATGGATAGGTGTGGTAGCTCATGCCCATAATCCAAGAGGTTCCCTGGGAGATTGAGATCAATCTAGTTTATTCCTAGAGAGTTCTAGGCCAGTTTAGGCTACAAAGATAAATCAAACCAAGATAAAACAAACAAGAAAAATTATATCTGTGTGATCCTAGATAATATAGTTAAAAAATGTTCCCCAAAGAACAAGATCCAGTGGATAGATGTTTTTCCAATTAAAGAGTTAAATATTTAGACATAACCAAAGCAGGTTTCCTTGAGTATATGATAAAATGGTATCCTTTATATCAGGAATAGGGCATTTCTACCCCTCACTGAACCTCAGAAACTATCAATTCTGAGTCCTGAGGAATGATTTCACTTTTACTGCAAAATGATTCATATGTAACCTAGCTAGATTCCAGGAGATGGTTTTGTAAGCTACTTTAAGTTCATTTAGCTATCTTCATTATTTAAAAAAAAATCAATATCCATATGGACCTTGAGATAAATTCCTTTCCCAAACAAGTAATATTGGCAAATAGCCTATGAAATTGGGGTGTTTGTACTGTATTACACAAAAGGTTTTCTTTTTACTGTGACTTCAATTTTTGTTCAACTGTAATTGCCTCTTTTTTCTTTAATCTTCTCTTTGAAAATCAGACTCAACAGGTATGCTGGGTTGTAGGAATCAATGAAAATGTCCTGCCTACTATTTTTAGATTATTCCCTAATGTAATTTAATAGAGGATGAGGGTAAAGTATAGAATTATATTTTATGTGTTATAATATTAAATATTTATGTATGTGAGGAGTCTTTCATACCTCGGATAAGAGCAGCAATAGGAAATTCCTATCAATCTATTGCCTTCAAGGTTAATGAGAAGGAGAAAAGATAGAGCAGCCTGTTTCTGTGTTTGCTAAAGGTGAAGTGATATTGAAAGTTTAAACATTCAGTATCAGATTTACAAAAAGGAGAAAAGCCAACAAGACTCAGTGCGGTGGTTTGAATAAGAATGAGAATGGCCCCCAAAAGCTAATATAGGGAGGATTAGGAGTGGTCTTGTTGGAAATACAGCACTGCAGGTGGGCTTGGAAGTTTCAAAAGCCCATGCTCTGCCCAGTCTGCCTCTGTGTCTCTGTCTATCTGTCTGACTGTCTCTGTGTCTGTGTCTGTGTCTATCTATGTCTCTCTCTGTGTCTGTGTCTCTCTGTGTCTCTCTCTGTGTCTCTCTCTGTGTCTCTCTCTGTGTCTCTCTCTCTGTCTCTCTCTCTGTCTCTCTCTCTCTGTCTCTCTCTCTCTGTCTCTCTCTCTCTGTCTCTCTCTCTCTCTCTCTCTCTCTCTCTCTCTCTCTCTCTCTCTCTCTCTCTCTCTCTCTCTCTCTCTCCCCCCTTGCCTCCTGCCTGCAGATCAGGATGTAAACTCTCAGCTACTGCCCCAACACCATGCCTGCCAGCCTGCCTGCTGTCATGCCTCCCACCCACAGTGATGGTCACAGACTCACCCTCTAAAGCTGTTAGCAAGCCTCCAATTAAACGCTTCCTTTTATAAATTGCCTTGGTAATGGTGTCTCATCACAGCAATAGAATAGTAACCAAGATACTCAGTGTTGCCAAGGGTAGAGAAAATGACAACTGCCCTAACTGACAGTTTAATGTATGAAAATAATCTTGAGGGTTTCATCATAAAAATAATCTTACAAACAAAATAGGCCCACAAATATTCATCAGGTCATTAATAAGATACCAGTCAAATTAAATGCAGTAACATGCCTAATTTGGATCCCCCAAATCTATGCTGTATAAAATAGTGGGCGATCACCACATATATCTAGTAAACAGTGAAATGTGTCTCTATCTCCTATTTCCTCCATCCTTACATGGCTATACATACCTGATTTTGAAGATATAATCTGAAGAAAATGTAAAGCATTACATTGATATTTTATTTGATCTTATATTGAATGGCATTTTATATACAAGGTTAAATTAAATATATTATTAAAATTAATTTAATCTTTTTTTTAACTTTTTTTTGTGTGTGTGTTCATTCAGGTGTGTGTGCTTGTACTTGATACTGTATATCTCCCTCTATCACTCTCCATTTACATTTTGAGACAGATTTTTCTCACTGAACTTGGAGCTTGATGATTTGGCTAGACTGCCTAGTCAGTCATCTTTGGGGTTCCCCTGTTTTTGCCTCCTAATACTGGGATTACAGGCATGGGCTGCCAGCCCTATTTTTCCCATGGGTGCTAGGGATCTGAGCTCGGCTCTTCACACTTGCACAACAAGCCCTATACCCACTGAGCCATCACTGTGGCCCTTCTTCTATCTTTTGCTGTGACTGATAGATTTTAAATCATATTTATGACTCATGTTTTTGGCTTGCACTACTTGAGAACTAAAGCTTGGGGCAAAGACCTGTATGCAAATGATTTATTGAAGAAGTCTTTCTAGAAAAAAAACAACAATAAAAGACTGGGAAGAGAAGGATAGGAACTGGAGGCACCGGAATGATTCAAGCCAGGGCTCAGACTCAGCCTGGTCACATGGGACCTTTACATTTCAGAGTTTGCCCCACCTTGGGGCAAATGTGGCTGGGTTTTCAGCTCTTTCTCTTTATTAATCAATCCTTGGCTAGGAGGATGTCTAAGGGCATGCAAAACCCTGGACATTCTATCTCTCCCTTATATTGGTGAAGTAATTCCACTAGCCCAATGGATGTCCCGCTAAATAACACAAGTTCAATCCATTAGGAGTAAAACATATAGGAAGTTATAGGGATCTAAGGGAATGAATATAAGTTATTTACAGTATAGTTATGCTTTACATAAGAAAGCACTATATGATGGTTTTGTAGATTAGGGTTTATGAACAAAGAAAATCCTTATAACATGAAATAGTTGAAACAACCATGTTATTAAATGTCACAGATAGTATGACACAAGTTCATCCAAAATTGAACACATATTTGTATGTCCTCTGCTTAGGTGGCTGTTTAGAAGATCTAGTTCTGGGGTTTTTAATTTTTTTTAAATTTTGAATTATGTGTATATGTGTGCATCTGAGTATGAATATGTGCATGTGAGTGCAATGCCTGTGGAGGCCAGAGACATCAGATCCCCTAGAGTTACAGGGATCTTGGAACTCTGGTCCTCTGGGAGAGCAATAAACTCTCCTACATGCTGAGCCATTCTCCAGCCCTCATGTTAGTTTTCTGAGGAAGCTCCGTGCTGATCTTACTTTCCTAGTTGCTGGGTAAATATATTTATATTTCCACCAACAGTGCATAAAGGTCCCTCCTTAGCCTTGCCAGCACTTGCTGTCTTCCTCATAACAGCCTTTCTGATGGATTGGGATGGAATCTCGTGTATACTTGAATCGCATGTCACTGACTGCCAACGATGTTGAACCATTTTTCATATATTTATTGGCCATTTGTATTTTAACCTTCAACAACTATACGCTTATTTCCCTAATTATTGGTTACATTTTTTAGCATCTAATTTTTTATATTGTTATATAGTCTAGACATTAATCGCATATCAAATGAAGAGCTGGTAAAATTTTCTCCAAATTTCTCCAATCCTGCCTCGTTTTACTGATTATTTCCTTTGCCATACAGAAGCTTTGCAATTTCATTCAATTCCATCTATCAGTTCTTGCAATTTTCTTATAACAAAACAATAATAAAATTTAAATCTATGTTGTGGGGACTAAAGAACAGTGACTACTCTTCCGGAGGACCAGAGTTCAATTCCTAGAACTCACATAATTCCTCACAACAGTCTGTAACTCCAATCCCAGAAGAATCTGATGCCCTTTCCTAGCTTTCCCAAGAAATGGATGCAAGTGATACACAAACATGCAGGCAAAAGATCCATACACATAAAATAATAAAGTATTTAAAATTAAGAAGAAATCTAGATTGTGACATTTTACTGTTGTTTTGTTCATTGTATTTTAAATTGAGTGACATGTCTCTACAGGTACTTGAATGATAATATTCTTTGATTGTGTTGAGACATAAGGATTTCCAGACCTGTTGGAAACCATTGACAGAGCAATAAATTATTTCACTGTCTTAAAGATATAATAAACAGTCATGTGTTTGTCAACAGTGAGAAGTCAAAAGTGAAAAACATCAAGAGGAAAAATTGTTCATACAAACCTAAAAGTGTTGTTTTTTGTTAATAGAGATCATGGACTGTAGCAAAATAACTAGAGCAAAAGGTCCTTGCTGGAAATTCCAAAAGTCATTCCTGACTTTGTGACATCTTGCATCAAGAGTGATGAAAAGGCAAAATCTAATGTCAGGGCACTTTTTGCCAATTTTGTTTTTACCTGGATATCTAAATTTCCTAAATATGGAGTAGGCTGAGAATTTTAATATATTGAGATTTCCTGATCGCACTGCCTCATTCACTCTCACAAATACTTCTTTCATAAAACCCTTTCCTTAAATAGTTCAAACAATCAGTGGTAAAAATAGAACAGGTGGAAGATGAAAGTTGTCTCTGTATGCTGACTTGCTCTTGGAAGCTTTCTGTTAAACCTAATGCAGTTATGTAATAATTATTATCCCAACATGTTTATGCCACTTCCACTCAGTTTTACAAGATTATATATTTTAAAGATGTTTTTCTAGTGTAGATTCTAGATCTTAAGCAGAATCTTTGTTCTAAAGAATAGTGATTTATTCCTTTGTTTACAAACAGAACTCAATAGAGCTGATTAGTCACGTAGGAAGTAATTTAGAATATATATTGTTTCTCCACAGTAGAAATAAAAGAAATGTTCAGTTACATTTGCAGTCTTTGTTTTTGTATTATGATCTTAAAGGGAATCATTTTGAATTATGTAACTCTCAAAGCAGAACAATGATTATATACCTATTTAACAAGATCAGTACAGCATGAGTGATAGATGACACTTGGGAATATATATGATAACATTTATAGGGTGACTCTTTTTACATTGCTCATTTGGAAGTGGAAAAGAACTTATACACCAGAAAAGGAGCTCTGTAACAGATGCAATTAGTGTTCAGATTAGAGACCTTTAGCACATAAATTTCTGTGTCAAGACCTGGCCAGTGACAAACAAGAGCTGGAAAATGTCCTAGCTTCCTTGCCCTATGGAGGTGGAATTGAGAATAGACAGCTCTGAGGATTGTTCTATGTTGTCTCTAAGAGCTCCTTGGGGGATGTGATCCCCACAGTTCTCTAGTGAAAACTTGTTTGATAAAGTACTCTGTATCCACTTCTCTCCCTTATCTGTTTCAATTCCCATTCTCCTACTATGGCTTCTGGATCTTCTCTCAAACTATCTGACCTTGAAAAATTGATACAGAGTCTTATTTCTGGAAGGATTACAAAGTGAGACAACCTCCCAAAGGTAAATCAATAAAGAAATAAATCTAGCAATGAATTCAGATTGATTACTCCACAGATTCCCAAGTGCTTGCTTGATAAAGCTTTCCTAGAACCTCCATTTCCCTTAAGCTCTGCTGTCTCTCATCCAAAAATAAAAATAAAAGCAATAAAAATATTATAGACTTTCTTCCTTTCTTCTCAAAGCTCTTGGTACTTAAGAGCTCTCCTGTCTGGGAGTATACAATCTCGATTTTTAAAAATTTAAGCACACACTTTTAAAAGTGAGTATTTTGAACTAAAGTTCTCAAAGCCTTCACCAAGCAACAGCTTTATGACTCAGTTTTGACAAATAAAAAGGATACTCTGCAGGCCAAGTATGTACGTTTACAAAATAAACAATTAAATAGCCCAGGAAGGAGGAGGTAGTTTTTGGTTTTTGGTTTTTTTAAACAAATGAACAGGCCCACTTAAACAAGGTTTGTTAACAGTCATTAGTAACCTTTGGCATTTCATTTAGACTTATATATGTTTGCCACTGGGGCTGCATTAATATTTGAACATCACATTAGACAAATGTAGATGCAATACACTGGGCAGATAAAGTAGACCTGCCTTTGGCTCTGTTTCAGTAAATCAGGAATGCTAAGAGTGTATATATATACCATTCTTCAGTTACAGCAGATAAATGAGACCCCTTGTTGTGAAAAACAGCAATCTCTGCATGCTCCCAAATTCATCCCTTCAATTCCTTTCTTTGAATTTGAATGGCCCACCCTCCCCCATCATTCACCACTAGAAAACATAGAGTATTATTTGGATGTCAACCTCACTATACTTTAATTCATACCAGAAAACACCAGATGTTATGAACATGAGAATGTTCTCATGATAGCAAAAAAAAAAAAAAAAAAAAAAGCTTTCAGTGACCCAAATCCAAATATCTATCACCAAATGACTACATAAATCGAGGTCTGCACATGCAATGAACTACCACACAACAAAATGGTACATGATGAATGAATGCCAAAAATATTGTTTTGGTGAAAGAATTCAGATACAAAAGGCTGTATATTGCCTATCCTAGTTACACAAAATTCTAGAATAGGAGGATCTAATGTATAATAGAAACACATCAGTGGTTGCCTAGAGTCAGGGGATGATTAATTGTAAAAAGGGATGAGAGAAAATGCTGATATGATATGTTAATTGTGATATTTGTTACATGAGTTAACATATGTTCATTTTCATTGAACTCAGTATTGGAGTTGGCACACTTGATTGTTTGAAAATTAATCCCCAATAAATTGTATTTAAAATAAAACTTTTCTAAATGTTCAACCACAGTTTTATTTAACAATCAATTACTGTTATGAAGTAAGCAGGACACTGTAACAGAAAGAATTGAAAAGTTATATTTTGTCAGGATTTAGATTGAGTGCTTCCTTGCATAAGAGGGACCTAGAGAAGACATGGGAATTAAGAGATTGATTCTAGAAAGAATGAATCTGGAAAACAAAATAGAAGCAAGATGGGTATGAGGGAATGAGCAGAAAGGAGGAGAGGAAAGCAAAAGTACATCCAACCCATTACAGAATTTTGCCTTATAAAAAACTATACTTTGTTTATCATCACTGTTTGGCTATACCCAAGGATATCACTCTACCTTGTATGGACAAGTGAAGACAGGTAAGGTGTCAAAACATGGAGGTATATCCTTTGATGGCATCTTCAGGTCTAATTTTTTTTCCTTTGCTTTAGGGGTGGGGATGGAGGTAAGCTATGCTATACCAGTATCTCCCAAATGTCAGTGGACATTGGAATCACTCACAGAACTAGTGAATGGGAAGATACCTTGGCTCACTGTAAGAATCCTGACTCAGTGAGTATGGAACTGAAATTCTGTATTTCTAACCAGGTAATGGCATTGACCACACTGATGTCAGGGACCGTGATTTGAGTCAGCCATACTTAAAGTTCTATGATTCCAAAGCAAAGGTCAATATCAAGACTTAATTATTGCTGGTTAGCTTTGTTTTTGTAGCCAGGCCATGGAGGTTTGTGAGCTTTATAGTAAAGAGCTTTGAGGTCTTATTCAAGAGATTTCTGAATTTGTCCCTTGTTCCAGATTTACAGTCTTGAAATTGGACACCTAATGATTTGTTCATGAGAAAAGGTAAATGTATATGTGAAAATATATCCTGCTCGCATATTATTTCCTTCTTAGAAAATTCCCAGTGTCATCTGTCAGTGTGGTTAGCCCCCTCTCATCTTGTATGTAGTCAGAATATGAGCTGACTGCGCCCTTTCAGATGTAAGTTACTGGCTTAGCAGTCCCCAGAATATGCAATTAATGAGTTTACCGTACTGACATTTTTAATGTTAACATTACCAACAGCAGATGGGAGATGTCTGCATTGGGTGTCTGTTTCCAATTAAGATCTTTAATTTATGATAAATGAATACATTTCAATCACGTCTGCCTTGCATTCAATGTCTGCTTGGTTGATCAACAAGAGGTTCTGGGAATGTTTTGGTACATAATGAGAGACTGAGTCAGCCCACAGCAAGAAGGTTCACTGTTGCCAGGCGGTGGTGGCGCACGCCTTTAATCCCAGCACTCGGGAGGCAGAGCCAGGTGGATCTCTGTGAGTTCGAGGCCAGCCTGGGCTACCAAGTGAGTTCCAGGAAAGGCACAAAGCTACACAGAGAAACCCTGTCTCGAAAAACCAAAAAAAAAAAAAAAAAAAAAAGAAGGTTCACTGTTTTAATAATTTCTTAAATATTAGCAGTAAGTAAAAAAGGAACACAGTAAAATATAACAACTGCTTTATTTCTATACAAGCTTGTAAAAATTGGGGGAAATGATGAGAAAAAGTATTTGAAGATATTGTCATATTTACAGAAACTTCATAAGCACTTAGATACTTCCTTCTTGTCTGGGAATTATGTATAAAATCATTTAGATAGGCATTATTATACATCAATTTCTAGTTTTACACTTTTGATAGCCTAAACTCTATTTTCCTCATTTTTAAATAGTCTTCTTCAGTTAATCTAATGCTTTATAACATGTCACCCCAAAATTTAGTGACTTAAAACAAGAAGATTAATTTTGTTTAACAATCTGCAGTTTTGGCAGGACTTGTCAGGGACAGCTGGACTCTGTTCCTCTCAGCACTAACTGGGGCATTTCAATGGCTGGAGGCTGGAATCATCTGATGGCTTGCTCACTCGCATGGCTCCTGATCCATGCTGCTTGCTGGCTGAGACCAGTTTAGGCTGTTAGCAGAAACATCACATGTGACTTTTTCCTATGGCTTGGACTTCTCTAAAATGTGATAGCTAAATTTCCAAATATAGATGTCCCCTACAAGTAAGTGAGTGGGATCTATATAGCATGTTATGATCTATCTTCAGAAGTCACATAGCACAACTTCTCCCACTTTAAAAAAAGTTGCATAATTGTCTATCAAGTGAATATAATAAGTTTAACATTTAACCTATGGTTACATTTAGCTTGTTTGTATTGTTAGACAGTCATCAATGGTTTTATTTTATAGAACCTGCAGAAATTACTATATGTTGTATTCCACCAGCTTGTTTCCAAATAAGAATTTGTGTTAATACATATAGCATCATGTAAAGGTGCTTTGATTTTGAAAGTTCTCATATAAATAGACCTTAATGGGGAAAAAACGCTTTTCAATAACTAGGGCTGCCTTAATAATAAGTGATATAGAGATGAGAAAGCAGGTAGACAAGGTAGATGCTCCTAGCTTAC